>NC_056739.1:139214928-139588678 GCF_019279795.1 Protopterus annectens
TTGGTGCTTCGGCCGGGGGGACCCCTGTTCAGATTGCGGTCTCTGAGACTGGTCGCTCCTCTGATTCAGGTGGACCCGCCTTCGAGGCCATGAGGAGCGCACTGGCCAGGTCCTCTGTGACATCACTCGAGTCCACCACTCCTTTCCCGGACACTGCGACTAGAGCCTCTGATGCCCCCTATCTGCAGGCAGCGGGGCTCGAAGGCCTGAGGATACCCCTATGCGTGGTCCCCTGTTTTGAGGGCCCTTCAGAGTCCTTGCTGTGTAAGAGGAAGCACATAGACTCCCCAGATGAGTCTGTCACCTCAGACACTGACCTCAATGATGCAGAGGGGTCCCCAAAGTCTTCCGACTATGTCTCATGACATCCTGGAGATTTTGACAGAGGCGACTGGCCCTCCAAAACCCCCTCTGAGGAGGAGTTGGTCTTCCTCAAGGCCTTCGGAGCCCGACCTTCCGCCTCTTGGGTGTCTCCCCCCTTCGATGAACTGTTGGACCTTATTTGTCAAAGGGTTGTGGGAACACCCTGACTCCGTGGAACCGGTTCCCAGCCGCCCCAACAAGTTTTTGTCTGCGCATCCTGGGAAAGAATTTTTGATGAAAGGAGTTTCTGTAGATGCCATGGTGGTGTGGCGTCTGCCACTCAGCAAGAAGTTGCAGAGGCTTCTGCTTCCGTTCATCCTCGTAACAAGGAGTCTAGGAGTATGGATCGGTATGGAAAGCGTACCCTGTCCTCAGCAACCTTTACTTTGCGGTCGCTGAATTATCTGTCATTTTACAAGGCTCCAAAGAGATCGCCTCAAGGAGTTGGGAGATGCTGTGTCGGGTAACTTGCCTGAGGCAGTGAACCAGACTGTCAACGCCCAGCTGTCTACCCTGTCTTCTATTGTTAACTCATCCATGAGGCTCATCCTATGCAGCTGAGGGGGCGGGTAGGGCAGCTAGCTCAGGCGTAGCCCTCAGGAGTCAAGCCTGGATGCACCTGTCAACTTTGCGGAGGCCTTCAAGTCTTCCTTCACAGACGCTCCCTTTGACGGGTCCTCCCTCTTTGGACCCAAAGTGAGACACCCTCACCAGATGTGAGCAAGAGGGTAAGACTTTGTCTGCCATTGGGTCCCGTTTTTCGCTTCCCTCTAGACCTTATCCCAAGGCGCAGAGGGGAGGAAAGATGTGGTTCAGGAAGTCTCGGAAGTCTTATCCTGACCATCATGGTGACCCCCCCCCCCCCCCGAGGCAGAGGAGGGGGGAATTGCTCTGGAAGATGTCGCACTAGGGGTGGGGGAGGCCCCCGCAACTCAGGAGACAGTCCTTTCGTGGTTCCTCCTACCAGTGTCCCTGAGGGACTGCCCAACTATGCCTCTCCGGAACCAGTCGGGGGTCGTTTCTCGAAGCATCTACAAGCCTGGGAAAACATCACTCAGGATCATTGGGTGCTTCGAATTATTGCCGGAGGTTACACCATTCCCTTTATCTCACCCCCTCTGCCACCCAAGAGTCCCAGGCGTTCCACCCAGTCAAAGGGACAAAGCAGCGTTAGGAGTCTCAAAGCTGCTGGAAAAAGGAGTCATCCAACCAGTCCCCTCAGACCAGATCGGATCAAGAACTTAAGGTTATTTTTGGTGCCCAAAAGAACAGGGGACTTGAGGCCCATCCTGGATCTCAGCCGTTTAAACTGCTTCATCAGGAAGTCCAAGTTCCGAATGGTCACTCTTAAAACCATTTTTCACTTTTTGGAAAAAGGAGTATGGATGTGCTCCATCGATCTCAAGGACATCTATTATCACATCAAGATAAACAAGCCCTCCAGGAATCACTTACGCTTCCGGCTGGGAGCCAGTCATTTCCAATTTCGAGCCCTGCCCTTTGGTCTCGCCACAGTCCCCAGGGTGTTTACCAAATGTCTGGCAGTGGTGACTGCTCACCTGAGACGTCTAGGATTCCAGGTGTTTCCTTACCTAGACTGGCTTCTCACCGCCCCCACCAGGCATCTACTTGTTCGAACCATGGAGGCCACCATCAACTTGGGTCAACTTCTAGGGATTACTTTCAACTGGCAAAAATCTGTCTTGCTGCCATCACAACGTGTTGCATTTATCGGCGCAGAGCTAGATTCCGTAGAAATGAGGGCTTTCCTTCCTACAGAAAGAATAAGTGCTATAGGCTCAAGTTTTGGCCTTATTACCTCTGAAAAAGATCCAAGCCAGATTAGTTCTTCAGTTACTAGGTTCCATGGTTGCCACCATCCTACTAGTACCCCTGGCCAGGCTACATATGCGGACACTACAGTGGCTTCTTTTGGTCCAGTGGTCCTTTCAAGAGCTCCCTCTCTCATCCGATTTTTATAATGGAACAATGCAGACAGGATCTGCGTTGTTGGCTTCATTCACCCAATCTGAACAAAGGGAGTTCCCTGAATCCTCCGCCCCCTACTGCCACCGTGACCACGGACGCCTCCCAGACAGGTGGGGGGGGGCATTATCTGGGCAGAATGGTCCAAGGCACGTGGCAGGAACACTAGGTACGCTGGCACATAAATGTTCTGGAGATGAGAGCGGTGCTACTAGCGTTGCAAGCACTTCACAGCTCTCTTCCCAAGGGCACTATCTCAATTCTTTCCGACAACGTGTCAGTCGTGTGGTACCTGAACAAACAGGGGGGGAACCAAGTCCTATCCCCTTTGCAGAGAGGCCATGAGTGTGGAATTGGGTGGTGTCTTCCTAACGTTTTCTAGTGGCAAAGCACATTCCGGGGAAGTCCAATGTGATAGCAGACAGTGGTCCCTGAACGATCGAGTTGTGGCTCGGATCTTCTCCAGGTGGGGTCTACCTTGCTGCGACCTATTTGCCAGTCCCCTCAATGCCAAGTGCAGCAATTACTTCACTCTGATCCCCCCTCAGGGGCAGTCACCCAGGGACGCTCTAGTCCACGATTGGCCCCCCGGTCTGCTCTATGCCTTCCCTCAGATGTTCTTCATCTCACATTGCTGCAGTCATAACCTGTGGGTAGTCCGCTGTCCTCGGTCGGCCCGAATACCAAAGTGTTAGGCTGGCGTCGGTCATGGTCGCTCAGATCTGACGTCAGTACGCCATGGTATTAAAGCGCATGACCGACGTCATATCCTCAGTCTTTCTTGCCGCATGGTCCGAAGCAGAAGCAGCGTTTGCAAGTGCCATTCGGCGTTCTGACATTTTCGTATTCTGAGTTTCAGACCGAAAACCAAGTTGGGCTAAGTACCCCATTGGGGAATATTTTTGTTTTTTCTTGCCTCAGTTAATTCCAGATGTCAGAAAAAGTGAATAATTGTATTTCTTGTGGGAAACAGATACCGCATAGGGATTACCACTCTCTCTGTATTCCTTGTTTGGGGCCTGAGCACGACGTAGTCGGGTTTCGCTTTTGTGCTAGATTTAATAAGCGCACCATTAAATGTAGGTTAGATTGCGCTAGGCTTGTCTTCGGTAAGCGGTGTAATTACAATATGCCGCCGATCCTCCGACGCCACCGGTAAGAAGCGCAAGGAAAAATCCTTAAAGTCCAAGCAGGATGAGTCGTCTGCTCCGGACGCCGGTTCTTTAGAAACTACGGTGGAATCTGTGGATCCAGCCGAGGTTTCAGCTGAGTCTCAGGGGAGCCAATTTTGCAAGATGTGGCCTCTCAGGAGTCGGGTCAGGCTGAGGGGCCTCTCAGGTTGCTGTACTCCCTTCTTTGCATAAGGTGATTAGGCCTTCCCCTTCTGTCTCTAAGGTACCCTCCAAGGTCAGGCCTGGTTTGTCTTCCTCTGGTGTCGGTCCTAGTTCTGCAGGTTCTGTACCTAAAACACATGCTAAAATGGCAGAAGATTTGATTTCCTTAATCAGGGGTTCTATGCCCCTCCAGATAAGAGGCCTAGGGTGGAGCCAGAGGTGGAAGGTTTGGAACATTTTTCAGATTACTCAGAGTCTTCGGCTGAAGACATTCAGGATTTTCCTCCTTATTCTGATTCAGACGCAGAGGATTCCAGTCCTTCTGCTTCTCCTCCAGAGGATTTTTCTTTTTCAGAAACCCTGCATTCTATGAGGGAGCATTTTAAATGGGAAGGTCAGGATTTCTCAGATTCCCGAAAGAGGCTTAGGGAATTTTTGTTTTTACCACAACATCGGCCCTTGGCTATACCTCCTGTTTTGGATGTTCAGGATGTTTTCTCTGAGGCTTCCCTTAATCCAGACTCTTTGCCTCCTGCGCCAGTTAAACCAGATAAGTATTATAGTGCCTGAGGCTCATAAATATCTGTATAAGAGCCCAAGGGCTGACCCAGAAACTATTAGCCAGGGACCCAAGGGTGTCAGGGCTTCTGTTGTAAAGAATCCAGTTCCTATGGATAAAGATTCTAGAGCTTTGGATAGGTGGGGTAAAAAAGTGTATACCTCTTCCACTCTAGCAATGAGGGCTTTGAATTGCCAGTTTCATATGTTGAAGTACCAGAATTTTCTCCTTACTCAGTTAAAATCTAAGGTAGATGCTTTGGCAGAGGGCATAGAGTGTAAGGAATTACAGGATTTGGTTCATGCCTCTGATCAGGTGGGTAAGCATTCTTTGCAGTGTGGTTTCGATGCTTTACAGGCTTCTTCCAGGGTGGCTGCCACTGGATCAGTTATTCGTAGGCACGCCTTGCTTAAGGATCAGAACTTGTCAGCATGTTAAAGCTCGAATTTTGGATGCTCCTCTGCAGTCTGAAGTTTTGTTTGGTTCTCCTGTGGAGTCAGTCTTAAAGAAAATGGAAGACAAAGCTAAGTCTATGCAGACTGTTAAGGAATTTTTGTAGGTGCAGCCCCCTAAGTTTAGCAGAAATTGGCCTAAGGGATGGGCTTACCCTTCTGATTTACAGTCTAGGGGCAGATCTAGACGTGGTAGGGGCAGAGCTCAGGGTTCTTTCAGGCCTAGAACGTGGAGTTCCCCTGCACAATCTACAGGTGAGGGCAGGGGCCAGTCCTTTCGTAAACAGACCCAATGACCTGCATCGTCAGCTGCCAGATCCTTCCTGTCTGGCAGCTCCTCTGGGAGGAAAGTTGGCACTCTTCAGGCAAAACTGGCTTTTAGTCACCCAGGACAAATGGGTGTTGGACATTATAGACCGAGGCTACAAGTTTTATTTCCACACATTGCCTCCTTTCAAAGGCATGTCACAGACGTTCCTCCTCAGCAAAGGGTGGAGGCTCACAAACAGATTTCTTTACTTCTTCAAATGGGGCTATACAGCAGGTCCCTCTGTCAGAAGTGGGCCTAGGATTTTATTCTCGCCTGTTTCTTGTACCAAAGAAAGGAAGCACTTGGAGGCCAATTTTGGATTTATCTATCCTCAACACATACCTGGACATTCCAAAATTCAAAATGTTGACTTTGCAACAACTTCTGCCTCTGCTGGGCAAAGATCACTGGATGGTAACTCTGGATCTCAGAGGCTTATCTTCATATTCCTATCAGGCCCAGTTGCAGGAGATTCCTGCTGGCTGGGACTTTACATTATCAGTTCTCTGCATTGCCCTTTGGCTTATCTACTGCACCCAGGGTGTTCACAAAGGTTCTGGCTCCGGTGATAGCCTTCCTAAGGTTAAGAGGAATACAAATTTATCCTTATTTGGACGACTGCCTGATTCTTGCTCAAGACAAAAACAAGCTACTTCACCATCTACAGTATGTTATGGCAGTGTTAAGGTGCCTAGGGTATTCTGTGAACGAAACAAAGTCCAGTCTAGTACCCTCTCAGGAAATGTGCTTTCTGGGTGTGAGACTGAATACAGCCTCCCAGATGGCTTTTTTGACCCCGGACAAGCAAAGAAATCTTACACTTTACTTCCAACAATTGTCTCTACGGTCCAGGCTGACTGCAAGGACAGTCCTTCAAGCCTTGGGGTTCATGGCACCTTGTATTCTGGTGCTTCCCAATGCCAAACTGCATATGAGGAAGCTACAATGGTATCTCAAAAGTGTATGGACTCAACACTGCCACGATCTGGACACTGTCATTCAGATAATACCTTGCATTCAAAAGGAATTTTTGTGGTGGGCTCAGGAATGTCACCTAAACAAGGGACTCTGTGACCCGACCAGAGGCGAGTCAGATCTTAACGACAGATGCCTCAGACAAAGCTTGGGGAGCACACCTCAATGGAAAATGGGTTCAAGACACGTGGCCTGCCAGACTTCAACATTTACATATCAACTTGAAGGAGATGTTAGCAGTCCAATTTGCATTGATGGCTTTCAAGGATCTACTTCACCCAGGACAAGTGTTGATTCAGACAACACAACTGTCATGTGGTACATCAACAAGCAAGGGGGAACCCATTTGTACCCTCTTTGCAGGCAAGCTATGATTTTGTGGGAGACTGCTCTCAGTTTGCACCTCACTCTTCAGGCAAGGTTTCTGCCAGGAGCACAGAACTCCTTAGCAGATGTTTTGAGCAGACAGATGGTGGATCCCCACGAGTGGAAGTTGGATCCTCATGTATTTCGACAGTTGACAGTGATATGGGGGACTCCAGACATAGATCTGTTCGCTTCTCCACTAAATTTCCAGTTGCCAAAGTTTTGCACAAAGATGTTTCATCCAAAAGCTTGGAAAGTGGATGCTCTATCATTCAGTTGGAACAATCTTCACGTCTATGCCTTTCCTCCTCTGCCTCTCCTTCCCAAGGTGCTCTTGAAGGTCAGACAGGACAAGCCCTCCATGATTCTAATAGCTCCAGATTGGCCACGGCAGCACTGGTACCCTCTGCTGAGGAGTTTAGTACGGGAGCCTCCTTGGCCTTTGCCATCAATTCCACACCTTTTGTCTCAGGCAGGCAATCATTTCCTCAATGTCAGGATACAGTCCCTGCATCTGACAGCCTGGCATATTCTGTTCTAGACCCTGGAGGGTCGCAGCTTCCTCAGGTTTTGAATGTCATTTTGGAGGCCAGAAGGCCTAGTACAAGGAAAGTTTATGCTGATAAATGGAGGAGATTTTTTATTTGGAGCAAAGCAAAGAGCTTTGATGTTTCCAGGCCTAATTTGAGTGTTTCACTTCAATATCTTACAGAATTATTAGACAAGGGTTTGTCTTTCTCCTCTGTAAAAGTTCATGCTGCAGCCATTTCTGCTCACTATGACTGTGACCCACCATTATTCTCTTATCCTTTGTTTAAGCAATTCCTTAGAGGGGCAAAGAACATAAGACCCCCAGAGCTCCTACTCCTTCCTGGGATCTCAATTTTGTGTTGGAAAACTTACTTTACCTCCTTTGAACCTGCAGCTACATCTGAGTTGAAGTTTTTGTCTTGGAAGACTGCTTTTTTGTTGGCCATTACGCCTGCTAGAAGGGTATCTGAATTACAGGCTCTAATGGCAGTTGAACCCTTCCTGATTTTTCATAAGGATAGGGTATCTCTGCGTACTAACCCTACTTTTATGCCTAAAGTGGTTTCTAATGTGGCCTTGAACCAATCTATTCATTTGCCTACTTTTTATGCTGATCCCCAAAATAAAGGGGAGAAAATTTTGCACACTTTGGATATTCACAGGCAGTTGCTATTATTTGAGCAGGACTAAAGGGTTCAGACAGTCTCAACAGTTATTTGTTTCTTTTGCTTTGGGCTCTCAGGGGAAACCTGTTTCAAAACAAACTATTTCTAAGTGGATTGCCATTGTATTGCTTTTTGTTATTCTCATCATGGTAAGGAGATTCCGGCTGGAATCAGACCTCATTCCACTAGGGCTACTGCCACTTCTACTGCTTTTTTAAGGGGTGTAGCTACTAAATATATTTTGGAAGCAGCTACTTGGAGTTCAGTGCACACTTTTTCTAAACATTACCATCTTCCTCTTTATTCCAAATCTAGGGCTGGGTTTGCCACTGCAGTCTTACAGGGCATGTTAGCAGCTCCCAATGCTTTATGATTTTGCCAACCTCCCTTTACCTTTGCTTTGGGATTCTACCCACAGGTTATGACTGCAGCAATGTGAGATGAAGAACATAGTACAGTTTTGTACCTACCATAAATGTAGATGTTCGAAGATCCACATTGCTGCAGTCCAATTTTCCCTCCCTCCTCCTCCTCTGTAGTTTGGAGTGGTTGTATGGTTTGGGTTGTAAATATTGTTTGTACATGGGTTTTGGAGGTTTTTCTGTTTTTGGGCTATGGCCTTTCTTTTTAGGGCCTTCTGACATCTGGGGCAAGAAAGACTGAGGATATGACGTCGGTCATGCGCTTTAATACCATGGCGTACTGACGTCAGATCTGAGCGACCATGACTGACGCCAGCCTAACACTTTGGTATTCGGGCCGACCGAGGACAGCGGACTACCCACAGGTTGACTGCAGCAATGTGGATCTTCGAACATCTACATTTATGGTAGGTACAAAACTGTACTTTTCCTCAGCTGCCAAGAGTGATTCAGAACGCAACTTCCTTGGGAAGTAAAATGATCTTGATCGCACCACACTGGCCCCGTCAAGTTTGGTTCCCCTTTCTCCGGAGATGTACTATGGACAGTCCTTGGATTCTGGACCCAGTTCCAGGCCTGTTGACTCATCTGTCAGGGCAGTTGCACCCATCCCTGCGAACCCTCAAGCTCACTGCATGGCTTCTCCACTTCCGTTCTTAGTCGGACAGCTTTCCTTTACCACCGGAAGTGGTACATATCTTATCTTCTTCCCACAAGCCTTCCACTAAGATGTACTCCAGTAAATGGATCTGGGCCCAGTCACATAACCTAGATCCCTTCACAGCCCCTGTGATGGTAGTTTTAGAATTTTTGGCTTCTCTTTTCAGGCAAGGTTCCGCTGCCTCTACTATTGAGGTTCAGCTGGCGGCAATTTCTAATTTTCGCCTTTCATATGAGCCTTCCCTCATGGGCCATAAACTGTGTAAAGCCTTCCTAAAAGGAACCTGGTTACTTCGTCCCCCAGTTTCTCAGCCAGTCTTGCCATGGGATTTAAACTTGGTGCTTAGAGCCATAACTTCTTCTCCCTTTGAGCCTGCAGCCTCTTGTGAATTAAAATATTTGTCTTGGAAGACCGCCTTTCTGGTGGCTTTTACTTCAGCCAGAAGGGTATCGGAGCTTCAAGCCCTTTCTGTCAAACCTCCTTATTTGATTTTTCATAAGGATAGAGTATCCTTGAGACTTGACCCTTACTTTCTTCCTAATGTTTCTTCTACCTTCTGTCTTCACCAATCCATTGAGTTACCGGTGTTTTTCCCACACTTTTCAAACAAGGCAGAATTCAAATTTCACCAATTGGATGTACATAGACAACTGAGGTTTTATTTGCACAGGACAAAACAAGAGAGGAAATCAGATCAGTTTGTGTCCTTTTCAGAGAACAGGAATGGTAGCCCTGTGACCAAAGGCACTATTGCAAGGTGGATTTAAGGACTGTATCTCATTTATTTACACTGGCGGGTAGAGGTCTACCTTTACCGGTTAAGGCGTATTCTACCAGGGCTATGGCTATCTTGGTGATTTTTCATGCTAGGCTCTCTTTGGATGAAATCTGTGCGGCAGCCACCTGGTTTTCTCCACACGTTTATTTCTCATAAGCTGGACTTGGCTTCTAGAGGCCGGGCTTCCTTTGGTTCCACGGTGCTCAGGAGTGTTTTCTCATGAGCCTCCCAGGATATAGGTGCTAGGGACGCTGTCCCGTCAGTAATGATTGTAGGCGAGATAGGATCACATTACATTTAGTTATGTACTCACCATAACGATAGATGTATGTGGTCCATCTCGCCTACATTCTTACGTACCCTCCCACCTTCCCCCTTCCTGGTGAACTTAGAGGAAATTATATTCTTAGACCCTTCTGAGGATATTATTTTTTTTCCTCTCTTCTTGCTTTATGTGGGGTTATGCATGTGTAATGATGATTTTGTGGCAAACAAGATCTAGGGGGTTGGGCGTGGTGCATCCTGGGATACAGGCTTAGCCCAGCCAATTAGAAACTTCGTGCTATTTATTCTCGGCTCTGAGCCAGTCAGTAATGAATGTAGGCGAGATGGACCACATACATCTATTGTTATGGTGAGTACATAACTAAATGTTCCTAAAGTGGCTTCTGTGTCTATCCTAAACAGTCCATTGAGCTGCCTGTTTTCTTTCCCCACTTTTCCAACAAGGCAGAATTTAGATTTCTCCAGTTGGATTGTACATAGACAATTGCGCGTCTATCTACACTGAACAAAAGATATCCGGAAGTCGGACCAACTTTTTGTTTCCTTTTCGGAAAACCGAATGGGTTCCCCGGTATCCAGGGTCACGCCGTCTAGGTGGATATCTAGTTGACGCCGTCTAGGTGGATATCTAGTTGACGCCGTCTAGGTGGATATCTAGTTGACGCCGTCTAGGTGGCTATCTAGTTGACGCCGTCTAGGTGGCTATCAATCAGGAGGTAAAGATCTGCCATTTCCAGTTAAAGCTCACTCTACTCGGGCTGTTTCCACATCCACAGCCTGTCAAGCCAGACTGTCAATGGATGATGTATGTGCTGCAGCTACTTGGGCTTCTCCTCACACATTTGTTTCTCATTACAAATTGGTCGTGGTCTCCAGGGGCAGGTCTTCCTTTGGCTACACACTTCTCAGGAGTATTTTCCTATGAGCCACCCAGGATGTAGGTGCTAGGGACGCTGTCCCACGGGTAAGAATGTAGGCGAGAGAGTACTACATAACATCAAGAAGTTATGTACTCACCATAACGTTTGATGTATGTAGTCCATCTCTCCTCACATTCTTACTTACCCTCCCACCTTCCCCCTGCCTGGAGGATTTGGAGGTTAGGTTGTTATCTGCAGAGTTCCCTTGCTTAGCTTATTCTTTGCATGTATGTGATGTGTGCATGGAGTACAAATGAGTTTCTCAAACTAGATCTGGGGTTATGGAGCAGTGCACCATGGGATTCCTGCTTAGCCCAGCCAATGAAAGACGTCGAGCTAGTATAATCGGCCAAGTCAGAACCGATATTCGGCTCCGAACCCACAGGTAAGAATGTGAGGTGAGATGGACTACGTACATCGAACGTTATGGTGAGTACATAACTTCTTGATGTGCTCCGTAGACCTCAAGGATGCGTACGATCACATTCTCATGGTCAGGCGATTCCTTTGCTTTTGGCTAGGGGTTAGTCATTACCAGTTCAGGGTCCTACCCTTCGGCCTCACCACAGCCCCCAGGGTGTTCACCAAGGTCATGGCAGTTGTAGCAGCCCACCTGAGACTTCAGGGAATACAGGTTTTTCCTTACCCAGACTGGCTCCTTACCGCCCCCACCAGGCATCTACTCTGCTTAGCCAGGGATTGATTCATACTTCTAGCGTCCCGATTGGGGATCACCATAAACTTAAGTCATCCCTTCAACCAGTTCAAGTCTTGGAGTTCATAGGGGCCAGAATAGACGCGCTTCAGACCAAGGCCTTCTTGACATCAGACAGACTTCACAGTTTGACCTTACACGTTTTAGCCCTTCAGTCACCTCCCCCGTCAGGGGAGTCGGTCCTGAGAGCTTTAGGGTCCATGGCAGCAGCAATCAATTTTGCTCCCTTAGCTTGCTTACACATGAGGATTCTCCAGTGGAATTTGCAGGTTCAGTGGTCCATCCTTCAGCCGTTTGACTTACCGATTCCTCTCAGATTTTGCAGAAATTCCCTCATCTGGTGGCTCAAATCTCGAGAACTTTGGGAAAGTCTACTGTTTTATGCCGCAACCCCAAGCCACGGTGACCACGGAGGATTCTCACCTGGGGGGCGGGCATTACGCAGGCAGAACTATCCAAGGTACATGGACTCGGAGACTGTTCTGCATATCAGTGTTCTGGAGATGAAGGGCAGTGCTTCTAGCATTGCAAGCCCTTCATGCCTTTCTTCCTGCAGGGACTATTGCAATTTGAGTAAGACAACATGTCAGTGGTCTGGTACATCAACAAACGGGGGGGACCATTTCTTGCCCTCTTTACCGAGTGGCCATGAGAGTTTGGGACTGGGCGATATCCATCAACAGTTTTCTGTTGGCAACGCACATTCCGGGTCGGTCCAACATCCTAGCGGACAAACTGAGTGTAACTATCCTCTCACCTTACGAGTGGTCTCTGAATCCCTTAGTAGCGAAACAGATCTTCAGCAAGTGGGGTCAGCCTTGCTGCAATCTCTTTGCATCGCCTTCCAACGTGAAGTGTAGCAAGTTGTTCGCTCTAAATCCCACTCCGGGGGAAAGCCCCAGAGACGCTCTAGTTCATGCTTGGCCACCCGGCTGTCTTTATGCTTATCCTCCTCTTCTGTTGATAACAAAATTCTTACAGAAAGCTAGTCAGTTGGGGAATAAGATTATCCTCATAGCCCCATTCTGGCCTAGTCAAGCCTGGTTCCCGTGCCTACGGTCTCATCTTATAGCTCCCCTCTCGATCTTTGATCCCATCTCGGATCTAATATCTCATCCTTCGGGATTGATACCCCCGAATTTGGCCGATCTCAAGCTCTCAGCTTGGTTGATCCAGTTCCATTAGTTGCTAGGACTCCTGGTATCTCGTCTGCAGTCAGATCTAGCCTGGTAGTGGCGCATTTTACAATAGTAAATGGAAGCGGTTTTCCATTTGGGCGTCTCATAGGAATTTGGACCCTTTCACTGCTCCCATCCCAGCAGTGCTCTATTTCTTCTCTCATATTTTTCAGCAAGGAGCCAGTTCTACTGTAAAGGTTTAAATGGCTTCTATCTCCCATTTTCACATTGGGGACCATCTCATTTCCCTCGCATCCACAAAGACTTGCAAGACCTTTTTGAAAGGTACGTTCCTCTTGAGACCTACTAGGAACCCCGTCCCTCCATGGGATCTAACTTTGGTCCTTCAGGCTCTGACTGGATCTCATTTTGAACTTGCAGCTTCTGTTGATTTGAAATTCTAGTTCTGGAAAACTGTCTTTGGTAGCGATTACCTCCGCTAGAAGGGTGTCGGAACTTTAGGCCCTCTGTATTAAAGCCCCGTATCTTGTTTTCCATAAGGACAGGGTCTCTCAGGACTTAACCCATCCTTTCTACCTAAAGAGGCCTCCGAGGCGAACATCAGTCAGTCCATTAATCTCCCAGATGTTCATTGTGTGACACTGCTGCAGTCATTACACTTGGGTTATCCTGCCGTCAGGCGGTTCCCCAGTCTGCCTGAGTTCCAAAGTCTTGGTCCGGCGTCTGTTGTGGTTGCTTCTTCCCTGACGTCAGTGTGCCAGGGGGATACAAGATGCAGCCGACACCATTTTCTTCAGTCTTGCCGCACGGTGCCCGAAGCAGAAGCAGTTAGCAAGTGCTGGTCGGCCGACTCCTGAGATTTTCATACCAAATCCAGAACCAAAGTCTTCTAAAAAGCCAAGTACCTCGTCAGGGAAACCTTTTCTTGCCTCAGACCGATGTCAGTAAAAGTTAATTGTATTTCTTGTGGGAAGCAAATACTCATAAGGATTTTCACTCCTACTGTATCCCATGTCTAGGCCCTGACCACGACGTCACTGGTTGCCGGTTTTGTGCTAGGTTTAACAAGCGCACTATTAAATGTCGGTTTGATTTTGCCCGACATTATTTTGGCAGAAAATTTAATTACACTATGCCGTTGGAACTTCCGATGACCGGAATTCATAAAAAACGCAAGGACCGGCATCCGAGGCCAAAGACTGACTAGGCCTCTTCTAGGCCGGTCGCCGGTTCTCAGCGAGGTGCCTACGCAGCCCCTGACAATTGCTTCAATAGAACCACAGACCGCCTCCGACGCCCACCTGGAGCTGGCTGGGCCTTCGGACTCCCCTACAATTCAAATTAATCCTACAGAGGGAACCGAAGTAGCTGAACTTTCCACAGCTTCGGAGAGTGTTTTCAGACCTACACAGTAAACAATTAAAACCCTCTTACGTCTAAGCCTCCCATTAAAGCAAAGAAACAGACACAGTAATCTCCAGGGCAGGCTTCCATGCCTAAGAAACAAATGCTTAAAATGTCCGAAGACCTAATCACCCTGATCAGAGGGTCCCAACCCCCTCCAGATAAAAGGCCCAGACAAGAAGCAGACTACGAATCTTCAGACCAGGTGTCCATTTCCTCTGACTCATCCTCAGACCTAGGGTATTCCTTACCCCCTTATGAGGATTCTGATGCTGAGGAATCCATTCCATCAGCTTCTCTGCCTGAGGACTACTCCTTTGGGGAAATCTTGCATACCATGAGGGAGCATTTCCACTAGGAAGGCCAATATTACTCAGAATCCAAGAAAAGGCTCAGAGACTTCCTTTTATTTCCTCAACACAGACCCCTTGCTATTCCACCAGTGTTGAATATTGTGGATGATGTATACACTGAATCCAGCTTAAACCCTGACTCCTTACCACCAGCCACAGTTAAGCCAGATAGAGTATCTGACTCTCAAATGTCTATACAAAAGCTCTGTTGCTGACCCTGAAACTATTTCTCAGGGACCCAAAGGGATTAAGGCCTCATCGGCAAAAAAAACAGTCCCCTCTGGCAGAGATTCTAGAGCATTAGACAGATGGGGCAAGAAAGTTTATACATCTGCAACTTTAGCCATGAGAGCCTTAAATTACCAGTTTCACATGTTAAAATATCAGCAATTTTTAATGTCTCAGTTGAAACAAAAGATGCTTCCAGATTCAGATCCTCCTAATTTGAAAGAAATGCAGGATTTATTGCATGCAGCTGAACAGGTGGGAAAACATACTTTGCAATGTGGTTTTGATTCCTTAGAGGCCTCCTGTAGAGCAGCAGTTACAGGCTCTGTCATTAGAAGGCATGCTTGGTTAAAAGAACATACGTTACCAGAACATGTGAAGGCCAAATTACTGGATGCACCTTTGCAACAGGATGTGTTTGGAGTTGAGGCAGAGGAGGTATTAAAGATGGAAGACAAGGCAAAATTTATGCAAACGGTCAAAGATTTCTTAAAGGATCAACCCCCTCGTTTCAGCAGAAATTGGGCAACAAAAAATTGGTCCTTTCCAATCAGACAGACCTCAAAGGGGCAGATATAGACGTCCAAGAGGTGGTCAGACACAAGGCCCTTACAGACCAGGACAATGGGGTGCACAAGGCCAGAAAGAAGGGGAAGACGGACCTCAACCTTATAAAAAAAACATCTCAATGACTTCCCACTACAGCTGCCAAACAGCTCTCTTGGCAACCCCCTTAGGAAGAAAACTGGCTCTTTTCTATCACAATTGGCTTTGCATCACCAAAGAGACATGGGTTCTCAACATCATTTCTCAAGGTTACAGGTTCCACTTCCACACTCTTCCAAGATTAAAAGGAATGCCAAATCTGCCACCAAATCAATGGGCAGAGGCTCAAAAACAAATTATAGCACTCATGGACATGAGAGCTGTTCAAAAAGTACCACCACAACAGCAAGGAAAGGATTTTACTCTAGACTTTCTGGTTCCCAGAAAGGACAAAGCCTGGAGACCCATTTTGGACCTTTCTTCTCTGAACACTTAGACATTCAGAAATTCAAACTGACACTACAGCAGCTTCTTCCCATGCTGGGCAAGAAAGCTTGGCTCGTGACTTTGGACCCGAGGCATACCTGCATGTCCCTATCAGACAAAACTGCAGAAGATACATCAGATTTCTAGCTGGTTCAATGCACTATCAATTCTCTGCACTGCCCTTTGGCTTATCTACTGCACCCAGGGTCTTCACAAAGTGCCTGGCACCAGGCAAAAAGGAATTCAAATTTACCTACCTGGACGACTGCCTAATCCAAGCAGAGAGCAATGACATTTTTCTGAAGCATCTGGCATACGTAAAACAGTTAAGTTTCCTGGGGTACACAGTAAACAAAAAGAAATCAAAATTAGTGCCCTCACAACAGATAATATTCCTGGGTGCCAGCTTAAACAACGGCCCAGATGGCTTAGCTCATGCCAGACAAGCAAGCCAACTGACTCAGTATTTTCATTTAATGGCAGCAAAGACCCAACTCCCTGCAAGAAAAATTCTGCAGGCCTTGGGCTACATGGCATCTTGCATACCAATTCCATATGCCAGACTGCATATGAGGAAACTACAATGGTACCTAAAGAGTATGGTCTCAACACTGTCAAAATTTGGAAACAGTTATACCACTAATTGCTTGCCTATAACAGGGGTTTCAATGGTGGGCTCAAGCTTGTCACCTCAACAAGGGACAGCCTTTTACTCAACCCACAGCCAGGCAAACACTGACAACAGATGCATCGGACTACGCCTGGGGAGCACACATGGCAGGAAAATGTATTCGGGGCGAGTGGCCCGCAGAACTGACATCTCCACATCAATCAAAAAGAGATGCTAGCTGTACAAAATGCAATTATATCTTTCAAGGACCTGCTACATCCAGGACAACTGCTAGTAAAGACTGACAGCACCACAGTTATGTAGTACATAAACAAGCAAGGGGGCACACTCTCCTACCCCTTCTGCAGATAAGCCATGAACTTCTGGAACACAGCTTTATAAACTACCAAGTTCATCTGCAGGCACAATTCCTGCCAGGAGAGAAAAACACACTGGCAGACGACCTAAGCAGAAACATCATGGATCCTCACGAATGGCAATTGTGTCCACAAATATTCAGAATGATAGCACAAAAATGGGGGAAACCAGACCTAGATCTGTTTGCAACCCCAATGAACTGCCAAATACAGAAATTCTGCACAAGGAGCTACCATCCACAAGCCTGGAAAGTGGATGCCCTCTCATTCAGCTGGAAAAAAACTACAAGTATACGCATTCCCTCCTTTATCTCTCCTTCCAAAGGTACTCATAAAAGCCAGGCAGGAAGAGCCAAAGATTATCCTGATTGCACCAGACTGGCCACGCCAGCACTGGTACCCAATCTTAAAGAACTTAGCACAAGAACCACCCTGGATTTTTTTCTCTAATCCCACAGCTGTTGACACAACAACAATCAGATATTTCACAGCCAGCTAAATACCTTTCTAGCTGCATGGAAAATTCCTTAACCAACCAAGCATCGTCTCTCTCCAAAGCTGTTATGGAAGTCATTCCAGAGGCCAGAAGGCCTAGCACCAGGAAAGCCTACTCGGATAAATGGAAGAGATTCTGTGCCTGGAACCAAGCACACAGCCTTGACCCTCTTGTCCCAAACATTCCTCAGATACTTCAATACTTAACTGAGATGCTGGACAAGGGCCTCTTTCTCATCCATCAAGATTCATGCCTCAGCCATTTCTGCTCATTACAACATGGATCCACCAATTTTTTTCAAATCCTTTGCTCAAACAGTACCTCAGAGGGGCTAAAAACATGAGACCGCCCCGTAGAGCACCTACATCAACTTGGGACCTCAACTTTGTTTTGGAAAATAACTTTACCTCCTTTTGAGCCAGCTAACACAGCAGATTTAAAATACATCTCGTTGAAGACTGCTCTACTACTGGCAATAACATCAGCAAGAAGAGTTTCAGTATTACAGGCACTAATGGCAGTGGAAGCTTTCCTCATCTTCCACCAGGACAGGGCATCCTTAAGAACTAACCCTACGTTTATGCCAAAGGTAGTATCAAGTGTGGCTCTAAACCAAACTATTCACTTGCCAACTTTTTATCCAAAACCACAGAACAAAGTGGAGAGACTACTACATTCCTTGGACATTCACAGGCAGTTACGCTTCTACTTGGACAAAACCAAAGCTTTCAGAAAATCTGAGCAATTATTGGTAGCATACGCTGCAGGAGCACAGGGAAAAGCCATTTCATAGCAGACTATTTCAAAGTGGATAGCTCACTGTATACGTTTTTGCTATACCCACCATAGGAAACCTGTACCTAGCAGCATTAGATCTCACTCCACCAGGGCAACAGCCACTCCCAACTGCCTACCTCAGAGGAGTGCCTACCAAGGATATTTTAGAAGCAGCAACATGGAGCTCTGTCCATACCTTCACCAAACATTACCATTTGCCTTGATATTCCAAATCCAGAGCTGGCTTTGCCACTGCTGTGCTGCAGGGCCTTATAGCCACCCCTAATGCCTTGTAGATCATCCTCCCTACCTCAGCTTTGGGGTTCCACCCAAATGTAATGACTGCAGCAGTGTTACACGATGAACATAGTACAGTTTTGTACCTACCATAAATGTAGATGTTAGAGTGTAGACACTGCTGCAGTCCAGGTTACCCTCCCTCCTTCCCCTCTTACTTTCTGGTACGTACCTAGCTGTTCTACCCTTATTTCCTAAAAGGGAGTATTTGCTGGTAATTAAAAATGGTTGTTTGCTTTTCTTTTATATATATTTGACTAGCAATTTGCAAGGCCTACCAGTTTGGGGGCACCTGACATCTGGGGCAAGAAAAACTGAAGAAAATGGCGTCTGCTGCATCTTGTATCCCCCTGGCGCACTAACGTCAGGGAAGAAGCGACAGCAACAGACACCGGACCAAGACTTTGGAACTCAGGCCGACTGGGGAACCGCCTGACAGCAGGATAACCCAAGTGTAATGACTGCAGCAGTGTCTACACTCTAACATCTACATTTATGGTAGGTACAAAACTGTACTCTCCCCCCCCCCCCTATCAAAACAAAGGGGAGTACAAACCATTTGTTCGATGTTCATAGAAAATTACGTTTTTATTTACACAGAACAGCTGCATTCCGCAAGTCTGATCAGCCCTTTGTTTCCTTTGCAAAACCCTTCTTAGGTAAGCCTGTGTCGAAGAGAACTCTGGCCTGATGGATTTCGAATTGCATTCTGCTCACATACAAACTATCTGGCCTGTCGGAGCCTACAGGGGTCCATGCTCATTCTACCCGCTCTGACTAAGTCTGCTGCATTCTGGTCGAGAGTTCCCTTGGATGACATTTGCTCTGCGGCTACTTGGGCGCTGTGTTCCACAAGTTCTCTCGCTATAAATTGGATTTAGTGTCTAGAGGTAGGGCGGCCTTTGGCTCTGCAGTGCTCCGGAATATCCTTCCTCTAGGACCTCCCAAGTTTTGGTAGCTGGGGACTCTGTCCCACAGGTTGATTATCAAATGAAGTTACCTACTTCAGAAGTTATGTACTCGCCATAACATTCCATCTGAGTAGGTAACTTCATTTGTCAGCAACCGACCCCCCCTCCTTCCCCCTAATCTGGTTCTTTGATTACATGGACCCTAGGATGGTTTATCAGGTCCTTTGTTAATCCTTAGGTTAGGATTCTTCAGGTTGTTTAGTGGTTATAGAGGCGGGCAAATGCGATCTGAGGATTGGAAGGAGGTAGGGTATTATGGGTAAGGGGAGGAGCTTGGAGTTCAGATCTCTAGCTTGGAAAGCTGCCGGGTCAGATCAGATACCCACAGGTTGCTGACAAATGAAGTTACCTACTCAGATGGAACGTTATGGTGAGTACATAACTACTGTTTTCCTGGAAAACAGCCTTCCTTTTAGCAATCACTTCGGCTAGAAGGATTTCTGAATTACAGGCCCTTGTGGCAGTTGAGCCTTTCATCATCTCATGTGGACAGGGTGTCGCTCAGGACCAACCCATCCTTCATGCCCAAGGTGGTATCCAGTGTGGCTCTTAATCAGTCCATTCATTTGCCAACTTTCTTTCCCAATCCACAGAACAAAAGGGAACAGATTCTGCATTCATTGGATGTACACAGACAACTTAGATTTTACTTGGACAGGACTAAATCTCGAAAATCTGAACTGCTGGTAGCATTTGCTGCAGGGGCAGAGGGAAAGGCTATTTCAAAGCAAACCATTTCCAAATGGATAAGCCATTGTATTCATTTCTGCTATAAGCTCCGTGGAAAACCTATCCCCAGGGGATCAGGTCCCATTCCACCAGGGCTGCATCTACTTCTATGGCCTTTCTCTGAGGTGTTCCTACCAGGGATATTCTAGAAGCTGCTACTTGGAGTTCAGTTCGTACTTTCACCAGGCACCATTTATCAATTTTCTCTAAATCCAGAGCTGGCTTTGCCACTGCTGTTTTGCAGGGCCTTATAGCTGGCTCTAATACTGTAAATCCATCCTTCCAACCTTAGCTTCGGGAATCTACTCAAATGTAATGACTGCAACAGTGAAACATGTAGAACAGTACAGCTGTGTGCACTTTCCATAAATGGAGATGTTAGAGTGTATTCACTGTTGCAGTCCTGGTTACCGTCCCTCCAGCCCCCCTGTTTTTCTCTTACTGTGTCTCCTTTATTTTACTGCACTTAAGCCTTTTTGGTGTATTTGCTTTTGTTTGGAGGTATATATGTGTTTATATCTTGCTCCCCATTTGGGGGGGCACCTGACATCTGGGGCAAGAAAAACTGTAATTGTCTGCTGCATGTTTTATACCCCTGATGACCTGACGTCATAGAAGGGATAGCACCTGATGCAGGACCCAAGACTTGGTTAATCAGGCCGACTGAGGGCATCTTGCCAGCAGATTATCCAAATGTGATGACTGCAACAGTGAATACACTCTAACATCTACATTTATGGTACATGTACACGACTGTACTTTATGTATGCTGCAACAGTGAAACACTATCTACATTTATGGTACGTGTACACGACTGTACTATTAGTCTCCTCTAGTGCTGTCTTAAAGGCATAGATTCAAGATCCATCAATGAAGCCTGTCACTTGGACCTCTCTACACACTTTCAAGTATTAGAGGGAATGCTTTTTCCAGATGAAGTACCGCTTTGCTAGATGTATTCTCTTAGGACTACTAAACCACACCTCTTACCTAATCCTATCCCCTTCAGCAGTTCACTTTGGGTATCACACAAGTATTTGAATATTGCAACCGTGATCTAAAGAACGACACAGTACATTTGTGTAAGGGCAGACCGTAACAATAGATGTCCTATTCATATGCTGCTGTATACAGAACATAAGGGAGTCTGCCTGTGGTCAACTCTCGTATGTCTGGCCATTTTACAGAACATAAATGCTACTGCAAGGGTGCATGACATGTCCTGCGTCTCTCTGCGAACATTGACCATAAACAAATGTCTGGTACAAAACTGGCAGCACACACCTACCTCAGAATTTTTCTGCCGCCTGTGTCACTACCAGCTTCGGTCATCACACCTTCGGAAAAGTGAGCTCATCTCATCCGACTTCAGAGAAGTACCCTATGGGGGGTTTGGATCATCCTTTTGCTACTGCTTTGGCGTTTCATGTCTGTCGGAAATAACAAGTGTAGGTGTGGAATGTGAATCCTTATGTGGAATCTGCCTGAGCTCTGCCGGTTTGGGTAGGCAGAGAACACACCCACACTTGTAGTATTTCTGTCCTTCGTCCCCAAAATCCTCAGGTCGCCTAGCAGCTTTAAATCTATGCTTAGAGAATCCGTGACTGAAATGTCTGACAACAGCTATGTATGAATCGGACGTCTGGTTCACTGGATGAGTCGCCAGTCAAAAAGACCAAAAATCATGGCCTGAACCTGCTGCTGTGTCTCTATTCCAGCTGCAACTCTCAAGGCTGGTGAAGGCCTGAAGTCCGAGCTGGAATCCTCTGATCTTCCTTTGGCCAGGTACCCAGGAGGAAGCAGTCAAAGAAGCAGCTGGCATGTCCTAGAGGGAATCACTGGTGTCTGAATCGCTCGCAGGGAAACGGGGGACCTAGGCTCCTTTCCAAGGGATCATGTGGAGCGCCTCAAATTGTAGATGTCCTATTCCATTGTTGCAGTATTCTACTTGTGGATTTACCCTTCATCCTCTTCAGTTTGTCTGGCCAGGTTTCGAAAGATTCCGTCCCTCTTGGTGTGTCGGACCTCTGACATGGCTGCAGGCACATGGGCTGTAAACGTGACGTCTGCACACACCAGCCCTCAGAACTTTTCAGCTGCCAGTCGTACGCTAGGTGCTCCTGCTTCTCGTGGACGTCTGATCGAAAAAGAGTCAATTAGTCAAGTAAAGCTTTGTCATTCAGACGATACAACACGTGGACAGCTGAACGAAATTACATTTCTCAAAGCTCATGTGCAAATAACTTAGTTAAAAATAACAACTGCAATACCAGCAGCAGTAGCAGCGACAGAGTACAAGGGATCAAGATACAAATGACCATTCTTAACCGTTCTTTGCCAGACTGAGTTGATATCCAGTGACTGCATCCATCCTACTATCCATACTATTACCAACTCCATCCCAAACACCAACAAAAAGTTAGTCCCATCCGTTCACCTCTGATCACTCCAATCCTGTCCACCGGTGCACTTTTACCTTACGCTCTATCAATTTACATTGGCTGCAGCAGTCTTTTCCTTCCACACCATCCTCACCGATCAGCCGCTCTATCCTCCAGCACAGTCATTCTACTGTCTGGACCAGTCCTTCACTACCAAAGACCGAAATCCACGAGCCATGCTCCAGTTTCCACGCTCGAGACTACTTCCATCCCTGGAGGCCTGAGACTAACACAGCCAACTCAACGGTTGCCGCAAGATCCAAAACAGTCAAGGTATCTGAGAACCCATTAGAAAAACATCACTGCTGCATTCACCACACTGACGAAACGGTTTCTCAGAACTGATGACACACTGATAAGAAAAAACACATAAATATATAACACATGTAACACACATTTGAGAGCCAGAGATGCCACTGCCCTTCAAGGTGCTGCCATCTTGCTTACTTTCCTCGTTGGAGATTCTTTCAGTTCTACTTTAATTATAGTCTGTCATGTCATCTGGTAAGGGCAAGTGTGGTTGGCATATTCCTGACAGACGCGCATGGTCAGTGTCTCTCGTCTAGGCAGGGAACACTACCACATGAACTGCACTGTTTGTTGGTAGTTTGTCCCGAAGACCTTACACCACCGTTTACAGGCCATACACTTGTATTTAGAGATTCAGTGCTTGAAACAGTGTTTGGGATGAAGGCTGCACCCGACTCTCCTCTGAACTGCTTAGGGAGAGGGCCAAGTCCTCGCAGCCTACTTAGTCTGCTGCGCCTCTGTCTGCCTTACCTCAGTCTGTAGCCGATGTCACCTTGACTATCTGGCATCTGCTGGTGTAGATAAAGCAGGTACCTCTGAAGAAGCCGCAAGGATGCTAGGGGGGGACCAGCATTCACTCTGGGCCCATCAGGCACAGCCTCCGCCATTCCTGAACCTGACTTCCCTGTAGAGGATCTTGCCTTTGTGGAAACTATTAATAAAATGACAGATCACTTTGTGGAAATCCTCTAGGTCTGATGTACAAAGAAAGGTGTTATGACCTTATTCAAATGGACTCTCCCAGTCCTGCCATTCCTCTTGTTCAACCTGCATTCTTGGATGCTTTTGCCTCTACCTGCTTTAGTCCAGACTCCCAACTTCCAGCCCCACGCAGAGCAGACAGACTCTAAAGTCACCGAGAAGGAGAAATTTCTCTTAAGTGCCTTCCTGCTGATCCTGCCACTATATCACTCTACGGACAGGGCCACCTAGCTCCTGTCTACCTCTCTCTCCTGCTTATAAAGACCGCAAGACTATGGAGAGTTTGGGAAAGAAAATTTATACTTGTACTTACCCTCTCATTTAGAGCTACCAACTACCAAGCTCATATGACCAAATACTACTTAGCTTTGCTGGACAAAGCCACTAAAGATTTAGAGGACATCCCTGACTATGCAGCCAAAGCCTCCTTGTCTTCACTGATAGCACTCATCTCTCAAGTGAGTCGACACTCCTTGAGATGCAGTAATGATGCAGCTGAAGCCTCTGCCTGGTCAGTTGCATCAGCTTCAGTACTAAGGAGGTACTCCTGGCTGTGACCACAGCTTCTCCCAGATGACTGCAGGGCAAAACTCCTTGACACTCCTTTGGAGCACATGCCCTTTTTTGGTGCAAAAGTGGCTGACCTATTCAAATCCTTGCAATAGAAAGGAAAAAATTACAGGACCTAAAACATACCCTGGTCTCGCCTATTCCCAAGTCCCAGAGGAACTACCTGGCAAAGGCCTAGTTTCAGGAAAACCTCCAAGCCTGCAGCTCCCCGGTCTAGAAGACACCCTAGAAGTTGGCCTCCTCAGGCTAGGCCTACAGTCTTCCAGCCAAACCCCCCCCCTCCCCTTTCCTGATGGGGCAGGTAGTATCTGACTGCCTACCAAAATTTCAACCCCCACCCTCCCATCCATTCCCCTTTCTGTCAGTCTCTCAGTCTCCCTGCTTTGTCACTCATTACCACAGACAAATGAATTCTGTCCATCATAAGGACGGTCATGTCTTACATCACCCCTCCAAGACTGGGCATACCACAGCCCCCTCCCAGTCAACTACCCCTCCTCAATCAGGTTTTGCAAACCCTGCTACTACAGGGCACCATAGAACCAGTTCCTGCAAAAAGAAAAGGGCTCTACTCTAATCTCTGGTACCCAGAAAGGAAGGCCCATGGAGGCAGATTCTAGCCCTCACGCCTCAACCCCTTCCTAAAAGTTCCTACTTTCAGGATGCTCACCCTACCTTCTCTCCACTCCTCCTTACACAGGGTTTCATGGCAACCCTAGACAAAGGATGCTTACCTTCACATACCCATAAAGCCCGCCTTCAGGAAATACCATTTCATGTCTGTGCCTTGCCTTTTGGGCTTTCTACTGCCCCCAGGATATTTACAAAATACCTGGGTCCAGTCATCGCCTACTGCAGGGAAAAGGAAATTCAGTTATTCCCTTATAGACCTAATCCAGGCAAAAGACAATGAAACTCTCTTCCTCCACTCCCTTCCAAAAATCCTACAGTCTCTAGGGTTAATGATAAACTTCCAAACTCCCACCTCAGCCCCCCACGCAGGAAAGTTTTCCTGGGTTGCAGGATCAGGACAGACCTCATGAAGGCCTTTCTTCCAGCAGAAAATGTGTTATCCCTCCAAAACCACCTTACTGCTCTACAATCAATAGAACTGACTGCAAGACAATTTCTGAGGCTTCTAGGTTACATGGCAGGTAACACCCCCATGCTGCCCCTAGCAAGGATGCACATGAAACTTCAGTGGTACCTGCGGTCAGTGTGGATTCAACACTCCCACTCCTAGAGTTCAGGATCCTTCTGCTCCCTTGCTTGCATCAGGAACTGAGATGGGTGGCTCAGATGGCCCAAAACCCAGGATTTCCTCTGCAGACACCCCCTCCCTCCCAGAACATGTACACAGATGCCTCAGACCTGGGCTGGGGAGTGATTGGGGGGGGGGGGTACAAGCTTTGTGGACAGACAAACAAGATCACATATACATGAGAAATGAGTCGCGCTCCTTGCTGTACAGGCCTTTCAGCCCTACCTAGATCAGGGCCCTCTAAAAATATTCACAGACAACACCACAGTCCTGTGGTATCTCAACAAGTGGGAGGGGCCAAATCCTACCTTGTATGCAGGCTAGCTCTATGGGCATGGGAACTGGCTACTTGACAAGGGGAATCGCCCTCCAGGCAGCCCTACGTACCATCCCTGCACAACTCCCAGGCAGATTACCTGAGCAGAATCATTTCAAACCATCACGAATGGAAGCTGCAAAAATATGTTGTCCCTATCTTACCTTTCTTTCTTCTTTCTGTTTGGGTTCAGAGCGGAACTCTGCTCAGACTCTGCCACATACTATAGCTCAAAGTCTTTACTGGCTAGAGGCTAACCCCTATCCTAACATGCCTAGCGGTAGCTACCCAGATCTCGTTTTCTGCTTGCAGCGTTGAAATTCTTCTGCTAGCTCAGGTGAAGTAGTTTTTTTATTGGGCTAACTTTTAAATATTTACAGTTTTCTGATGGATTTTGTATATTGGTAGTGTTAGTTTATCCTTTCTTAATTTCTACTACCCCCCTCCTCGACCTTCATCTGTTTTATTGCTTTTGTTGTGGCTGTCGTTTCCATGGGCCTACCTTGCCTTAGTGATCCCTGTCGGCAGCCTGTTTAAGTTCGAGGGATTTCCTCTTTTACCTGTCTCCTCCTTTCTACTTCAGGAGCGGCAGTTTGAGGCCCTTCTTTCCATAGGGGAAAGTAGCTGTTAGAGGCTACCTCTTAACTTCTCTTGTGTACAAAAACAAGAAACTTTTTTTGTCAGGTTTACTATAAACTTGTTACCTTTCTTGCTGTTTCAGGTACCTTACCACGTCCAAGGATCCAAAACCATCAGGGTTTAAAAAATGCGACTAGTGTTGCCAAAAAATGTTCCTTACAGGTGGGCATACTAGTTGCGTGTACTGTTTAGGGCTGTTCACCTGCAGGACTCCCATTCCCTTTGTCATGGCTTTAGTGCACGTATACTGTAGGAGAGATGAAACAAGCTTATTCTATGAGGTTTATTAAAAACTCCTTTAAAGCTGCGTCTGGAGACTCAGCCTGATAAAAAAAAAAAAGACTATAAACCGGCATCTTTGGTGCCACCCAAATCTAAAGAGAAGTCTTCCGGCATTCAGAGCAGACAGTTGGCTCTGACAAGACTCTCCAGTGGATCCATCAGCAGTACCGTAGCCATCCCGGACTCGTAAAAGATCTAGGTCACCCTCCTTGGAGCCTGTGAGATCTGTTCCACAGTCTCCCATTTTACAATTTGTGGCAGGTAGTCACTGGTGGTCTGCATACTCCTCTCGGTCATCCAGGAGCCTTTTGGATGATGACGTAGAGGGTGGTGAAGGGGCTGCTCAAGAAGCCGGTATTTGCTAAATTAAGCCCAGCCCAGAAGGAAGTGGTGCAGTCTGCCCAGTCAGTGTCTTTATGAATTCCTCCTCAGATTGCATTCATTTCGGACCACGAGTGCATGGAAGGTGGTGGAACCTTTGGTTCCGACAATCCTAGGTTTATCTGTTCCGACCACTGCTCCGATCTCTATACCTCTGCCTGTTGAGGGATCTGGGGGCCGATGCTCTTGTCTGCTTCGGGGGGGGAGTGGCATTGGACCCTTGTCAGACCCCCCTCTCCCTCGGTGCTTCGGCACAGGTGAGTTCTTCCCCTACATCAGCCTTTGAGCCATCACCCTTGGCTCGGAGCAGGTCTCCAGGTTCTTCAGAGCCGGAGTTTCTCTCCATCCGTGACAGAGGTGCCTTTGAGGTGGAGTGTGCTGTTTGAGACTGCTCTAGCCTCTGCTCCATTGGCTGCTTCCCCTTGTGTACCGGTGTCTGCCTCAGAACCTCCTCTCCATCCTAGGTGTAGGGAACCTATGCCCTAGAATGCTCTGGGTGACCCCACCTCTTCCGAAACCTCCCCCTGAGCATGCCTCAGAGGAGGTTCCTTGGAAGAAAAAAATGCAAGAAGCATTTGGACTCCCCTGAGTCCGTCACCTCCAACACAGACTTGGAGGTGTCAGGGTTCACCTCTGAGGATGTCTCTCGCACATCCTGGAAATCCTTGGACAAGTGCCAGTCTGCCAACTCCTGAGATTTTTGTGTTCGAATTTCAGATCCGAAGTCTTCACTAAAAGCCAAGTACACCGTTGGGGAAACTTTTTTTTTTTCTTGCTCCAGACCGATGTCAGAAAAAGTTAATTGTATTTCTTGTGGGAAGCAAATGCCTGATAAGGACTTTCATTCTTACTGTACTCCTTGCCTAGGCCCTGACCACGACGTTGCTAGTTGTCGGTTTTGTGCTAGATTTAACCAATGCACAATTAAGCGTCTGTACGATTTTGCATTTCACCATTTTGGCAGAAGATTTAACTATACAATGTCGTGGGATAGCCACCCGACTACCGGAATTCACAAGAAGCGCAAAGAAAAGGACAGGCATCCGAGGTCCAAAAGACTACTAGGCTTCTTCTAAGCCAGTCGCAGGTTCTGTGAGGTGCCTTTGCAACCCCTGACGACTGCTACTTTAGACTCGCAGGCCGCTACGGACTCCCACGTGGAGTCGACCAGGCTGCTGGAAACTCAAGGTATTGGACCTTCAGACACTATTCCCTCAGATGGGTCATAGTTCATAGGTTCATACTAGGCTATCTGCCCAAGGGCATTTACAAGCCTAGCCCATCGTTTTGTGGCTTACGCCACCCCTTTAGTATGGGGAACTATACCCATTATTTTGCTGTGCCTCTGTCGAGCAGTGACACTGAGGTAATCCCTGGGGTATATCTGCGATCTCCCATCCATTGGTCAAGATTTCTCTTGAACAAGGCCAGCGAGGTGCTCTGCCTCACATGTACCGGGATTTTGTTCCACAGCATAGGGAGTCTTTGGGTGATGAATCTATCCCTCCAGCACGTCCTATTAATAGCCGTGTCGAGGTTTAAGTCTCCGCCCTTGTGGCTCTGATGGATCTAGATTTTTGAGGTGAAGCATATTCATCAAATCTGGGTTTGACATGGCCTTGTATGTTAGGCAAAGGTCACCTCTGAGCAAGCGGCGACTGAATAGAGCTGGAGTTCTTTCAGTCGGGCAGCATAGGACAGATTTTGAGACCCTTTATCCTTTTGGTGAGGAACTTTTGTGGCCTCTCCAGCTGCTGCAAGTGTCGGGTCAGATACATCCCGAATGGGGCATTGTACTCAATCATTGGTCTGATGAGTGATGAGTAAAGGGAGACTATGACCTCCCTTGATCTAGATGAGAATCCCTTCATGATAAGGTGGGCAATGTAGAAGGTCTTCCTAACTACTTTAGCTACATGGGTGTCGAATGACAGACTACTATCAACCTGGGTCCCCAGGTCCCTGATAACTTCTGTGCTCAGTGGATTGCCACCTATTTGGTAGCTAGGGGTAACCTTGTTTTTCCCAAAGGGTATGACTATGCATTTTTTGGCATTTAACTTCAGGCCGTGGCTCTGGCACCAGTTATCCGTTTCTGTGAGACCCTTCTGAAGGATATCTGTGTCGGATGTGTTTTCTACTATGGCGCCCAGTTTGCAGTCATCTGCAAACTGTCAGCCATAACCCTCCTGTGTTTGCTTGTACTTTGGAAAAGTAGATGCCAAACAAGAATGGGCCCAGGACTGAGCCCTGTGGGACACCACTTGTGACAGGCTTTGAGTCTGACATGGCGCCAGCAACTCTGACCCTGTGGGTTCTGTCACTCAGCCAGTTTGCAACCCATCTTGTGATGTATGGGTTAACTTTTAAGCTGATGAGTTTTTCAATGATACCCGAGTGGGGTATTGTATCGAAGGCCTTAGCCAGATCGAGGTAGGCTGTATGGACTGCCTTTCCCTAGTCAATGGCTTTGGTGACTGTTTCGAAGAAGTCAACCAAGTTTAAAAGGCATGATCTGCCTTTGACAAAGCCAAACTGGGTTGAATCCAAAGTCTGCAAATTCCCTATGTCTTTATTTATGAGGTCCATTATGATCCTCTCCATGGCTTTGCAGATAAGGCTTGTCAAGCTAATGGGCCGGTAATTTCCAGGGTCGGTGGAGGCACCGCCTTTGTGAAGTGGGACCACAGTTGCAGTGTGCCACTCCTGGAGTGCGTATCCAGAGGTAAGACTTTGATTAAACAGCTGTCCTAGCTGTGGGTTTAATTCCTCATTGAGTTCGTGGAGCACACAGCCGGGGACACCATCAGGTCCCATGGATGCTGTGTTTTTGCTTTGGAGAGAGCAGTTCTCACTTGGGCGCTGGAGATGTTTGGGGGCTGCAATCGTTTGGTATAGATATCTCTCCTTTTGGAGGAGGGGAGTTTGCACTGAACCTGTCAGCCAGTATGTTGGCAATGTCTGTAGGATCAGTAATCTTCACATCATTTTGAACTAGTTCTGAGCAAATCTGGGAGTTTCCTCCTAGGTTTCTAACATAGCTAAAGAAGGCCTTATGATTGTCTTTTGAGTCTTTAGCTATTTTTCTCTCAAAATTTGCTTTGGATGATTTTATGTGAGCTCTTAGTTTTTTACTTATAGTGATCAAGGGTGTCTTACCTTTTAAGGATTTTGCTCTATCTTGTAGTAGCTTCCTCCTTTTATTGTAGAGTTTGTTTATGGCTGGGGTCCACCAGACTGGACGCTTGCCTTTGGTACTAAGAGTCTTTGTTTTGTTTGGGATTGCCTTATCCATGCAGTCCTGCAGGTGCTGGTAGAAGGTGTTTGTAAGTGTTTCAGCGGCTTGAGTACTGTTTTCCGCCGGCTCGGGGGCCTTAAAGGAGACCACACTAGTCTTTAGAAGTGTGAAGTCGGCTTTTGAGAAGTTCTTTACTGTGGTACCTCCAGCGAGATTAGTTTGTGATCTGATCTCACCAGTGAGGGGTATACTTCTGGTGTTGAACATTGTGCTCCCATGTTCGTGATGATGAGATCAAGTATGTTATCTCCTCTTGTGGGGATGGTGACTAGTTGTTCCATGGCATTTGAGTTTATGAATTCCAGGAACTTTTGGGCTAGGGTGTTTGGGCTTGAGTAGTGTTCCCAGTCTATATTAGGGAAATTGAAGTCACCTAGTATGATGGTGTTTGGTGATACATTTATCCCCTCTAGTGTTTTCAGGAAGGCCATGTGAGGTTCCTGAGTTTGTGAGGGTGGCCTGTAACATGCTACAATTTGCAGAGCAGTCTTGCCTATGGTTAATTGCACCTGGATGGTCTCCAATGCATCGTGCGTTGCCACCAGTCTTGAGGTGTGGGTGTCCTTGATGAATATGGATACCCCCCCCTCCTTTCTTGGTATTGTCCGGATTTTGGGGCCGGAACGCATGATGAGGTAAAACCTGATAGCGCTGGGGTGCTCTCAGGAGCCTTGAACCAGGTTTCTGTCACAGCACAGACATCGATGTTCTCCATACTGAGAAGGGCCTCGAGTGCGTGCATTTTGAGATTTAGACTTCTGGCATTGAGCAGCATTACCCTTAGTTTTTTTCCTTTTTTGTGTTCTAGGGTGGTAGGTTTAGAATTTGAGCCTTGCCTAAAAAAGGCACTATGGGGGTGGCAAGAGCCTTTGCCAATATCCAGAATCCCAGGGGTGACAGGTGCAAGCCGTCCCTTGCGAAGCAGCGTGGCTTGTCCAGCATGTCATCCCAGGCAGACAGATACTGGATCCCCTTTGAATGACACCAGTGTTTAAGCCAATTGTTAAAGCTGATCATCTTATCTCTGTATTGTGGCATCACTCTAGGTGAAGGTAGGATACTGCCCAAGGTCAGGGTCATACCTGCCTGGGCTACATAATCAGAGAGCTCCTCAATGTCTCTTCTCATGTAGTCCAAGGAGGTACGTCTCGGGTCATTTACACCAGCGTGGACAATGACCGAGTCATATTTGTACTTGCTGTTGAGAGACCTGAGTGCTTGCGTTATGTGGCGGATTCTAGCGCCAGACAGGCAGCTTACTGTGACCTTCTCCTTACTCAGTCTGGTGAGCGGGACGTCAGTGTGTCTGACTATGGAGTCACCAATGACTAGTGTGTCTGGCATTGTGTTTGGCCTTAAGGGCTGTGACTGACACTCTGACTGTGAGGTCTATGTGTTGCAGGTGTTGTGTTCTGAGGTGGTGGTTGTTTGGGTGTCTGCTTTGGTGGCCTCTGCTGTTTTGGTAGATTTTTGATCAGAGCCTCCGAGTATGTCTTTGTGTGTTTATGTGTATGATTTGAGGTTGTAATGGTGCTATGTGAGACTGGGTCTATAGTGTGTGTGGTAACCTTCTCCTCCTGACTGGTCTTGCCAGTCCTGTGTTGAGAGAGCTCAGCCTCCAGTTTGGCCGTATAGTTGCATCTCTCGCATGTATTTGTGTTTTGTGGGAGGAGGAGAGGGTTGTCTGTGTACATGAGGCAATTGTAACATTGCCTCAGTATTCCCAGGTTCACCAGCTGAGCAGGAGAGGACACTAGCAACTGATCCCTTGACATGCTAGAAGGATAGACAAAAACTTTAAAAAAGATTCAGGGGGACGTGGGTGACCGAGAAATGGGGGTTACCTTTTTGGGGTACTATCTATGACAAGAGTGCCGTATCAAGGTAATAAGTACTGTAGGAGCAAGTGCTAGGTTTAACAGATAGAGAATAGTCTACTTGGAGTCAAGTGGAGATCTTTTTAGTTATAGGATACGCTGATTAGATCAGTAGTATAGTTCGAGGAGGGTAGTTTTAAGGGAAAATTTGAAGAGTGGACTTTAGGTAGCCCGAATAGTTTAAACCTGCCTAACCGGCGCTGCCCTAGTGTGCAACAGTGGCAGCTCCTCGCTAAATCGCATTAACGCGCGTTTACCGCGTTTTATACCAGGGGGCTGGAAAAAGCTAGAAACTGGCCCAAAACGACCAATAAACTACTAGTTACTGGCTGAAACCTCACAAAACTGGACAAAAGGCAGCTCAATCCTTCCCACTCCCACTGGTAAGCAAGGTAACTTCCTCTCCCCCAAATAAGGCAAGGAAGCAGTACACAGGAACTACAACCAAAGCCCAGGAATCAGCAACTCTGAAACTGGACTAAACTAGTAAAGCAGGAAAAAGAAGAGATATTTTTTTCTTTTTTTCTTTTTTTCACAAAACAGGCAGAAACAGGTACAGCAAACACTTATAAATGCTATGAATCAGCTACTACAGCTTACACAGAAGAATTTGCTACAAATACAGTCAAATAGTAACAAACAAGGATTCCAAGTGCAATATTAAGTTAAATGCAGTAAAAACAGCTTCAATGTAACAGAAAGGCAGGCGAAATACAGTCGCTAGGTATTTAGATGTGGAAAGCAACAAAAATTATACTTAGTATCAAGAAAAGTAAACTATTCAGCTCTCTGCAGCCTGAATTACACTGCTGGCCCCCATGGAGTCTGTGCTGAGTAGGTACAAGCTGAAAACGCTGCGTTTACAGCGTTTTATACCAGGGGGCTGGAAAAGCCAGAAACTGGCCCAAAACGACCAATAAACTACTAGTTACTGGCTGAAACCTCACAAAACTGGACAAAAGGCAGCTCAATGCTTCCCACTCCCACTGGTAAGCAAGGTAACTTCCTCTCCCACAAATAAGGCAAGGAAACAGTACACAGGAACTACAACCAAAGCCCAGGAATCAGCAACTCTGAAACTGGACTAAACTAGTAAAGCAGGAAAAACAAGAGATATTTTTTTCTTTTTTTTTTTTTCACAAAACAGGCAGAAACAGGTACAGCAAACACTTATAAATGCTATGAATCAGCTACTACAGCTTACACAGAAGAATTTGCTACAAATACAGTCAAATAGTAACAAACAAGGATTCCAAGTGCAATATTAAGTTAAATGCAGTAAAAACAGCTTCAATGCAACAGAAAGGCAGGCGAAATACAGTCGCTAGGTATTCAGATGTGGAAAGCAACAAAAAATATACTTAGTATCAAGAAAAGTCGCTTATTCAGCTCTCTGCAGCCTGGATTACTCTGCTGGCCCACGTGGAGTCTGTGCTGAGTAGGTACAAGCTGATGGGTCCAGAGCCGCTGAGCAGGCATCTGCTTCTGAGGGTGATGTCCTTCAAGGATGCATCTGCAGTCATAACAAATGGGTTGTCCTGTCGTCAGGCAGCCCTTCGGTCGGCTGGATTCCAAAGTCTGGGTCCGGCTTCGGCTGATGTCGCATTTCACCCGACATAATCTCTGCTGGTCTTCGGGTATAATAGCATCAGCCGACGCCATTTTCCTCTGTCTTTCTTGCCGCGTGGCGCCCGAAGCAGAAGCTGTTCGCAAGTGCCGGTCGGTCAGATCCAGAGATTACTACTACCGAATACTACTTCGAAGACTTCTAAAAAGCTAAGTACCCCGTTGGGGACTCTTTCTTGCCTCAACCGATGTCAGAAAAAGTAAATAACTGTTTAACTTGTGGGAAACAAATACCTCATAAAGATTTCCACTCTTACTGCCTACCTTGTTTAGGCCCAGACCACGACGTAGCAGCCTGTTTAGCCTGTGCTTCCTTCAACCGACGAACGCTTAGGCGTCGGTCGGAGTTTGCTGAACAGTTTTTCGGCTCAGATTTTGCGTACATTATGCCGTCGGATCCTCCGACTACCCAAATTGTTAAAAAATGCAAAGAAAAAGACCGACACTTTTGTCCGCGGTTTCGGCCGAAACCACGGTTAAGCAAGCCACGAGTGTCTCTGTTTCGGCCGAAACCGAGAAAACGGGCCAATCTTCAGCCGAATCCATGACTACTACTGAGGCTCTTGCTACCTTAGTTGAATCGGCCTCTGAAGTTTTGCCTACTACTGTGGTTCCTAGTGAATTATCAGACACCATCCCTTTGGATGTCTCTACACCAGCACGTGGTGCTGCTAGGCCTCCTGCAGCCATGTCTATAAAGGCCTTTGCCAGGGCTAAAGCAGCCAAAACTGTTAAATCAGTGCCTGTTAAGACCCCCTCACATAAGCCCACTTCTAGTTCACAAATGCTTACTCTGGCAGAGGATTTAATCTCCTTAATTAGGGGATCCCAATCTCACCCAGACAGGGCCTCTCAGCCTCCAGAAAAGAGACCTAGAGCAGAGCCCCCCCGAGCCAGTGTCCTCTGATTCTTCGGATGACTCGGACATTACAGATCAGCCAGAGGCTCCTTTTTCTACTTATGAAGATTCCGATGCTGAAGAATCCTTTCCATCTGCCTCTCCACCAGAGGAATTTTCCTTTGGGGAAACCTTACATGCCATGAGAGAACACTTCCAATGGCAGGGACAAGATTTCTCAGATTCAAGAAAAAGGCTTAGGACCTTTCTGCACTTACCACAACATAGGCCCTTAGCTATAACTCCAGTTCTGCCTGTTGTGGATGATGCATTTAATGATGTTTGCACTGCTCCTGATACTTTACCTCCAGCCCCTGCCAAACCAGATAGATTTTACAGGGTGCCAGACACTCACCACTTATACAAGGCCCCACTTGCAGATCCTGAGACTATATCCCAGGGGCCTAAGGCAGTAGCTTCGACCTCAGCAAAAAACCCTCTCCCTTCTGAAAGGGAATCCAGGTCCTTAGAGAGATGGGGGAAAAAAGTTTACACCTCTGCTACTCTCTCAGCTAGAGCTTTAAACTGTCAGTTTCACATGATCCAATACCAAGAGTTTATGCTTGATCAGTTATCCTCTGATGACTCCTTAGATAAGAAATATGTTTTAGAAATGGTGAATAACATTCAGCAGGTTAGTAACCATTCTTTAAAATGTGGCTATGATGCACTGGAGGCTTCATTTAGATCAGCCATGACTGGCACAGTGATAAGAAGGCATGCATGGTTGAAGGAACAGGTTTTGCCGGATCATGTTAAAGCAAAGCTGTTAGATGCTCCTATGGATAAGGCCAGTCTATTTGGTACACCTGCTCAGCAAGTAATGAAGAAAATGGAAGAGAAGGCAAAATCTGTACAGTTAAGGATTTCTTACAGGTTCAGCCCCCAAGGTTTAGCAGGAACTGGCCTGCCAAAAATTGGTCCTTCCCAGACTCCTCAAAATCTCAGAGGCAGGAATAGACGCTCTAGAGGCAGAAATCAATCCAGAGGAGGTGCCTATAGAAGACGCCAGTGGCAAGGCAATAACCAGAGAGGCACAGACACAACCACTGCCACTGCAACAGGACAATCACAGTGACTTGACTCTGACACCGCCTACCAGGGAGCAAATAGCAGCACCTTTAGGCGGAAAGTTAGCCTTATTTTCGAAAAATTGGCACTATTTCACAAAAGACAAGTGGATTTTGCAAACCATAGACCAAGGCTACAGGTTCCACTTCCACACCTTGCCAGTAAAAAGAGGAATGCCAAACCTACCTCCAAATCAAAAAACAGAAGCTCTAAAGCAGATAGCTCAATTAACAAAGATGAGAGCTGTGGAAAGAGTACCAATAACACAACAGGGCAAAGGATTCTACTCCAGACTCTTCCTAGTACCAAGAAAAGAGAAAAGTTGGAGACCTATTCTCGACCTGTCAGTCTTAAACACATACATCATTGTACCAAAATTCAAAATGCTGACCCTACAGCAACTTCTTCCCATGCTGGGCAAGGAGTGTTGGCTGGTAACTCTAGATCTCAAGGAGGCATACCTGCACGTCCCCATACGACCAAATTGCAGAAGATACCTCCGATTTCTTGCAGGATCAGAGCATTATCAATTCTTAGCATTGCCCTTTGGCTTATCTACTGCGCCCAGAGTATTCACAAAATGCCTGGCATCAGTAATCGCTCATTGCAGGCTACAGGGAATCCAAATTTATCCATACCTGGACGACTGCCTGTTACAAGCGGACAACAAAAGCAAGCTGACAACAGATTTACAAAGAGTCATTTGCTTACTACAAGCCCTGGGATACACAGTCAATTTAAAAAAGTCAAGACTGATACCATCCCAGACAAGAACATTCTTGGGTGAGGAATTGGACACAGTAAAACAAATGGCATTCCTAACTGCAGAAAAACAAGCACAACTCCCTCTTTACTTCTTGGCATTAACAAAGCAGCACAAACTAACAGCAAGAAAAGTACTGCAGGCCTTGGGCTTCATGGCATCATGCATAATCCTGGTCCCCCATGCCAGACTGCATATGAGAAAACTACAGTGGTACCTAAAGAATTTATGGTCTCAACACAGGCACAGCTTAGAAACCGAAATCCCACTAATCCCATGCCTGAAACAAGAGTTCCTATGGTGGGCTCAAGCATGCCAGTCAAACCCAGGCTTGCCCTTCCACAACTTTCAAGCAAACCAAACCATCACAACGGACGCCTCAGACCTAGGCTGGGGGGCGCACATGTTGGAGAAGTGCATACAAGGATTGTGGACTCCAGACCAGCTGCACCTGCACATAAACCAAAAAGAATTGCTGGCAGTAAAACTAGCAATCCAGAAATTCAAACCATTCCTCAAAGAAGACCATTTAATGATAAGGACAGACAACACCACAGTCATGTGGTACATCAACAAACAGGGAGGCTCTCATTCATACCCCCTATGCAGAATGACTCTGGACCTTTGGAATATGTCTTAGCTACAACATCCAGTTACAGGCAATATTTGTGCCGGGAAAAGAAAACACCCTAGCAGACATGTTAAGCAGAACCACCTCGGATGCTCACGAATGGATGCTACACCCGGACATCTTCAAGGCCATCACAAAGAAATGGGGAATGCCACAAATAGACCTATTCGCATCCCCACTCAATCACCAGCTCAAAAAATTCTGCACAAGGACATGCCACCCACTAGCATGGAAGGTGGACTCTCTATCCTTCAGTTGGAAAGGCCTGACAGCATATGCATTTCCACCTCTGCCTTTGATGCACAAGATACTACTGAAAATCAGAGGAACGTCCAAGGATAATTCTGATAGCTCCGAATTGGCCAAGACAACACTGGTATCCTTTGCTGAGGAGCATGTCTCAGGTGAGAATGTGTGGCCAATACCCCTGATGCCTTTGTTAACTCAGAACTACAACATCATGCACCCAAACCTAAAAACCTTGCAACTGACTGCCTGGAACATCACAACAGCTACTAACCCAGACTTATCCCAAAGGGTTAAAGACATTATCCTTGAAGCCCGCAGACCTTCAACAAGAAGGAACTATGCAGGAAAATGGAAAAGGTTTGTCATTTGGACTACTGAAAGAGGAAAAGATGTCTCTAACATAGATATTGCTAACATCCTGGAGTACTTGGCAGAGCTTCTACATACGGGCCTGTCCTATTCCTCCATCAAGATACATGCATCAGCTATTTCCGCAGAATACAGCTTCGATCCACCTGTCTTTTCGCATCCTCTACTCAGGCAATTCCTCAGAGGGATCAAGAATGTAAAACCTCCTAGGAAACCACCATTACCAGCATGGGACTTGAACTTTGTGCTAGAAAAATTGACACTCCCTCCATTTGAACCAGCAGCAACAGCAGATCTTCAACACCTATCATGGAAAACTGCTTTCCTACTGGCAATTACTTCAGCAAGGAGGGTTTCGGAACTACAGGCCTTAATGGCAGTACAACCCTTCCTAATTTTCCATCAAGATAGTGTCCATGAGAACTAATCCTACTTTTATGCCCAAGGTGGTATCCAGAGTGTCTTTAAACCAGGCAATCCACCTACCTACCTACCTTCTTTCCCAATCCACAGAACAGGGGGGAAAGGCTGCTGCATACCTTGGATGTACATAGACAGTTACCCTACTACCTGGACAGAACCAAAAGTAACAGAAAAACTGACCAGCTTTTAGTAGCCTATGCAACAGGAAGGGAAGGAAAAGCAATTTCCAAACAGACAATCTCCAAATGGATAGGAAATTGCATAAGATTCTGTTACTCCTACCATGGAAAACCAGTTCCACAGAACATAAGACCTCATTCTACAAGGGCTACAGCCACTACCACAGCTTTCTTACAAGGAGTGGCAACCAAGGACATTATTGAGGCGGCTACTTGGACCTCCGTGCATACATTTGCCAAGCATTATAATTTACCTCTATACTCTAGATCCCGAGCAGGGTTCGCCACTGCTGTATTGCAAGGGATCCTAACTACACCATAATTCTTCTTCCTCCTCCCCTAGTTTGGCTATGGTATTCTACCCATTTGTTATGACTGCAGATGCATCCTTGAAGGACATAGTACAGTTTTGTACCTACCATAAATGTAGATGTCCGAACAGGATAGCATCTGCAGTCAGGATTACCCACCCTCCTTCCCCTCTGTGGTACTCCTAGGGTATTTACCCTCCTAATAGCTAGCTGGGGGGGGGGGGGAGTCTCTTATGGTGTATTTGTTTGTATATATGTACATACATGCTTATTTTTTTGTGTTTGCCTTCTACTATTTTGGAAACATTGGCATTTATCCAAAATTTTATCTTTCCTGGAGGGCAACTGGCATCTGGGGCAAGAAACACTGAGGAAAATGGCGTCGGCTGATGCTTTTATACCCGAAGACCAGCAGAGATGACGGGTGAAATGCGACATCAGCCGAAGCCGGACCCAGACTTTGGAATCCGGCCGACCGAAGGGCTGCCTGACGACAGGACAACCCATTTGTTATGACTGCAGATGCTATCCTGTTCGGACATCTACATTTATGGTAGGTACAAAACTGTACTTTTTCAGACCTACTCAATTATATGTTAAAACGACTTCAGCTTCAAAGGCAGACTAAAGCACCTTTAAAGACAAACAAGTACAACAGCCTCATGGACAGGCCTCCATGCCTAAAAAACAGATGCTCAAAATGGCCGAAGACCTAATTACTTTGATCAGGGATTCCCATCCCCCTCCTAAGAGGCCTAGGCAAGAGACAGAATATGAATCTTCAGATCAGGTTTCTATTTCATCTGATTCCTCTTCTGATCAGGAATACAGTCTTCCTCCCTATGAGGATTCTGATGCTGAAGAATCTATCCCTTCAGCCTCTCCTCCTGAGCATTATTCTTTTGGGGAAACTTTACATACCATGAGGGAGCATTTCCACTGGGAGAACCAAGATTATTCAGAATCCAAGAAAAGGCTCAGACCTCCTTTTACTACCACAACACAGCCCCCCCCCCCAGCTATTCCACCTGTTAGACATTGTAGATGTATTTTCGGAGTCGACTCTGACCCCTGACTCCTTACCTCCAGCTCCTGTTAAGCCGAACAGGTACTACAGGGTTCCTGACTCTCGTACATTCCTTTTCAAAAGCCCTGGTGCTGACCCAGAAACCATCTCTCAGGGGTCAAGGCTTCCACTGCAAAAAAACCCTGCTCCCTGTGACGGATTCTAGGGCACTGGACAGATGGGGGAAAAAATCTACACTTCTGCTACCTTGGCTATAAGGGCTTTAAATTGTCAGTTTCATATGCTCTAATATCAGCAATATTATGTCACTGCTTAAACAGAAAATATTGATAAATTCTGAATGTGCAGAAAACAAAGAAATGCAGGATTTCTTGCATGCAGCTGAACAAGTTGGAAAGCATACTTTGCAATGTGGTTTTGATTCTCTGGAGGCCTCCTGCAGGGCCGCAGTTACGGGTTCTGTCATTAGGAGGCATGCTTGGTTAAAGGAACAAAAACTCTACCTGATCATATTAAAGCAAAATTATTAGATGCTCCATTACAGCATGATTTGTTTGGTATTAAAGCAGAAGAGGTGTTAAAATGGTGGACAAAGCTAAATCTATGCAAACAGTCAAGGATTTCTTACAGATACAGCCACCAAGATTTAGCAGGCACTGGCCTACAAAGAATTGGTCCTTTCCAGTGTCGGGCCACAAAGGGGCAGATACAGATGCCCTGGAGGCAGATCCCAGCCCCAAGGTTCGTACAGGTCTAAACAATGGGGTGCTTCTACCTCCAAAACTGAAGACAAATCACAGCCATACAGTCACAATGACTTCCCCCTGCCTGCGCCAAGCACTTGTCTTCTTGCTGCACCTTTAGGGGGAAAACTAGCACTTTTTTCTCAAAATTGGCACATAACCCAGGACAAATGGGTCTTAAACATAGTGTCACAAGGCTGCAACTTTCACTTCCATACCCTGCCAATGGCAAACGATTGGCCAGACCTGCCAAAACATCAGTGGGCAGAGGCATAAAAACAAGTCTCATCCCTCATGGACATGAGGGCCATTCAAGTACCAGAGCAAGAGCAGGGACAAGGATTCTATTAAAGACTGTTCTTGGTACCCAGAAAGGACAAAGCCTGGAGACCAATACTGGACCTATCTATTCTAAACACATCTGGATATTCCAAAATTCAAAATGTTGACTCTACAGCAGCTTCTGCTCATGCTGGGCAAGAAGGCTTGGCTTATGACTTTAGATCTAAGAGACATACCTGCATATCCCAATCAGACAAACATGCAGAAGGTGCCTCAGATTCAAACCTGGCTCAATGCACTACCAATTGTCTGCACTGCCCTTTGGCTTCTCTACTGCACTCAGGGTCTTCACAAAGTGCCTGGCACCAGTAATGCATACTGCAGACAGAGGAATACAAATATGTCCTTGGACGACTGCCTTATTCAAGCAGAGAACAAGGACATTCTACTACAGCATCTAGCGTTTGTAAAGAGACTGTAGGGTACACAGTCAGCGAACAAAAATCAAAACTAGTACCCTCTCGAGAGAATATTCCTGGGTGCAAGCTTAAATATAACTGCCCAGATGGCTTATCTCTCGCCAGATAAACAAAGGCAACTGACTACCTATTTCAAACTGTTGGCAACAAAGGCCCAGTTATCTGCAAGAAAAATTCTGCAGGCTTTGGGCTTCATGGCATCCTGCATTCTACTAATTCCATATGCAAGACTGCATATGAGGAAACTTCAATGGTACCTAAAAAGTGTTTGGACTCAGCATTGCCACAGCCTGGAAACAATAGTTACTCATAGCCTGCCTGCAACAGGAGTTTTGATGGTGGGCGAAGGCCTGTCACCAGAACAAAGGGATAGCCGTTCACTCTACCCCCAGCCACACAGACATTAACAGATGCATTGGATTATGCCTGGGGAGCCCACATGGCAGGAAGATGTATTCAAGGCACATGGTCCGCAAACCAAATGCATCTACATATCAATCAAAAAGGGATGCTAGCTGTTCAAAATGCCAGGACAGATTTCAAGAACCTACTTCATCTGGGACAACTACTGATAGACAATACCACGATCATGTGGTATATAAACAAGCAGGGAGGCACTCATTCTTACCCCCTTCGCAGGCTAGCCATGACTTTGTGGGGCACAGCATTGACTTACCAAGTACATCTGCAGGCACAATTCCTGCCAGGAAAGATAAATACTCTGGCAGACTAAGCAGAAACCTCATGGATCCCCACGAGTGGAAATTGGATCCATAAGTCTTCAGCATGGTAACAAGGAAATGGGGATGCCCGGACATGGATCTATTTGCCTTGCCTCATAACTGCTATCTAAAGAGATTTTGCACAAGGACTTATCACAGACGAGCATGGAAAGCGGATGCCCTATCTTTCACCTGGAAAAACTTAACAGTATATGCCTTTCCTTCTCTGCCTCTCCTCCCCAAGGTACTCCTAAAGGTCAGACAGGAGAAGCCAAAAATGATACCGATTGCCCCATACTGGCCACACCAGTACTGGTATCCAGTCCTAAGGAACTTGTCTCAATGCCCAGCCTGGATCTTACCTCAACTGCCTCATCTACTGTCCCAGCAGAACAATCCGATCCTGCACAGGCAACTCAAGACCTTAAATCTGGCAGCATGGCGTATAATGTAGTCATATAAAACACACCTCTCACTAAAGCGGTGAGGGATGTAATTTTGGAGGCCAGGAGGCCTAGTACTAGAAAATCCTATGCTGGAAAATGGAAGAGATTCTGTGCTTGGAGCCAGGCACAAGGAACTGATACAGCTGTCCCAAATATTCCTCAGATTTTACAATACTTAACTGAGATGCTGGACAAAGGCCTATCTTTTTCATCAATTGAAATTCATGCCTCTGCCATTTCGGCTCATTACAATACAGAGCCACCAATCTTTTTCTCATCCTTTAAGGTACCTTAGGGTGGCCAAAAATTTAAGGCCTCCAAGGAGATCACCAATACCTGCATGGGACCTCAACTGTCTTGGAGAAACTCACCCTGCCTCCTTTTTTAGCAGCCGCTATAGCTGATATAAAGTTTTTATCTTGGAAAACAGCTCTGCTCCTAGCAATAACTTCTGCAAGACGAGTCTCAGAGCTACAGGCACTCGTGGCTGTGGAACCTTTTGTCATTTTTTTTATCCAGACAGGGTTTCTTTAAGCACAAACCTGACATTTTTGCCTAAGGTAGTGTCCAGTGTGGCCCTTAACCAAACTATTCATCTGACTACTGTTTATCCAAACCCACAGAATAAGGGGGAGAGAATTCTGCATTCTTTGGACATACACAGACAGCTACGTTTCTATTTCAACAGAATCAAAGCTTTCTGAGAGAGAGCAACTACTAGTGGCATATGCTGCAGGATCACAAGGAAAGGCCATCTCAAAGCAGACTTTTAAAGTGGATAGGCCACTGCATTCGTTTCTGCTACTCACAACATGGGAAGCCAGTACCTAAGGGCATTAGGCCACATTCAACCAGAGCAGCAACCACTTCAGCAGCCTTCCTCAGGGGAGTACCAACCAAAGACATTTTAGAGGCGGCTACTTGGAGTTCAGTGCACACCTTCACAAAGCACTATCACTTGCCAATCTGCTCTAAATCCAGGGCAGGTTTTACCACTGCAGTTCTGCAGGGCCTAATAGCTGCTCCTTATGCTATGTAGCTCCAGCCTCCCAACCTTAGCTTTGGGATTCAACCAATTGTAATGACTGCAACAGTGAAACACTAAGAACATCGTACAGTTGTGTACACTTACCATAAATATAGATGTCAGAGTGTATTCACTGTTGCAGTCCAGGTTACCCACCTGCCATCCCCCATTTCTTTGCTGGAACTTATCTGTACTTCTCTGTTCTATACAACCTATCTGGTGTATTTGCTTGCAGATGAAGGCAAAATATATACTTTGGTGCATGCATGTTTTATTGACATATTTTTAGCCTACCCTTTTGGGGGCACCTGACATCTGAGGCAAGAAAAACTGAATAAAATGGTGTCTGCTGCATCTTTTATCCCCCTGGCGCACTGTCAGGGAAGAGGTGACTGCAACAGACGCCGGACCTGGACTTTGGATTTCAGGCCGACTGAGGGTAGCTGCCAGTAGGATAACCCAAATGTAATGACTGCAACAGTGAATACACTCTAACATCTACATTTATGGTAAGTGTAAATCCCAGGGAGCTTTGCCTGACACGTGGACAAAAATTCCCCCAGGGGCAGAGGGGGAAATAATGGGAGACACCGGTCTCTAGGCAGGGGGAGGTGGGTCCGCAGCAGGGCAACAGGGATACTTTCTGTGCTAGCACCCCTGATGGGTTGCCCAGCTGTCCACCTGTGGTGGCAGTAGGGAGCAGATTATTCCTATACCCAAAAGCCTGGCAAGACTATAAGATGTGTGGGTGCGGTCTATGATATCCAGGGCTTACAAAATTCCCTTCTCCCAAACACCCCCCAAAAGAGCGCAATGATCGATCCCAGATGTTCCACCCAGTCTTCGGGATCAGGCAAACCTACAAGTACGAAGGTTGCTACAAAAAAGAGCCATCCAGGAAGTCCCCACAGACCAAATCGAATACGGAACTTACTAAAGGTTTTTTAGTCCCAAAAAAACAGGGGACTGGAGGCCCATTTTGGATCTCAGCAGACTAAACAAATCAGTCAGAAAAGCGAAGTTGTGGATGGTGACACTGCAGTCCATTCTCCCCTTTTTGGGTAAGGATAATTGGATGTGCTCTAACGATCTCCAGGATGCGTACTACCATAAAAAAATGGACAGATGATCCAGGAGATATCTATGCTTCCAGCTGGGAGCCAGTTATCTGTTCAGAGCACTGCCTTTTGGTCTCACCACAGCCCCCAGGGTGTTCACCAAATGCATGGCAGTAATGGCGTCTAGTATTCCAGGCGTTTCTCTATCTAGACTACTGGCTCCTTACTGCCACCACCGAGCATCACCTGATAGTGCGGGACCACACAATTCACACTTGTGCACAACTAGGCATCACCATATATTACGAAAAATCTGCTTTGTTGCCTTCTGTCATTACATTTATAGGGGCAGAATTAAATACAAGACATATCGACACTTCTCAAGAAAGAGTCTTTACCATTTGTCAACAAGTCTCCGTGCTCATGACAAAAGAAAATTCAGGCACGGTACATACTGAAGGTCTTGGGTTCTATGGCAGCAGCAATTACTCTGGTCCCTATGGTGTCCTTCCGTATGAGAATTCTGCAGTGGCTCCTTTCTCTCCATGGTCATTTCAAGATCTACCAATGTCGCACTGGATTTATTTTCAGTAAGTCATGCAGGAAGGATCTGCAGTGATGGCTCTACTCCCCCCCCCCCCCCCGGTCACCCTAGGCAGACCATTCTTGACCCCCCTATTGACCACTAACTCATCCCAGGTGGTGTGGGGAGGGGGGCATTATCTGGGACATTGTTCAAGGGACTTGGCAACCACGCGAGTACCATTTGCACATTAATGTCTTGGAGATGAGGGCGCTTCAAGATTCTCTTCCTTCAGGGACTATAGCAGTACAGACTGACAATGTCAGTTGTGTGGTACATCAACAAACAGGCCAGAGCCGGGTCTTAGCCCTTGTGTCGGGAGGCTCTGAGTATGGCAGTGGGCAATGTCTTCCCAACATTTTCTGATTGCGACGCACATCCCGAGGAAATTAAACGTGATAGCAGACAAGCTCAGCCGGGCAGTACTTGTCCCTCACGAGTGGTCCCTGAAACAGGAAATTGCGGATTTGATTTTTTGCAGATGAGGCCAGCCATGCTGCGATCTCTTTGCCACGCCCCTAAACAAATGAAGCGGATACTTTGCCTTAGTCCCACCACTGGGACAGTCACCCAGGGATGCACGTGTTCACAATTGGCCCCCATAACTGCTTTATTCCCCCCCCCCCCCCATTTCCTCTAATTCCCAAAGTACTTCAGAAAGCAAAATTGTTGGGTTGCAAATTGATCCTTATTGCCCTTTACTGACCTCTTCAGATAGGTTTGTTCCTTTGGCATCACCTGCAAGAGGCGCCTTGGATTCTGGACCCAGTTCCAGACCTCCTGACACATAATTCAGGTGCTCCCCACCCCTCCATACAAACTCAACCAGACAGCTTGGTTTCTCCACTTCCAGTCCTAGCCGGGTTCCAGAAATTTCCCCTGCGGTTCAACACATTTTGATCTCTTCTCACAAACCCACTACCAGGAAGTTTTATGCTAGTAAATGGAAGATGTTATTGGGCCAAAAAGAATGGGATTGATCCTTTACTGCACCCGTTTCAAAGATTTTTTTTTTTTGGCTGAAACTTTTGAATGAGGAGCAGCTACGATTCGGGTGCATCCGGTTGACATTTCCAATTTTCATGTAGGACACTTTGGTTCTAACGTCATGTCTTAAACTTTGCAAGGCCTTCTTACAAGGTACTTAGGTTCATAGGTAGGTACTAGGCTATTGGCCCTACGGCCTATATAAGCCTAGCCAAAAAAAGGTACCCTGGCTTTTGCCACCCAAGAAAATTATTTTCCTGTGGCTCTGTCAAACAGCCGCAGAAGTGATCCCCAGGGTGAATTTTCTACCTCCCATCCAATCAGTCATCAAGATTTTTCTTGAGTGCTAATGAGGAGCTTTGTTTGATATAGACAGCTAGTTTGTTCCAGAGTATGGGAAGTATCTGGGGCAGGAATCTATCCCTCCAGAATGTTATTGTGGTGACAAGATTTCGGTCCCTAGAGCGTGTAGCTTGGAGAGATTGGGATTTCTTTAAGTGGAGAATGTCCAACAGCTCTGGGTTTGACACAGAGGCGATCTCTGCCTAACATACAAAGCTAAGTAGGCGATATGCAATGGAGTAAAGCTAGAGTTTTTTTAGGCAGTCTGCGTAGGGCATCTTTTTGAGGATGGTAATCCTCTTTGTAAGGTATTTCTGCGGCCTTTCCAGTTGTAGATGTCTTGTGAGGTTGAGGTATGTATCAAAAGGGGCGCTGTATTCTATAATGGGTCTGAGTGACGAGTAGACGGGGAACAATGACCTCTTTTTTTTTTTTTTTTTTTTTTTTTTTTTCCTGGATGAGAAACCTTTTCTGATGAGGTGTGCCATTCCTATTAAGACCCCCAATAAGAGAACCTCCCCATCCATGGGATTTAAATTTAGCTATAAAAGCTCTAACCCCCCCCCCCCCCCGAGCCAGCTTCTTGGCCTCAAGTTTTTGTCGTGGAAAACCCTTTTCTTGTTTGCCCTTACATCAGTCAGGCAGGTTTCAGAGTTGCAGGCACTTTCCATTCGCCCTCCTTATTTAATTTTCCACAAAATGTCGCTCTCCGAACTAATCCTTTTTTGCCAAAGGCATGTTCAGAGTACAGTTTGAATCAGCCCATTGAACTCTTTCTTCCCCAGTTATGGCAACAAGGCAGAGTATAAGCTCCATCAATTGGATGTTCATAGGCAGCTTAGCCTTTATTTACAAAGAACCAAGGACATTAGAAAATCAGACCAGTTTATATATTTTTTAGAGAAGAAGCAAGTTTCTCAGGTTTCTAAAGTAACCTTGTCAAGGTGGCTTTCAAACACCATCACATATATTTGAGTCACGAAACATGACAATCCCAGGAAAGATTAGAGGACACTTTAACTAGGTCTTTGGCTACCTCTATCGCTTTTCAAGCTAGACTACCTCTAGATGCTATCTGTGTGGCAGCAGCATGAGCTAACCCCCATATCTTCATTATTCATTACAAAGTGGACATGGCTTCCCGGAACAGGGCATCTTTTGGTTCCACGGTCCTGAAGAGTTTTTTTCCAGTGAGCCACCCAGGATTTAGGTGCTGGGGATGCTGTCTCAAACAGAAGGAAGGTGGGATGGGGACAAAACAAAAGTTATGTTCTTGCCATAACGTTCTATGTTCTTCATCTCGCCTTCTTTCTTGCGTCCCTCCTTCCCCCCTTCCTGGATTATCAAGAGGATTTCCTTTTTTTTGGCTACACTGGCTGAGTTTCTGCTGTCACTATAGCTGCTTAGATGTGGTCTTTGTCCCCTCCCTTGTTATGCCTCCTTCCCGTTACAAGGGAATTATCTGCTATAACTTTTGGTAAATTGATTCTTGTTTTACCTGCTTTGTCTAGTGGTTGGTTATCACAAACTAGATCTGGGTAGCTACCGCTAGGCATGTTGGGATAGGGGTTATCCTCGAGCCAGTAAAGACTTTCGAGCTGTAGTATGTGGCTGAGTCTGAGCAGAGTTGGGCTCCAAACCCTAACAGAAAGAAGGAAGGTGAGATGGACAACAAACATGGAACGCTGTGCTAAGAACAATTTTTTTTCCTGACTGCAATCCCCAGGTGGAGTATTCCATCACAAATAGACCTGTTGCTGCCTCCATAAAGAGGCAGCTTCCTGGCTATTGCACCAGGACACCAGACCCTAAAGCATTAGCAACGGATACCTTCTCGATAACCTGGAGGGGGAAATTCCTGTATGCATTCCCCCCTTCCCATTGATGTAAAGGGTCCTACTGAATATTCAGCAGGACTCTGCCAAAGTCTTGCTGGTGGCTCCCTACTGGCCTAGACAGCACTGGATGTTCATCATGTTACGCTGCTGCAGTCATCACACTTGGGTTATCCTGCCGTCAGGCGGTCCTGCAGTCGGCCAGAGTTCCAAAGTCTTGGTCCGGCGTCGGTTGCTGTCGCTTCTTCCCTGACGTCAGTACGCCAGGGGTATACATGATGCATCCGATGCCATTTTCTTCAGTCTTTCTTGCCACGCGGTGCCTGAAGCAGTTCGCAAGTGCGGTCGGCCGACTCCTGAGATTTTCGCAATCGAATTTCAGATCCAAAGTCTTCAATAAAGCTAAGTACCCCATTGGGGAAACTTTTCTTGCCTCTGACCGATGTCAGAAAAAGTTAATTGTATTTCTTGTGGAAAGCAAATACCTCATAAGGACTTCCACTCTTACTGTATTCCATGCTTAGGCCCTGATCACGACATCGCTAGTTGTCCGTTTTGTGCTAGATTTAACCAACATACTATTAAGGCGTTTTGAATTTGCATTGCACTACTTTGGCCGAAGGTTCAATTATACAATGCCGTCGGATCAAAGACTACCGTAAAAACGCAAGGATAAGGATAAAGACAGACATCAGAGTTCCAAAACCGACGCAGCCTCTTCTAGGCCAGTCGCCGGTTCTCAGTGAGGCGCTTTCACAGCCCCTGACACCCGCTACCTCAGAGCCACAGGCCGCCTCAGACTCCCACGTGGAGACAACTAGACCTCTGGAAATTCAAGGTATTGGGCTTACGGAAACGAATCCCTCATGAGTCTGGAGCCGCTGAGCAGGCATCAGCTTCTGAGGGTGTTTTCAGACCTTCACAACTTACCATTAAAACTACAGCCAAGACAAGAGTACCACTAAAGACAAAGAAACAAGTACAGCATTCTCCTGGGCAAGCCTCCATGCCTAAGAAACAGATGCTAAAAATGGCCTAAGACCTCATTACTTTAATCAGGGGTTCCCACCCCCCCCTCCTGAGGAAAGGCCTAGGCAGGATACAGAATGATTCCTCTGATCAGGTTTCCATTTCCTCGGATTCCTCTTCAGACCAGGGGTACTCTCTACCCCCCCCCCCCCCCCCCCAATGAGGACTCTGATGCTGAAGAATCTATCCCTTCAGCCTCTCCTCTTGAGGATTATTCTTTTGGGGAAACTTTACATACCATGCGGGAGCATTTCCATTGGGAAAGTCAAGATTACTCAGAATCTAAGAAAAGGCTCAGATTTCCTTCTATTGCCTCAGCACAGGCCCCTGGCTATTCCTCCTGTGCTAGATATTGTGGATGATGTGTTCTCTGAATCCAGCTTATTTCCTGATTCCTTGCCCCCTGCACCAGCCAAGCCAGATAGGTACTACAGAGTCCCTGACTCAAGTTTCTTTATAAAAACCCTTCTGCTGATCCAGAAACAGTTTCCCAGGGTCCAAAAGGGGTTAAGGCTTCCATTGCAAAAAATCCAGTACCCTCTGACATAGATTCCAGAGCTTTGGATAGATGGGGGAAGAAAGTATACACATCTGCAACTTTAGCAGAAGAGCTTTAAATTGCCAGTTTCACATGCTTAAGTACAAACAATATTTACTGGCTCAATTAAAAAAGAAAATGTTTGCAAGCTCAGAAGCTGCTGATTGTAAAGAAATGCAGGATTTATTGCATGCAGTTGAACAGGTGGGAAAACATACTCTGCAATGTGGTTTTGATTCTCTAGAGGCCTCTTGTAGAGCCGCAGTTACAGGTTCAGTGATTTGAAGGCATGCCTGGTTAAAAGAACATGCCTGATCATATTAAGGCAAAATTATTGGATGCTCCTTTACAGCATGATACCTTGTTAAGACAGAAGTGTTAAAGAAAATGGAGGATAAAGCTAAATCTATGCAAACAGTCAAGGATTTCTTACAGGTACAGCCACCTCGATTTAGCAGAAATTGGCCTACAAAAAATTGGTCCTTTCCAGTGTCAGACCACAGAGAGGCAGATACAGACGCCCAAGAGGCAGATCTCAACCCCAAGGCTCAGACAACGACAGTGGGGGCAACTCAACTCCAAAAGGAGGTAAGGACAAGTCTCAACCTTACAGGAAGCAGTCACAATGACTTTCCTCTTCGTACGCCAAGCACTTCCCTTTTGGAAGCCCCCCTTAGGGGGGAAACTAGCACTTTTTTTCTCAAAACTGACAAACAATCACCCAAGACAAATGGGTTCTAAATATTGTCTCATGGTTACAAGTTCCACTTTCATACTTTACCAAGGCTAATAAGAATGCCAGACCTGCACAAAATCAATGGGCAGAGGCACAGGAGCAAATTTCAGCCCTCATGGACATGAGAGGTATTCAAAAAGTACCACAGCAGGAACAAGGATTTTACTCGACTCTTCCTGGTCTCCAGAAAGGACAAGGCCTGGAGGCCCATATTAGACCTTTCAATTCTAAATACTTACCTGGATATTCCGAAATTCAAAATGTTGACATTACAGCAGCTTCTACCCATGTTGGGCAAGAATGCTTGGCTTGTTACTCTGGAACTCAGAGGCATACCTGCATGTCCCTATCGGACAAAATTGCGGAAGATACCTCAGATTCAAAGCTGGTACAATGCACTACCAATTATCTGCACTGCCCTTTGGCTTATCTACTGCGCCCAGGGTCTTCACAAAGTGCCTGGTACCAGTAATTGCAATTTGCAGACAAAAAGGAATTCAAATATATCCATACCTGGACGACTGCTTCATTCAAGCAGAGACAAAGGACATTCTTCTACAGCATCTGGCGTTTGTAAAAAGGTTGCTAACTTCTCTAGGGTACACAGTAAACAAAAAAAGTCAAAGCTAGTACCCTCACAACAATTACATTCCTGGGTGCCAGCTTAAATACAGCGGCCCAGATGGCTTACCTCACGCCAGACAAACAGGTTCAACTAACTCAATATTTTCAACTACTGGCAAAAAAAGTCCCATCTCCCTACAAGAAAAATTCTGCAGGCCCTGGGATTCATGGCATCCTGCACATTACTAATTCCATATGCCAGACTGCATATGAGGAAACTACAATGGTACCTAAAAAGTGTTTGGACTCAGCACTCTCACAGTTTAGAAGCAGTAATACCACTGATTCCCTGCCTACAACAGTTTCGATGGTGGGCACAGGCATGTCACCTAAACAAGGGTCAGCCTTTCACCCTACCCACAGCCAGGCAGACTCTTAACAGATGCTTCGGATTACGCCTGGGGGGAGCACACATGGCAGGAAAATGCATTCAGGACAAGTGGACCACAGACCAGATGCATCTTCGCATCAATCAAAAAGAGATGTTGGCTGTGCAAAATGCTCTAACAGCTTTCAAGGACCTTCTGCATCCAGGGCAATTACTATTAAAGACAGACAACACCACAGTAATGTGGTACATAAACAAGCAAGGGGGCACTCATTCTTACCCCATATGCAGGCAAGCCATGACCTTGTGGAACACAGCTCTAATGTACCAAGTTCACCTGCAAGCACAATTCCTGGCAGGAAAGAAAAATACTCTGGCAGACTATCTAAGCAGAAATATTATAGACCCTCACGAATGGAAATTGAATCCACAAATCTTCAGCATGGTAATGCAAAAATGGGGTTGCCCAGACATAGATCTATTTGCCTCCCCTCTGAATTGCCAACTACAAAAAATCTGCACAAGGACTTATCACAACCAAGCATGGAAAGTGGATGCTCTTTTGTTCAGCTGGAAGAAGCTAAAAGTTTATGCCTACCAGTCTCTGCCTCTCCTTTCAAAGGTACTCCTAAAAGCCAGACGAGAAACCACAGATGATCCCGATTGCTCCAGACTGGCCACGTCAGCACTGGTACCCTATCTTAAGGAACCTAGCACAAGGCCCACCATGGATTTTGCCTCAAATTCCACACCTTCTGACTCAACAAAACAATCTGATCCCACACAATGTCAGCTCAAAACCCTAAACCTGGCTTCATGGCAGATTTATTAGTCAAACCGGCAACACCTCTCTAAAGCGGTTATGGATGTCATTTTGGAGGCCTAGCACCAGAAAAGCTTATTCAGAAAAATGGAAAAGATTCTGCGCCTGGAACCAGGCTCAAGGCCTAGATCCTCTTGTCCCAAACATTCCTCAGATTTTACAATACTTAACTGAGATGCTGGACAGAGGCCTATGCTGGACAGAGGCCTATCCTTATCCATTAAGATCCACGCATCTGCCATTTCAGCACATTATAACACGTATCCTCCTTTATTCTCTCATCCCTTGCTAAAGCAGTACCTCAGAGGGGCTAAAAACATAAGACCGCCCCGGAGAGCACCAACATGGGACCTCAATTTTGTTTTGGAAAAGCTGACCCTGCCACCTTTTGAGCCAGCCAATACAGCCGATCTAAAATTTTTATGGAAAACAGCTCTGCTCCTGGCAGTAACTTCAGCACCAAGAGTCTGAGCTACAGGCATTAATGGCAGTGGAACCTTTTATAATTTTTCATCAGGACAGGGTTTCTTCAAGGACAAACCCTACTTTTATGCCAAAGGTGGTATCTAGTGGGGCTCTTAACCAAACCATTTGCCAACTTTTTATCCAAACCCCCAGAATAAAGGGGAGAAACTTCTGCATTCCTTGGACATACACAGGCAGCTACGCTTCTACTTGGACAAAACAAAAGCTATCAAAAACTGAGCAACTGTTTGTAGCATATGCTGCAGGATCATAGTGGGGCTCTTAACCAAACCATTTGCCAACTTTTTATCCAAACCCCCAGAATAAAGGGGAGAAACTTCTGCATTCCTTGGACATACACAGGCAGCTACGCTTCTACTTGGACAAAACAAAAGCTATCAAAAACTGAGCAACTGTTTGTAGCATATGCTGCAGGATCACAGGGCAGGGCTATCTCAAAGCAGACTATATACAAATGGATAGGACACTGTATTCGTTACTGCTACACACAGCATGGGAAATCTGTCCCAAATAGCATTAGGCCACATTCCACCAGGGCTACAGCCACTTCAGCGGCCTTTCTCTGAGGTGTACCTACCAAGGAAATTTTGGAGGCTGCAACTTGGAGTTCAGTGCACACCTTTACCAAGCATTGCCACCTACCTCTTTACTCTAAATCCAGAGCAGGATTTGCCACTCCAGTTCTGCAGAGTCTCATAGCCAATACTAACTCTCTATAGACCAGCCACCCAACCTTAGCTTTGGGATTCTACCCAAGTGTGATGACTGCAGCAGTGTAACGCTATGAACATAGTACAGTTTTGTACCTACAGTAAATGTAGATGTTAGTGTTCACACTGCTGCAGTCCAGGTTACCCTCCCTCCATCCCCTCTGAACTAGCTGGGCTTATCTATACCTTTCTATCCTATACAACCTTTCTGGTGTATTTGCTTGTGACTGAAGGTATTTTTATTTTATATGTATTGCCTACCTACTTGGGGACACCTGACATCTGGGGCAAGAAAAACTGAAGAAAATGGCGTCTGATGCATCTTATATACCCCTGGCGCACTGAAGTCAGGGAAGAAGCGACAGCAGCCGACACCGGAGCAAGACTTTGGAACTCTGGCCGACTGCGGGACCGCCTGACGGCAGGATAACCCAAGTGTGATGACTGCAGCAGTGTGAACAATTAACATCTACATTTTATGGTAGGTACAAAACTGTACTTTCCCTCTTCACCTATCCAAGACCAGTCACCACAAGTTAACCCATTCAGTAGATATGCTCACATGCACAGGGACTCTGATACACCCACAGTGGCAGTCAATGCACGCCCCCCTGTGGCTGACAGGATTCTGATCCACTTCAGACACCTATATAATGAGGACATGCTCACTGTCCTGCAGGAGGCCAGGAAACCTAACACAAGGAAGTCCCATTTCTCTAAATGGAAAAGGTTTTCCATTTGGTTTCACAAGACAGTTGTACCCACTGGAAAGTGATATGCCTCTCACCCTGTCATACCTGTGTGAATTCATGCAGACAGGGTTGTCTTGCTCATCTCTGAATGCACGCCTGTCTATCTCTGCCTGCCTCCCCCTGGATCCATGCCCTTGCATCCAGACTCCCTTCCAAACCTTTCCTTAAAGGTGTGTTACACTTAAGACCACCCAGGAAACAGCCTCCCCCTCCCTGGGATGTAAACTATGTTCTAGAAAAACTCACTGTAGCCCCTTTTGAGCCGGCAGACAGGGCCACCTTAAAATTATGCACATGGAGAACTATTGCTGGTAGCTCTGACTTCTGCCAGAAGGGTTTCAGAATTGCAAGCTCTTATGACACCTTTCCTAATCTTCCACCTGGACAGGGTGACCCTTGGCACAAACCAGTCATTCATCCCCAAAGTAGTGCATAACCTATCCTAGACCAGCCCATCCACCTGCCCACCTTCTTTCCTAACCCACAGGAGGATAGCGAGAGTGCTACATTCCCTAGACAGCCACAGGCAACTTTGGTTTTATCTATATAAAACCAAACCCTTGAGGAAATCAGGCCAGCTGTCTCCTTCCACCCCAGAACTTTGGGGAAAGCTGTGAGCAAACAGACCATTTCGGCCTGGATCTCCCGGGTCATTTCCTTCTGCTGCCTCCACTATGGTAAGACCTTGCAGGGTGATGTCCACTCCACCAGAGCAATGGCATCTTCCGGAGACACCTTTAAAGGGTTGGACACCAACTCCATACTTGAGGCAGCCACTTGGTCCTCAGTCCAAACCGTCACCAAACACTACAAACTGGACTATATTTCCAGGGCAGGGTTTGCCAGGGCTGTCTTCAACGGATTTCTGGAAACTTCATCTTGGCCACCTCCCAATTCTAAGTGCACTTTTGCACTCACCCTCAAGTAGAATACTGCAACATTGGAATAGAGGGACCTAAGAAAGTTGTGTAAAATTTTACCTTGACCATCTTCCATGTTGCAGTATTCCTTCCCCACTTGTATGACTGCACTTGCTCTCCTGGGTGATATTGGACAGGCTATGCTATTACTGGACTGGCTCAGACTGGGGCTTTTACTGTGTTCTGAGGGCTGGTGTGTGCAGATGTCACTCTCTTGTGACCCACGTTCTTGCAGCCACGTCATACTTGTGCGCAAAGAGGGACTGAAAATCTTTGGAAACCTGGCCGGACAAACTGGAGAGGAAGAGTAAGCCCACAAGTAGAATACTGCAACATGGAAGAGAAAGACTTCTATGATTTATGGTAAGATTTTACACATTTCCTTTCCCGAGGATGTCTCCTCAGATATTGTGGAGTGCCGTCCAGCCCTTCATCACTCCACTGCATCTGTTACCCCAGAGTCTGAGTCCCACAAAAAGAAGCAAAAGACCTTCCCAGACAACCGCACCTGACTGGCAGGCCTTTACTTAAGGCCTTCGAAGCGTATTTCTTGCTTTACACCAGGCCCCTGCTGCGGTCCAAGCCCTTACTGCATCTCCCCCTAAGGGTAAACTGGTTTCCGATTCTTCAACTAAAGAAGATTCATCAGGTAATGAATCTCACACTTCACAAATTGCTTCCCCTCTGGGGTATGCTTCCCGAGAGGAAGGAGCTCAGTGGCAGAGTCCCCAGGGAAAGACGTTGCCTTGGGGAAACTATCTTTCAGATGAAAAACTTAAGTGGGGCAGCAGCCAGGACACAGATACCCAAAATAGGTGGTATGACCTTTTTACAAATGGAGTTTCCTAACCCGTCTGCTTTACCTGCAGTGGACGCTGCTTTCTTAGATTCTTTCCTGGCTGCTTCTAAAAACCCAGACTCCCAACCCTCTGCACCCAAACACCCAGACAGGTTTTACAAAGTCCCTGAGGATGCAAAATGATTTTACAAAGCTGCTCCTGCAGACCCTTCCATCATTGCTGTGGCTGTAGACAAAACCTCCAAGTTACTCCTTCCACCTCCTTTCGACAAGGAGAGCAGATTAATGGCACACCTGGGGGGGGGTGGAGTCTACACCTACTACCTTAGCTGTGAGACATCAACCCACATGGCCAAATACTCCCTGGCCCTACTTTCTGATGTAGCTAAGCAATTGGGAGACCTCCCTGACTCCCCCGTCCAAGGCTAAAATCTCTTCTCTCCTGAATTCCTGCACTCAAGTAACTAAGCTCTATCAAGTGCAGTTATGATGCAGTAGAGGCCTTGTCTAGCGCTGCTGCCTTGTCTGTCATCAGGAGATATTCCTGGCTAGGTTGCAGCCCTTCTCTGATGACATTAAGTCAAAACTCCTAGACGCTTTTTTTGGACAACAAATCTTTATTTGACTCTGCACCTGCTGAACATTTCAAAGCCCTTTAAGAGAAGGGTAAGATTTACAGGATCGTAGACACATTTTTGTCTCCCTGGTTCCACGCTTTGAAAGGAACTACCCTGCCATAACCTCATTTGTGAGAAGGCCTGCCAGACAGATGCCAGCCAAAGGCAAAAAGATTCCAGGAAACATTCCTCCAGGCATGCTCCCTCTACTCCTGCTCCCAAACGGCTTTCAGGCTAAGCCTGGTAGCCCGTGGCAACCAGCCATTGGATCCAGACACCCCGTTTTCCATGCGTCTGTCTCTCTCCTTCCCTGCTTAGAATCGGGTTACCCAGGACTCTTGGGTCCTCTAATAAAACAGGGATACTTCATGACATGGGGAAACCAAACTCGCTCCCAAAGGCATTCCACAACCCCCTCGAGACCAGCTGGCTTCCTTTTCCACCTGTTCTTCCAGAGCTCCTCACACAAGGACCAATACAAGAAATCCCTACTCATGCAAGAGGAAAGGGATTTTTCTCCAAGATATTCCTGGTTCCCAGGAAAGGAAGTCTCTGGAGACCAATCCTGGATTTGTCCCATCTCGACACTTTCCTCCAGGTACCATCTTTTTGGATGCTCACTCTTCCTACCCTTTTTCCCCTTGATTCGCCCCCAGGCCTTCTTGGTATTTTTTGATTCAAAGGACACCTACTTGTATATCCCAATCCATCCCCTCTGGGGAATTTCTCCACTTCAGTGGGTTCTGCGCACTTTCAGTTCTGTGCTTTGCCAGTTGGTCTCTCTACGGCCCTAAGAATGTTCACAAAGTGCCTAGCACCAGCCATGGCCTTTGCCAAAACAAGGCGAATCCAACTCTTCCTCTGTCTAGACTACATCCTGATACAGACCCAGTCAGTTACTATGGTCCTACAACATCTAGACTTCGCTATTTCCCTCTTGAAGTCTAGGGTTCACGTTAAATTTCAATCATCCCTAATGCCCTCACAGGATCATGTGTTCCTGGGGTGCAGGATCCTAACAGACAAAATGGCCTGCCTTCCCCCAGAAAAAATTCTCATTTCAAGGAGTTACTCCCTCTCAAAGACCCATCGGCCAGGGAGATGTTAGTATTTCACTGCTGCTGTCATTACATTTGGGTTATCTGCTTGCAGGTAGCCCTCAGTCGGCCTGATTAACAGTCTTGGGTCCTGCATCGGTTGCTGTCTCTTCCGTGACGTCAGGGGTATAAAACATGCAGTCGACATCATAACCTCAATCTTTCTTGCCGTGCGGTGCCCGAAGCAGTTCGCAAGTGCCGGTTGGCAGAATCCTGAAATTTTCATTTCTGAGTTTCAGAACCGAAGTCTTCAACTAAAAGCTAAGTACCCCGTTGGGGAAACTTTTTCTTGCTCTAAATCGATGTCAGTAAAAGTAAATTGCATTTCTTGTGGAAAGCAAATACCTCCAAGATTTTCATTCATACTGTATTCCTTGCCTAGGCCCTGACCACGATGTGCCTCGCTGTCAGTTTTGTGCCTTATTTAAACCACGAACTATCCGTCATTGGTATAGTTGCACTTCTAAATTTTTTGGTGCTCTGTTAGATTATCCTGATGTCTTCAGTAAGCCATCTGACTACAGACATTCCGAAGAAATGCAAAGATAGACAGGCTGCCCAGTTCGCCGGTACTCAGTGAGGCGTTTTCGCAGCCCCCTGATGCCTGCTACTTCAGATGCACAGACCTCTGCGGAGACCCATTCGGAGTCCGGAATGCTGTGAGATGCTTCAACTGTGGAACCTGCAGATGTCTCTACCTTGGATGGATCTGGAGCCGCTGTGCAGGCACCGGCTTCTGGGGGTGTATTCGGGCCTACTGACTTGCATATTAAACCGGTGCCATCTTAAACGCCTAAAACTCGAACCATGCCTAGAAAACTGATGCCCAGACCGCATGGTCAGGCCTCTATTCCTAAAGAACAAATAAGAATGACTGATTACCTTATTACTTTAATCAGGGGAAGCCAAACTTCCCCCTCTAAGAGACCTAGGACTGAGTTTGCTTAGGATACTTCTGACCAGTATTCTGAAATTTGTTTCCTCTGACCAGGATTTACCCATGCCTACCTATGAGGATTCTGATGCTGAGGACTCTATTCCTTGCCAGATCATGTTAAAGCAAAATTACTGGATGCTCCCTTAAATCAGGGCCACCTGTTAGGCAGCAAGGCAGAAGAAGTTCTTGAAAAGATGGAGGAAAAAGCTAAATCTATGCAAACTGTTAAAGACTTTTACAAGTACAACCTCCAAGATTTAGTAGGCATTGGTCTTCTAAGAACTGGTCTCTTCCTGCCTCTTCCAGACCTTCTCAGTCCAAACCCAGATCCAGCAGAGCACCCAGGCTTCAGTCCCAGGGAACACACAGTACTAAGCAATGGGGGGGGGGGGGGGTTCAACTTCCAAATTTGGGAGTAATAAAACTCCCCCCTATAGTAAACTGTCTCAATGACTTCTTTTTAAAGCTTCCAAGCACTTCTCAACTGACTGCTCCTTTGGTGGGAAAGATTGCACTTCAAGCAAAGAACTGGGGACTCGTTACCCAGGACAAATGGGTTTTAAATGGTGTCCCAAGGATACAGATTTCACATCCACATGTCACCAACTCAAAGCGGTTGGCCTGATCTACCTCAAAAGCAGTGGGCAGAGGCCCTAAAGTAAGTACTCTCTCAAGCAATAGGGGCTGTTCAATTGGTACCAGAAGAGAAAAAGGGACAAGGTTTCTACGCTACTTTTCCTGGTACCCAGAAAAGACAATTCATGGTGTCCTATCCAGGACCTGCCTACTCTAAACACCTTTTTGGTGATTCCAAAATTGAAGATGCTGACTCTTCACTAGTTGCTTCCTCTACTAAGCAAAGATGCCTGGTTGGCAACACTAAAGTTAAAGGAAGCATACCTGCACATCCCAATCTGTGAATCTTGCATTAGATAACTATGCTTCAAAGCAAGCTACACGCACTATCAGTTCTCTGCACTGCCCTTTGGCTTATCTACTGCGCCCAGGGTGTTCAGAAAGTGCCTAGCTTCAGTCATTGCATTTTGCAGGCAAATGTCTTTCGGCTTTTCCTGGTTAGGGGTCCCCACAGCAGAACTCTGGTCCGCTAATGATTGGCAGCAAATTTTTATGTGCAGAGTTACCAGCTCTGACGCACAACCTTCAATGAAGGTACGCCCATTCATGCACATCTCCATACAGAAGACACTCTAGCTGAGAATCGAATGGGACAATGTCTTACTGTGAGGCGACAACGCTACCGTAGCACCACCACCACAGTAGCATTTTGCAGGCAACCAGATTATTCAAAAGTATGTCCTGGCTTTCTGCCTGAATTAGACAATCGTCCAGGTATTGGTATATTTGAATATTCATTTGCCTGCATTTTGCAGACAAATATTCAAATATACCAATACCTGGACGATTGTCCTGGCTTTCTGCCTGAATTAGACAATCGTTCAGGTATTGGTATATTTGAATATTTGCCTGTAAAATGCAGGCAAATAAATATTCAAATGTACCAATACCTGGACGATTGTCTAATTCATGCAGAAAGCCAGGACATACTTTTGAATAATTTGGCTTTTGTACAGAGGGTGCTAACTTGTCTGGGGTACACCATAAACGAAAATAAATCACACCTGGTACCCTGTCAAATTGTATTCCTGGGAACAAGCTTGAATACAACTTCCCGGTTGGCTTTCCTCATGCCAGAGAAACATTCATTTGACAACCTACTTCAAACAAGTGGTCTCAAAAACCCTGCTATCTGCAAGGCAAATACTACAAGCCTTGGGGTTCATGGCCTCCTGCATTCTTCTAATTCCATATGCAAGACTGCATATGAGGAAACTACAATGGTATCTAAAAAGCCTATGGTGTTAACATTCTCAGGATCTAGAAGCAATGATTCCTTGCCTACGTCTAGAGTTCCTTTGGAGAGCAGAGGCTTGCCAACAGAACAAGGGACTACCATTCACACTACCCCCTGCCGCCCAAACCTTAACAGACGCATCAGACTATGCATGGGGGGGTGCACCTGGCAGGGAAGTGCTTTCAGGGTAAATGGAACCCAATTCAAATACACCTTCACATCAATCATAAAGAAATGTTAGCTGTACAGAATGCTCTAACAGCCTTCAAGGACCACATTCTTCCAGGACAATTAATGGTAAAGACAGACAGCACCACTGTTGTGGTACATAAACAAGCAGTATGGTACACATTCTTATCCTCCTCTGCAGACTAGCCATGGCATTGTGGAACACAGCCTTGAGCTACCAAGTACATCTACAAGCTCAATTCCTGCCAGGAAAACTAAATACAATGGCAGATGGACTAAGCAGAACCCTCATGGACCCACACGAGTGGAAACTGGAACCAAGGATTTTCAACATGTTGACAAATGGGGGAGCCCAGATATAGACCTGTTTGCCCCCCCCCCCCCCCCAGATCTATCAATTGGAAAATTTTGTGCAAGGACTCCCCACAGACAAACCTGGAAAGTGGATGCTGTGTCCTTCAGCTGGAAAAACGTATCAGTTTATGCCTTGCCGCCTCTCTCTGCTCTCCAAAGTACTACTAAATAGCAAACAAGACAAACCAAGGATGAATTTGATTGCACCAGCCTGGCCACTCAAACTGGTACCTCTTCCTGCGCAGTGTCACCGTTGGCCCCATGACACCTGCCTCAGACTCCTACCCTGCTGTCTCAGCAGGAGAACCAGATTCTGCACCCTCCGCTTCAACAACTGAACCTAGCAGCCTGGCAAATTACCAAAGCTCTCCTTTACCTTCCCTCAGTAAACCAGTGATGGATGTCATTTTAGAGGCAAGGAGGCCTAGTACTAGAAAATCTTATGCTGAAAAATGGAAAAGGTTCTGTGCCTGGAAGCAGTCTCAAAGGATGAGTACAGTAGTGCCCAATTTACCTAAGATTTTACAATACTTAACAGATGCTTCACAAGGGCCTGTCTTTTTTTTTTCATCTAAAAAAATTCATGCCTCAGCCATTTCAGCTCATAACACAGAACCTCCCCTCTTCTCTCTTCCACTGCTCAAGCAGATGCTCTTTGTGTTTCATTGTTGCAGTCATTACATTTGGGTAATCTGCTGGCAGGTTGCCCTCAGTCGGCCTGATTAACAAAGTATTGGATCCTGCGTCGGTTGCTGTCCCTTCTTTCATGTCAGGTCGTCAGGGGTATAAAACACACAGCTGACGCCATTACATCAGTCTTTCTTGCCGTGCGGTGCCCAAAGCAGAAGCAGTTCGCAAAAGCCGGTCAGCCAACTCCAGAAATTTTCGTTTAAGTTTCAGAACCTCAAGTCTTCAACTTAAAGCCAAGTACCTCATTGGGGAAACTTTCTTGCTCCTTACCGATGTCAGTAAAGGTTAATAATTGCATTACTTGTGGAAAGCAAATACCTCATGAAGATTTTCATTCGTACTGTATTCCCTGCCTAGGCCCTGACCACAATGTACCTTGTTGGTTTTGTGCTTTATTTAATCAGCGCACTACCCGTCTTCACTATGTTTGCCTCTAAATATTTCGGTTCTCTGTTTAATTATCCAGCAATGTAGTCTGTTAGCCATCAGACTACTGGGATTCCGAAAAAAAGCAAAGATAAAGACAGGCCGCCGAGGACTAAAACTGCCGACAACGCTTCTCCCTCGCCAGTTCACCGGTACTCAGGCTCTTTCGCAGCCCCTGATACCTGCTACTTCTGATTCACAGGCCTCTACTGAGACCCATTCAGAGTCCGGTATGCCGTGAGATACTACTTGGAACCCGCGAATGTCTCTACCTTGGATCGGTCCAGAGCCGCTGTTCAGGCACTGGCTTCTGAGGGTGTATTCAGGCCTACAGTCTTGCATATTAAAGCGACACTGCCTTCATTACTAAGGCCTAAATCTCGATCCATGTGTAAAAGAAACAATGCCCAGGCCACATGCTCAGGCCCTTATGCCTAAACAAATGATAAAAATGGCTCCATCTCTACTCAGTTGCATACCGCCTACTTCGAGGCGATCTATGCCTGACATGCAAAGCTATGTCAAATCCAGAATTAATGGACATGCTCCACCTCAGTAAATCTAAATCCCTTGGAGCCACATTGAACCTCAGCACAGAAATAAATAGAACTTGCTGGAGGGACAGGTTCATAACCCAGAGGCTCCCTTCGCTCTGGAATAGAATTCCAGTTCATGTGAGGCAGAGCACCTCACTGAATCTCTTCAAGAAGAATCTCAATAAGTGGATGGGGGATCGTAGGTTTGTCCCAGGGATTACTCCCGTGTCACTATTAGAGGCACAGTAAACTAAACCTTAAAAAGGGCACAGTATACTCAAATCAAGCGGTGGCGTAAGCCATACAGAATTTGGCTATACCTCCTGTACTAGACATTGATGATGTGTTCTCGGAATCCAGTTTGGTCCCGATTCCCTGCCTCCGGCTCCTAGTAAACCTGACAGATACTACAGGGTTCCAGAGTCCAAGTTCGTTTTTAAAAATCCTGTTGCAGATCCAGAGGCTATTTCTCGGGGGCCCAAGGGCATTAACGCTTCTGCTGCTAAATATCCTACCCCTTCTGATTGAGGCTCCAGGGCGCTGGATAGATGGGGTAAAAAGGTTTGTACTTCTGCAACCTTGGCAATCAGAGCTTTAAACTGCCAATTTCATATGTTAAAATATCAACAGCATATTATTGAACTTCTTAAACAGAAGATGTTTATACCTGACTGTGGAAAATAGTTTTACAGGATTAAATGCATTCTGCTGAACAAGTTGGAAAACTCTTTGCAATGTGGTTTTGATTCTTTAGCAGCCTCTTGCACGGCTGCTGTTACTGGGTCTGTGCTTAGAAGGCATGCTTGGCTTAAGGAACAATCTTTGACTGATCATGTTAAAGCTAAATTGTTGGATGCTCCTTTAAAGGATCGCCTGTTTGGCAACGAGGCTGAAGAAGTTCTTAAAAAGATGGAAGATAAAGCTAAAGCTAAATCTATGCAAACTGTTAGATTTTTTTTTACAAGTGCAACTTCCAAGATTTAGTAGGCACTGGCGTACTAAGAATTGGTCCTTTCCAGTCCCTTCCAGGTCCTCAAGCCAAACCCAGACAGCAAAAACCCCAGGTTTCAGTCACTGGGGACTCCCAGAACTAAGCAGTGTGTGTGTGGGGGGGGGATCCACTTCCAAATCTGGGAATAACAAGACAACCTCCTATGGTAAACTGTCTCAATGACTGACTTTTAAAATTCCCAAGCACTTATCTTTTGACTGCCCCTTTGGGGGGAAAGATTGCTCTTCATGTAACGAACTGGGAACTCATAACCCAGGACCAAATAGGTTTTAAACTGTGTCCCAGGATACAGATTTCATTTCCACATGTTGCCAACACCAAAGGGGTGGCCAGACCTGCCCCCAAATCAGTGGGCAGAGGCTTAAAACAAGTACTTTCCCTCTTAAGCATGGGGGCTATTCAACTGGTACCAGAAGAGGAAAAGGGACAAGGTTTCTACTCCAGGCTTTTTCTGGTACCCAAAAAAGACCAGTTATGGCGTCAAATCCTGGACCTGTGTACTCTAAACACCTTTCTGGAGATTCCTAAATTCAAGATGCTGACTCTTCACCAATTAATTCCTATGCTAGGCAAAGATGCCTGGTTGGCAACTCTAGATTTAAAAGAAGCATACCTGCACATCCCAATCAGGGAATCTTGCAGAAGATACCTATGCTTCAAAGCAGGCTACTCGTATTATCAGTTCTCTGCATTGCCCTTTGGCTTGTCTACTGCACCCAGGGTATTCACAAAGTGCCTGGCTCCAGTTATTGCATTTTGCAGGCAAAGAAATATTCAAATATATCTATACCTGGACGATGGTCTAATTCAGGCAGAAAACCATGGCATACTTTTAAATCTGGCATTTGTCAAAAGGGTTCTAACTTGTCTGGGGTACACCATAAACTAAAAGAAATCACAACTGGTACCCTGTCAACAAATTACATTCCTGGGTGCAAGCTTGAATACAACTGCCCAGATGGCTTTCCTCACCAGAAAAGCAAATTCATTTGGTAACTTACTTCAAGCAAGTGGCCACAAAAACCCTGCTTATCTGCAAGACAAATACTGCAAGCCTTGGGGTTCATGGCCTCCTGCATTCTTCTAATTCCATATGCAAGACTGCATATGAGGAAACTACAGTGGTATCTAAAAAGTCAATGGAGTCAACATTATCACAGCCTGGAAATAATGATTCCTATCATACCTTGCCTGTGCCTGGAGTTCCTATGGTGGGCAGAGGCCTGCCACAAAAACAAGGGACTACCATTCACACTACCCCCTGCCGCCCAAACCCTAACTGCAGATGCATTAGACTATGCATGGGCTCACCTGGCAGGAAAGTGCATTCAGTGCAAATGGAACCCAAATCAAATGCACCTACATATTGACCAAAAAGAAATGTTAGCTGTACAGAATGCTCTGACAGCCTTCAAGGACTACATTCTTCCAGGTCAACTAATGGTAAAGACTGAACGCCACGGTTATGTGGTACATAAATCAGCAGGGGGGGTACACATTCCTACCCCCCTTTGCAGACTAGCCATGGCATTGTGGAACACAGCCTTTAGCTACCGAGTGCACCTACATGCTCAATTCCTGCCAGGAAAATTGACTACACTGGCAGATGGACTAAGCAGAAACCTCATGGACCCACACGAGTGGAAACTGGAATAAAGGATTTTCAACATGTTGACATGCGAATGGGGGAGCCCAGACATGGATCTATTTGCCTCCCCCCAGAACTACCAGTTAGACAAGTTTTGCACAAGGACTCACCACAAACAAGCCTGGAAAATGGATGCTCTGTCCTTCAGCTAGAAAAACCTATCCCGTCTATGCCCCCCACTGCCTCTGCTATCCAAAGTTCTATTAAGTCAAACGGGACAAACCAAGGATGATCTTGATTGCTCCAGACTGGCTGCGCCAACACTGGTACCCCCTCCTGCACAGTGTCGCTGTTATCTCCATGGCACCTGCCTCAGACCCCCTTCCCTGCTGTCTCAACAGGAGAGCCAAATTCTGCACCCTCAGCTTCCAACATTGAACCTTGTAGCCTGGCTAATCACTTAAATTTACCCTTATCCCTCATTAAACCTGTGATGGATATCCTCTTGGGAACAGAGACCTAGTACTAGAAAATCTTATGCTGACAAATGGAAAAGATTCTGTGCCTGGAACCAGTCTCAAGGGATGAGCACAGCAGCGCCCAATTTACTTCAGATTTTGCAATACTTAACCGAGATGCTTCACAAGGGCCTTTCCTTTTCCTCCATTAAAATCCATGCCTCCACTATTTCAGCTCATAACACAACCTCGTTTCTCTCCTCCTCTGCTCAAGCAGTATCTCAGAGGGGAAAAAAACTTGAGACCACCCAGGAGAAGCTCAAACCCTTGCCTGGGACCTTAACTTTGTTTTGACGAAACTCACTCTACCTCCTTTCGAGCCAGCTGCTACTGCAGACTCAATTTCTTTCTTGGAAAACAGCCTTCTTTTTGGCAATCACTTCAGCTAGGATATCTGAATTACAGGCCCTTATGGCAGTGGACCCTTTCATCTTTCACGCAAACAGGGTATCTCTCTGGACCAATCCATCCTTCATGCCCAAGATAGTTTCCAGTGTGGCTCTTAATCAGTCCATTAATTTGCCAACATTCTTTCCCAATCCACAGAACAAAGGGGAATGGATTCTGCATTCCTTGAATGTGCACAGACGACTTGGATTCTACTTGGACAGGACTAAACCTCGAAGAAAATCTGAACTGCTGGTAGCATTTGCTGCAGGTGCAGAGGGGAAGGCTATTTCAAAGCAAACCATTTCTAAATGGATTGGCCATTGTATTCATTTCTGTTATAAGCACTATGGAAAACCTATCCCCAGGGGATCAGATCTCACTCCACCAGGGCTGCATCTACTTCAGCCTTTCTCAGAGGTGTCCCTACCAGGGACATCCTAGAAGTTGCTACATGGAGCTCTGTACATACTTTCACCAAGCATTATTTGCCAATTTTCTCTAAATCCAGAGCTGGCTATGCCTCTGCAGTCTTGCAGGGCCTTATAGCTGGCCGCAATGCTGTGTGAACTCCTCCTCCCAACCATAGCTTTGGGAATTTACCCAAATGTAATGACTGCAGCAGTGAAATACGAAGAACATAGTACAGTTGTGTACACTTACCGTAAATGTAGATGTTAGTGTGTTCACTGTTGCAGTCCTGGTTACCTCCCTCCAGCCCCCTCACTTTTTTCTAGCTATACCTGTATTTTCCTTTACTGTGCTTAAAAGCCTTTTTGGTGTACTTGCTTTTTGTTGGAGGTATACCTTTGTGGTTTTATTTGCTCCCCATTAGGGGGGGCACCTGACATCTGGGGCAAGAAAAACCAGTGTAATGGCATTGGCTGCGTGTTTTATACCCCTGACGACCTGACGTCCTGGAAGAAGGGACAGCAACCGACGCAGGACCCGAGACTTTGTTAATCAGGCTGACTGAGGGCTACCTGCAAGCAGATTACCCAAATGTAATGACTGCAACAGTTACTACACTCTAGCATCTACATTTGTGGTAAGTGTACACAACTGTACTTTTCTCAGGCTCCTGAGATTCATGGCCTCCACCATTCCCATAGTACCCCTGGCAAAGCTTCACATAGTCCCACTGGTACCTTAGAACAGTCTGGAAACACCTGCACCCCCTAGAGTTCATGGTTCCCATGCTTTTCCAGGGAATTGTATTGGTGGGTAGACCAGATAAAAGCCAACCCAGGACTGTCCCTACAACCCCTGTCCCCCCAAGCAAAACTTTTCACAGATGCTTCAGACACAGGTTGGGGAGCAACCTTTGGTGAATGGAGAGAGAAATTCATGGACCCTCACTCTACAGAAGCAACACATCGATGTCAAAGAAATGAGAGCTTTATTAGCCCTACAAATATTCAAGGATAGGCTCCTACCAGGCACACTGAGGTGGTACACAGACAATAGCACTGTGCTGTGGTACTCAAAAGGGGCGGGTGGGGGCAGGGTCCTACCTCCTGTGAAGGTTGGCCCTGCAAGCATGGGAAATCACCCTAGAGAGGCAAGTTACTATCCAAGCTGTCTACATATCGACAGCAGACAGTGTAATGGCAGATACTTTAAGTAGGACCATGACTCAATCTTATGAATGGATGCTAAACATGGATGTGTACCTGTACCTGGTCCATCGATGAGGTATCCGGATGTGGATATGTTTGCCTCCCCCATGAACAGACAGCTTCCAACCTTCTGCTCCAAGGTACCACATTCTGAAGCATGGAGGGTGGGATGCTCTTTCCCTTGGAAGGGGATGTACGGTTATGCATTCCCCCCTTCTCTCTTATACAGAAAGTTCTGCTGAAAAATCAAACTACCACAAATCTTCTTCGTGACTCCCTGTTGGCCAAGGCAGCATTGGTTCCCTCTATTACTCCATCTAGCCAAGGGCAATCACCACAAGATGTCCTATTCCAATGTTGCAGTATTCTACATGTGGGTTTAACCTTTTTCTCCGGTTCATCTGGCCAGGATTCCAAAGATTTTCAGCCCTTCTAAGTGCGTCGGACGTTTGACGTGGTAGCATGAACTTTTGTTATAAAAGCGATGTCTGCGTGCACCAGCCCTCAGACCTTTTCAGCCACCAGTCGTACACCAGGTGCTCCTGCTTCTCGCAGATGCTGAATCAAGAAAAATTCAGTTAAGTACCCCCTTGGGGATCCTTTCAGTCTTGCTGTTAGTCTGTTCGTATCATCCAGAAAGGGCAATTGTAAGTGTTCGGCAGATATTAGTGTCTCTCGTTTAGGTAGGAAGCACTACCACGAGAACTGCACTATTTGTCCGTCATTTGTTCCCAAGACCTTACGTCGCCGTTTACAGGCCTTAATCTATACTTAGAAAACCAGTGGTAAAAATGGCCTTTGGGGATGGAGGCTGCATCCGCCCCGTCTGAACTGCCAGAGGGCCAAGACCTTGTGGCCTACTTCAGCTGCGCGCCTTTACTGACTGTTCCTCGGTCTCTGGCCGACATCGGCTTGACAGAGGATTCGGCTTCTACAAGTCTAGATAGAGTTGGGTAACTGAGGAAGCCGCACAATCTCGAGCAGACTGCACATCCTTGGAAGGTTTAACGGTGTCTACCTTAGACTCCGGGGTGGGGGCAGAGCTTTCTGTGGGTACGTCTGATTCTGCAGCTGCTTCGGCTAGGCCTCTTAAATGTTTTTTTTTTTTGTTTTCTTATCTCCTGCTTCTGAAAGGATGCCCGATTGGAAGGCCTTCAGACAGAGTTTATTTTAATGCCTTTATTGCCCTTAGGCCTTGTACTACAGGAAGCTCTGCCACTGCTCCTCCCCTCCACGTCCTAGACCTCTGATTCCTGAAAGGAGGGTAGAACTGGAAGAGGAAGAACTGTCCTGATTCCTCATAGGATTCAGTCTTCTACTCTTCTCAGATCTCTGCCCCCCGAAGGCGGTCTTGAGCCCGACTCCCCAGTGGAGGATTTAACTTTTGGGAGACTATCAACAAGATGAAAGACAGCATTAAGTGGAAGCCTCAGATATGACTGAAGTACAGAAGAGGTTTTATGACCGGATATAGGTGGACTCCCCCAGTCCTGTTATTTCTCATATTCAGCCGGCCTTCCTGGATGCCTTTGCATCCATCAACCCTGACTCCCAACCTCCAGCCCCACAGAGAGCAGATACTCTACAAAGTCCCTGAGACAAAGAAATTTCTGAAGTGCCCTTTGGCTGACTCAGCCACCATCTCCACTTCTACTGATGGAGCTTCCAAGCTGCTCCCTACCGCAACCATACTTCCAGCTGACAAGAACAGCAAGACAATGAAAAGGTTGGGGAAGAAAAAAAAGTTATGTACTTACCATAACGTTCCATGTTTGTAGTCCATCTCCCCTTTCATTCTTTACATATGGGATCGGAGCCGATCCTCTGCTCAGACTGCCTATTTGCAAGCTGGAAGACTTCTGGTTGGCTCGTGGCTAGGCAGGTATCCCATGGTGCACCAGCACAATCCCCAGATCTTGTTTGCTGCTGACTAGAAGAAATAACATACAGAAAGAAGCCAATAATGAAGTTAATATTTTTCTGTCTCCAGGTACTTCCAGGATGGGGGCAGGAGTGTGGGTTCATAAAAATGAAGGATGGGGGCAGGAGGGCGGGTTCATAAGAATGAAGGGTGAGATGGACTACAAACATGGGATGTTATGGTAAGTACATAACTTTGTTCTGTAGTCCTATCTCACCTTCATTCTGTACGTATGAGACTGCGTCCCTAGTGCCTTATTCTTGGGTGGCTCAAGGAAAAATACTCTAGTACCGTGTAACCAAAAGATGCTCTACCCCTGGAGGTTAAATCCAATTTGTAATGAGTAGTAAAAGTGTGAGGGGTAGCCCACGTAGCAGCTGCACAAATATTATCAAGTTGGGACCCTGGCTTGAAAGGCTGCAGAGGTAGACTAAGATCTGGTAGAGTGAGCCTTTATTTTAAAGGGTAAAGGTTTACCCTCAGAACTGTAAACATAAGCTATACAGCTAGAAATCCAGTTAGTCACTTTGGAAACTGGTAAGCCCAACCTGGGTTCTGAAAAGGAAATTAATAATTGATCTGATTTTCTGATGTCTTTAGTCCGGTGCAAATAAAAACTTAATGGTCTGATATCCAGCTGGTGAAACCTGTACTCAGCTGCGTTGGAGTGATTTGGAAAGAAAACCAAGTTCTATGGACGGATTCAAAGTGGCATGGGAGCAGACCTTGGGGGCAAAGGGATTAGTACAGAGGGACACCCTGTCTTTGTGAAAAATCAGATATGGCGGTTTAACAGACAAAGCTTGCAGTTCTGACACCCGTCTGGCAGACGTGAGAGCCACCAAAAAAGTCTTCTATGACAAAAAATTTCAGAGGATTAATGAGAAGGCTCAAAGGGCGGAGATGTTAATTTAGATAACACACTTTAAATCCCATGAGGCCACAGGCTCTTGAATAGATGGTCTTAAAGTGGCACCTTTAAGGAAGGACAGTGGCAGCCGCAGATCCTTGGTGAAAAGGTTCGGAAAGAAATCCCAAAACCACTGGAATTGGGGGCAATGTAGGGGTCAATAGCCATTTTCTCCACCCAAAAAGAATCTTCCATTTACTGGAATAGTCTCCTAGTGGAAAGTTTGAGAAGACGCAAGGATACGAGTCACAGAAGGCGAGAAGTCGTGAAGCCTGACTAGGGATGGAAATGGAGCAGCCACACTGCCAAATTGTGGGCAAGGAGGGGTGAAGTGAACCTGACGTGAGTCAGGTCTGGAACTGGGTCCAGTATCCAAGGATCGTCCAGGAGAAGCGCAAGGAAGGGGAACCAAACCTGACGAGGCCAGTAAGGAGCAATGAGGATGTTTGCTTCCCAGCTGTTTCGCTTTCTGAATCACCTTGGGAATGAGAGGAAAGGGAAGAAAAGCATAAAGGAGACCCAGGGGCCAATCGTGAACAAGTGAGTCTCTGGGTGACTCCCCAGAGGGGGGGGGGGATGAGGGAAAGTAGCTGCTGCATTTGGCATTGATTGGGCTGGCAGAGATCGCAGCAAGGCTGTCCCCACCTGCGGGAAATCTGTTTCTCTGTTTCCTATTGCAGAGACCACTCGTGAGGCATCAGGATCACCCGACTTAACTTGTCTGCTATCACTGTCGTCCCTGGAATGTGTATTGCCACCAGAAAACCCTGGGAAGATATCACCCATTTCCAAACTCGCATGGCCTGTCGACAGTGGGTAAGATTTGGTTCTGCCCTGTTTGTTGATGTGCCATACTGCAGACATGTCTGACTTTATTGCAATAGTCCCCAGATGAAGGTCGTGAAGTGCTTGCAACGCCGGGAACACCGACCTCATCTCTAGAACGTTGATATGCAGGTGAGTCTAGTGATCTTATGTGCTTTGGACAGTCCTGCCTCGATAATGCCCATCACCCCATCTGTGAGGCATCCGTGGTCAGTGGCACCGGGTTGGCGAGGAACAAATGCAGTGCCCATGGTCAGTTGATTGGGTAATGCCCACCAAAGGAAGTCCTTGCAAGATTGTCAACAGAATGTGATGGAAGAATGGAAGGTGCTAAAAGGACCATTGCGATGACAGAAGCCACTGAGGAATTCTCATGTGTAACCTGGCTAGTGGCACAAATAGTTTGGTGGAAACCATGGTCCCAAGGAACTGCAGAACAATCTTGGCTTTGACCCTTCGTAAGGGGAGAAGACGCTGAATTTGAATAACCAGGTTCTGTGCCCTTTCAGATACGAGTTACCATGTTTACTATGTCTATCTCTGTACCTATAAAAATCACAGATTGAGAGGGCAATAAGGCAGATTTTTCCCAGCTTATAGATTCCCAGCTGGGCACAAAGCTGAATAGTAGCATCCCTGCTCTGAAGGAATAGATGCCTGGTGGGGGCCTGTCAGGAGCCAGTCTAAATACGGAAACACCTGGAATCCTCGACATCTCAGGTGAGCTGTCACTACTGCCATACATTTGGTGAACACCCTGGTGGCTGTGGTGAGACCAAAGGGCAGAGCACGGAACTGGTAGTGACTGGCTCCCAGCCGGAAGCGTAGATGACTCCTTGACAACCCTGTCCATTTTTGTGGAAATAGGTGTCTTGGAGTTCTGCTGAGCACATCCAATTGTCTTTCCTTAACAATGGGAGTATAGACTGCAGTGTTACTATCCGGAACTTGTCCTTTAGTGATTCGTTCAATCTGCTGAGGTCCAGATGGGCCTCCAGTCCCCTGTACGTTTTGGCACTAAAAAGAATCCGGAGTAAGTTCCGGATCTTATTTGGTCTGCTGGGACGGTTTGGATGACTGACAGCAACTTGTTGACCTCCACAGTTGTCTGATCCCTGTGACTGGGTGGAATATCTGGGATCTTTTTGGGAACCAAGAGTGGAAGAGAAAAGGGTATGACATAATCTCCTAGTAATTCTTTGTACCCCACTTGTCTTGTGATAACTTAGCCAAGCTTCTGGATACAAAGAAATGTGACCCCCGACCGGCCCCAGAAAAGCAGTCTGGCCCCACATCAGGAGCATTGGTAAGGCCAGCCCCGAAAGGAATCCTGACCTCCCTGGTTTTGCGGGCCACCCCTGCCTCTAGGGCGACATCTACAATTTCCTCCTCCTCTGCCTCTGAAGGAGTAGTCACCCTGTGCCTCATGGAAAACCTCAGACTTCTTGAACCACATCTTACTGCCTCTCATACCCTTAGAGTATGGTCTAGAAGGAACAGTAAAACGTTCTCCCACGGCAGTGTTTTTTCTTGCTCGGACCGGGTGAGTGTCCTTAACCTTGGATCCAAACAATGAGGAACCGTAGAAGGGGGCGTTGGTAAAGGTAGACTTAAACGGTTCTGCAAAGTTACACAAGCACATCCAGGAATGACGCCTCAGGGAAATTCCTTAACCAGCTGCTCTACTCGCTCCATCGGCCGCATACGAAATAAGCCGCATGGAAGAGTTAACTATAGAGTTCAAGGTGGACAACTGGGCAGAAACCTTGTAAGGGACTCCCTCAGTACATGTACCTTGTAAAGAGTCTCCTATCTCTTTAAGGAGATCTCTGAAGCCTCAAAGTAAGGTAATTCAGCGATCTAAGGGTAAATGCTGCTGAATAAAAGATACACTTCCTGTATCTGTCCATCATTCGAGACTCATTCGGATCAACAGAAGTAGTCTCAGCTAGCTGCTCCTTGGTGGCTGCCACCACCACCATGGCATCTACAGGCACATTTTTAGATGGTCTTTTCCTGGAGGGAAAGAAAGGAACTTGTTCAGTCTCCTGGGGATTGGCTCCGTGGCATCAGGAGTATCCCACACCTTTCAACTAACTAAATCCATCAGTTCGTCGAAGGGTGGAGATGCCCAAGAGGCAGAAGGTTAAGACCCGAAAGCCTTCATGTACACACACTCATCAGAAGGGATGACAGTGGGCCAGCCGCACCTTTGTTTAGGGATCTTCAGAATGTCTACGAAGGAGACTGTATCAGAGGACGACTTAGGGGGCACCCTTTCGACTCCTCGGTCAGTGTCATATGTCACTCATCCTGGGAGTTGACATGCTTCCTCTTACAAGTACTCTTCCGTGAGGGCTCCTCAGGACATTCTGATGAGGTCTCAGAGTGGGGGCCACCAGCCAGTGGCTCTTGAGGCTGGGGGTCTCTGCTGCTGGAGGGAGTAGGAGCTGAGACAGAAGTAGGTGCTATAGGGGGGAGGAGTGCCAGTTCCTCTGGTAGGAGCTATCTGGGCAGCACACCATCTCAAATGCCAATGTCTCTGGCTCCGAGGAGACTGAAGATGCCATCTGTGCCAGAGCCATTGGCTCAGATAGACGCAGGGTCTGAACTCACCCTAGCAGACGCACCGAGAGGAAGAATCTGAACCGAAGTTTGGTTCCAAGCATCCCTGTTCGGGCCAACTGGAGAGCTTTGGCCCCTGGATACTATGGATGGCATCAAGTGTGTGAGCCGAACTCTGCTCCAAAACTGCCACAAGGGGAGCTGGAGCCAAAGGTTCCACTGGTAGTACCAAGCACTCCAGCTCTGAAAGACCAGCATGGCTCGGGCGAGGAATGAACACAGAGGGTTGAACGGCCTTGAGTGGCTCCGGAGCCGACTGGGTCGGAGCCAACAGCAATTTAGGCAAAGCAGACTACTTCTAAAGTCTCAGCACTACCCTCTCCATATCTTCTTCCAGTAAACTCCTGGAAGACCTGGATGACATGGTAGGAGATCAAGATCTGGGAGGTACAGGAGACTCACTAACAAGGAGATAGCTAGGGGGTCCATAGATCGGCTCCGAGAAGCAATCTCAGTAGTCAGCTCCAAAATACTTGGAACCGACCCTGCAGCAACAATACCGCTCTCTCAGCTCCGAGGTTTGTGGAGCCGATGAGACAGTTTTTGAAACTTTAATAGGTGGCTCTGAGACGCAAGTCAGTGCCGGTGAGGACAACTTAGAAGATTTTGGTAGATTTAGAGGATTAGGAACTAGACAAATCTTCCTCGAAGGAAGGTTTAAGAAAACCTTTTAGGATGAGCTTGTTCTTCCTTTCCTGCAACACCCTAGGACTAAATGCATGACAAAATAAAAAGGTCTCCTGTAAATGGATGGCCCCTAAACAGTAAACGCAGTTACCGTGACCATCCGTGATAGACATTTTTTTAGAGTACTTAATACATTTCTTAAAGCTGGATGGCTTATGATCTTTACTCTCTCTTTAGACATTCTACGGTATAGGACATATGCACACAGAGAAAGGAAGGAGGACTAGGTCCTCTAAATGGGCCTAGCCCTGCAGGAAGGAAGACACCACGAGGACTAGGTTCTCCAAGTTAAACAGGCCTAGACCGGGCAAGGAAGAGAGATGGCCTTCTAAACTGAAACCGATCCAAAAGTTAGAGAAAGTAAGAAATATCACACACTCAACAGGAACAGTAATGAAAGAATTCACAAATTCAGGCTTATGTCAAGCACAAACAGAACGTAGTTTGGTTAACAATATTGGCAATCCAGCAATGCTAACTAGGCTAAATAAGCGGAAAACTGCCAAAAACTCATATCACCACATACAGAATAATGTGCAAAAGGTGCCTACACTAATCCAATGTAGAAAAAACAGTTCATGGGATACCAACGAAGTAAGAAAAGGCCAAAGGCCAAAAATTGTACTAAATGGCGCAAGTAAAAGCTAACAACTCTAATAACTACAATAAGTGATCACTATAAGCAGCAACAGTTTTAACTATAGTAAACTCTTTTAAAGTAAACCGCCAAGAAAAAAGTGGAAATAAATGCAATCGCTTAGCCAGAACCAAAAATGAGCACAACCGAACTTGACGCGGCAAATGAGATCTGGGGATTGTACTGGTGCACCATGGGATAACTACCTAGCCATGAGCCAACCAGAAGTCTTCCAGCTTGTAAATAGGCATAGTCTGAGCAGAGGATCGGCTCCGATCCCATATGTAAAGAATGAAAGTGAGAGGACTACAGAACAATACGCTTCTGCTACCTTGTCCGTCAGGGCCGCTAACTGTCAAAACTCACATGGCCACGTATTCTTTAGCACTGCTGGACAAAGCCACTAAGGAATTAGCTGACATCCCAGACTGTGCAGACAAAGCTTCCTTGACCTCCCTGCTAGCTCTCACCTCTCGGGTGAATAGATACTCCTTAAGATAGTTAGGATGCTGCATCAGCTTCTGCGTTACACTTTCTGCTATGCCTTCAACCCCACCCTGACTACTTCAGGGCCAAACTTATCGATGCTCTGCCCTGTTGGCGGAAAAGTGGTTGACCTTTTAAAGTCCTTGCAACAAAAAGGCAAGTAATTGCAAGACCTTAAACACCTGCTGGTCTCCCTCATCCCCAAGTTCCACAGGGACTACCTGGCCAAGACTCCATCAGAAAAACATCTAGGCCTACGGCTCTCCCAGAGTCCAGGAGACCTCTAAAGACTGCCACCTCTGATAAGTTTCTCCTTCCTCCAGCCAAAGGCCTTCCTTTCCAGATAGGGTAGGTAGTGTCTGCCTGCCAATCTCTCACACCACCCCCTTAGATTCCTCTGTCTGCCTGTCTCACCATCTGTGTGGTCACTCATCACCTCAGACAAATGGGTTCTGTCCATACAGAAAGATTACTTTATGACCTGGATCACCCCCTCCAGCATGGCTGGGCATGCCTCAGCCACCCACCAGTCAGATGTTCTTCGTGTTTCACTGTTGCAGTCATCACATTTGGGTTATCTGCTTGCAGTAGCCCTCAGTCGGCCTGATTAACAAAGTCTTGGGTCCTGCGTCAGTTGCCGTCTCATCTTACAAGACGTCAGGTAGTCAGGGGTATAAAGCATGCAGCCGACGCCATTACATCAGTCTTTCTTGCTGTGTGGTGCCCAAAACAGAAGCAGTTTGCAAGTGCCGGTTGGCAGACTCCTGAAATTTTCATTTTTGGGTTTCAGAACCAGAATCTTCAACTAAGCTAATACCCCATTGGGGAAACTTTTTCTTGCTCTAATCCGATGTCAGTAAAAGTTAATTGTATTTCTTGTGGAAAGCAAATAACCCAAAAAGATTTTCATTCGTACTGCATTCCTTGTTTAGGCCCTCACCACAACATACCCTGCTGTCTGTTTTGTGCCTTATTTAAACGAACTATTCGCAGTCTGTTTATTTACGCTTCTACATATTTTGGTACTCTTTTCAATAATCCAGATATAGCATCGGTAAGCCACCCGACTACTGACATTCAAAAGTGCAAAGATAGACCACATAGGTCCACAGCTGCTGACCACTTTTTTCCTAAACTAGTTGCCAGTTTGACGCTACTTGGTGAGGTGCTTTCGCAGCCCCCGATACCAGCTACTTCAGATTCACAGGCCTCTACTGAGACCCATTCGGAGTCCAGTATGCTGTAAGATGCTTCAGCTGTGGAACTTGCAGATGTCTCTACCTTGGATGGGTCTGGAGCCACCGTGCAGGCACAGGCTTCTGAGGGTGTATTCAGGCCGACTGATTTTGCATAGTAGAGACGCCATCTTCTTCAAGGCCTAAAACACAATCCATGCTTAGAAAACAGATGCCCAGACCACATAGTCAGGCCTCTATGCCTAAAAAAAACAAAGAATGGCTGAAGACCTTATTACTTTTAATCAGGGGAAGCCACCCTTCCCCCTCTAAGAGACCTAGGACTGAGTTTGCTTATGATTCTTCTGATCAGAACTCTGAAATTTGTTTCCTCTGACCAGGATTTATCAGTCTACGTATGAGGATTCGGATACAGAGGACTCTATTCCCTCTGCTTCCCCTCCAGAGGATTGCTCTTTTGGTGAAACCCTGCATACTGTTAGGGAGCATTTTCACTGTGGGAAAACCAGAATACCCTGACTCTAAAAAGAGGCTTAGGGATTTCTTGCTCCTGCCCCAATACAGGCCTTCAGCTATCCCCCCTGTACTAGACATTGTTAATGATGCCTTTTCTGAATCTAGTGTGGCCCCTGACTCTCTACCTCCTGCTCCCAGAAAACCTGATGGATATTACAGGGTTTCTGACTCGCAAGCTACTCTAAAAAGCCTACTGCGGATCCTGAGACCATTTCACAAGGACCCAAGGACATTAAGGCTACTACTGCCAAGAATCCTACCCCCTCTGATAGAGATTCCAGGGCGCTGGATAGATGGGGTAAGAAGGTATACACTTCTGCAACCTTGGCCATTAGGGCCTTAAACTGCCAGTTTCATATGCAAGTATCAGCAGCATATTATGGGATTGCTTAAACAGAAAATGATGATTCCTGACTGTGCTGAAAAAGATTTACAGGATTTAATGTATTCTGTTGAACAAGTTGGTGGAAAACATGTTTTGCAATGTGGTTTTGATTCACTAGAGGCATCTTGCAGGGCTGCTGTCACTGGGTCTGTACTTAAAAGGCATGCTTGGCTTAAGGAGCAATCTTTGCCAGATCATGTTAAAGCTAAATACCGCCCCATAGCTATTCTCTCTCCACACTCCAAAATACTAGAGAGATGCATACACTCTCAGGTCTGACTACCTCCTTACTAACAACCTCCTTTCCAGTACTCAGCATGGTTTCCGACCAAACCATAGCACCACCACTGCCTTACTCTCCTTTACTAACACTATCCTTCAGCATAAAAACAATGGCTATCTCTCCTCTGCTACTTTCCTAGACCTATCTAAAGCATTTGACATGGTCCCACACAAACAACTTATCTCTGTCCTCAATAACCTATCCTTCTCACAATCGGTCACCAACAGGTTTCAGGGTTACCTGTCTGACCGCCAACAGTCTGTTGTATGGCAGAATGACATCTCCCCAACTACCTGTCTCCATAGGGGTTCCCCAAGGATCCATCCTTTGACCCCTACTCTTCTCTGTTTACACCAATAATCTAGCCTCTGGCACTAAACATGGCACACTCATACAATATGCAGATGACTCAACCATCATCTGCTCAGCCCAGTCCCTACCAAAACTGCAAAAAGTCAAACAAAGCCTTTTCCTCTCTTGAAACTTTGTTATCCAATGCCCAATTAATACTCAACCCAAACTAAACTACTCATCTTCCAACCCACCAAACATACTCAAAACAACTCTCACTTTAACATCACAGCAAAAGACAACACCACTATATACCCAACTGAACACACCAAATTGCTAGGAGTGGAAATAGACAAACTAAAATTTGACATTCACATATCCATGACCATAAAAAAAAGTCCACAAAAAACAGAGCGTTATACAGAAATAAGCAATTTTTCAACAAAGCAGTAAAGGTTTCAATAGCAAATTCCCACCTTATCTCCACCCTACTTAATGCCTCTCCAATATATACCAACCTAAGGCAATGCGATCTAAACAAGCTAGAGACCTGCTGCAACAAAATCACCAAATTCACCACAGGGGCATCCTACCATAGTCACCACTGTCTCACTTGCTGAACTGGGCTGGCTTGAACTCCCTCACCTCCTTCAGTGGTATCAACTCTCACTCACCCACAAACTAGTAAACCATCCACTAAATGTCCCATCCCTCCAGAATCTACTCCAACCCTATCGCACCACCAGACCACCAAGATCCAGCAACAAAAATCACTTTCAGATCACTAAAGCCAATAACTCTGCTGGTGAAGCACTAATCTCTTGCACCATAGTCAAATTATGGAACTCCCTTCCACCCACAGTTACCTCCGTACCATCATGCACCCACTTCAAAACTTTACTAAAAGCGCACCTAAAAACATGCTGGCTATGCCTATGCAACTCCCACTCTATCACCCACCCCGTCCAACCACTACCTTTCTTTCCACTCCACTAACTACCTTGATTATAGCAAGCTCAGATGCTCATAAGCCTAGTACTTATTATACAGCAGGAACTTCTCATTGTAACATTTGTTAATGTCTGTTATGTACTTCACAGATAAAGATTCTAGTTGTCTACTGATGTACTATGTTCATCTGTAAATATGTTGTAAGTAATTGCTATGTTAAAATGTTAATCGCTATGTAATCCAATGAATTCTGTTTTAACTGTGGAGCTTTTCTCCCCGGGCCTCCACTGAAAATGGACCTACGTCCAGTCAGACACTCCCGGTCAACAAATTTAATTAAACTGCTGGATGCTCCCTTAAACCAAGACCGCCTGTTTGGCAACAAAGCAGAAGTAGTACTTAGATGGAGGAAAGAGCTAGATCCTATGCAAACTTAGATTTCCTGCAAGTACAGCCTCCTAGTTATTTAGTAGGCATTGGTCCTCCTAAAAGGTGGTCCTTTCCTGCCTCTTCCAGGCCTCCAGTCCAAACCCAGAACCAGCAGAACTCCCAGGCTTCAGTCCCGAGGTACTTGCAGGACTAAGCAGTGGGGGGCTCCCACTTCCAAAGCAGGGAGTGGTAAAACATCCCCCCATGATAAACTGTCTCAGTGACTTAACTTTAAATCTTCCAAGCCCTGCACAACTCTGTTCCTTTAGGGGGAAAGATTGCCTGGCAGGCAAAAAATTGGGAACTCATTACCCAGGACAAATGGGTTTTAAATGGTTTCCCAAAGATACAGATTCCACTTTCACTCCTTACCAACACCAAACGGTTGGCCAGATGTGGGCAAAGGCTCAAAAGCAAATTATTTTAAGCATCAGGGCTATTCAACATTTTCCAGAAGAGGAAAGGGGACAAGGTTTCTACTTGACTTTTCCTGGTACCCAGAAAAGACAACTGGTATCCTATCCTGGACCTCTCTCTCCTAAACACATTTTTGGTGATCCCAAAATTCGAGATGCTAACTCACCAGCTGCTTCCTATGCTAGGCAAGGATGCCTGGTTGGCAACACTGGATTTAAAGGAAGCCTACCTGCACATCCCAATAAGGGAATCTTGTAGAAGATACCTACGCTTCAAAGCAGGCTGCATGCACAATCTGTTTTCTGCACTGCCCTTTGGCTTATCTACTGTACCCAGGGTATTCACAAAGTGCCTAGCTGCAGTCCTTGCATTTTGCAGGCAAAGAAATATCCAAATATATCCATACCTGGACGATTGTTTAATTCGGGCAGAAAGCCAGGACATACTGTTGAATCATCTGGCGTTTGTACAGAAATTGCTAACTTCTCTGGGGTACACCTTAAACTAAAAGAAATTGCATCTTGTACCCTGCCAACAAATTGTATTCCTGGGAGCAAGCTTGAACACAACTTCCCAGATGGCCTTTCATGCCAGAAAAACAAGTTCATTTGACAGCCTACTTCAAACTACTGGCCACAAAGACCCAGCTATCTGCAAGCCCTGGAGTTCATGGCCTCCTGCATTCTCATAATTCCGTATGCAAGACTGCATATGGGGAAACTACAATGGTGTCTAAAAAGCGTATGGTGTCAACATTCTCAGGATCTAGAAGCAATGAGTCCTATCATACCTTTTCTACAGATTGTTCCTTGGTGGGTAGAGGCCTGTCACCAAAATAAGGGACTGCCATTCACTACCCCCTACCGCCCAAACCCTAACACTCATCAGACTATGCGTGGGGGGGGCTCAACTTGGCAGAGAAGTGCATTCAGGGCAAATGGAACCCAAGTCAAATGCACCTGCATATCAATCAAAAAGAAATGTTAGCTGTACAGAATGCTCTGACAGCCTTAAAGGACCACATTCTTCCAGGACAACTAATGGTAGACAGACCACACCACTGTTATGTGGTACATAAGCGGGGGGGGGGGGGCACTCATATCCTCTCTGCAGACTAGCCATGGCTCTGTGGAACACGGCCTTGAGCTACCAAGACACCTACAGGCTCAATTCCTGCCAGGAAAGCTAAATACACTGGCAGACAAACTAAGCAGAAATCTCATGGACCTACAAGTGGAAACTGGAACCAAAGATATTCATGTTGAGAAACAAATGAGGGAGCCCAGATATAGACCTGTTTGCCTCCCCCCAGAACTACCAATTGGAAAAATTCTGCACAAGGACTCCCCACAAACAAGTTTGGAAAGTGGATGCCCTGTCCTTCACCTGGAAAAACTTTTCAGTTTGTGCCTTTTCCCCCTCTGCCTCTCCTCTCCAAAGTACTATTAAAAATCAAACCAAGGGCGATACTGATTGCACCAGACTGGCCACGCCAACATTGGTACCTCCTTTTGTGCAGTGTCACTGTTGGCACCATGGCACCTTCCTCAGGCCTTTGCCCTTCTGTCCCAGCAGGAGGGCCAGATTCTGCACCCACAGCTTCAAACCCTGAGCCTGGCTAAATTACCTGATCTCGCCGTTACCATCCCTCAGTAAGCAAGTGTTGGATGTCATTCTGGAGGCAAGGAGGCCTAGTACTAGTAGAAAATCCTATGCTGAAAATGGAAAAGATTCTGTTCCTGGAACCAAACTCGGGGGGGGGGGGGGATGGGCAGAGCAGCACCCAATTTACCTCAGATTTTTCAATACTTCACTGAGAGTGCTGCACAAGGGCCTTTCCTTTTCCTCCAAAATTCATGCCTCAGCCATTTTAGCTCATTACAGCACAGAACCCACCCCTCTTCTCTCGTCCACTTCTGAAGCAGTTCCTCAGAGGGGCCAAAAACTTGACCACCCAGGAGAGCCCCTACTCCAGCCTTGGACCTTAACTTTGTGTTGTAAAAACTCACTACCTCCTTTTGGGCCAGCTGCAAATGCAGGGTTGAAATTCCTTTCTTGCAAAACAGCCTTCCTTTTAGCCATCACTTCAGCAAGAAAGGTGTCTGAATTATAGGCCCTCGTGGCAGTGGAGCCTTTCATCATTTTTCATGCAGACAGGGTGTCCCTCAGGACCAATCCCTCCATGCCCAAGGTGGTATCCAGTGTGGCCCCTAATCAGTCCATTCATTTGTCAACCTTTTCTAATCCACAGAACAAAGGGGAACAAATACTGCACTCGTAGATGTGCACAGATAACTTATGTTTAATTTGGACAGGACTAAACCTCTCATGAAATCTGAGCTGCTGGTTGCATTTGCTGCAGGGGCAGAGGGGAAGACCATTTCAAAGCAAACAATTTCTAAATAGATAGGTCATTGCATTTATTTCTGCTATAAACACCATGGAAAACCTACCCCACAGGGGATTAGACCACATTCAGTCAGGGCTGCATCTACCTCTACAGCCTTTCTCAGAGGTGTCACTACCAGGGACATCCTAGAACCTGCTACCTGGAGTTCTGTACATACCTTCACCAAGCATTACCATTTGCCAATTTTCTCTAAATCCAGAGCTGGCTTTGCCACTGCTGTCTTGCAGGGCCTTATTGCTGGTCCTAATGCTATCTAATTTCCTCCTCCCATCCTTCGCTTTGAGAATCTACCCAAATGTGATGGCTGCAACAGTGAAACACGAAGAGCATAGTACAGTTGTGTACACTTACCATAAATGTAGATGTTTGTGTATTCACTGTTGCAGTCCTGGTTACCCTCTCTCCAGCCCCCTGACTTCTATTGGCTATACCTTTATTCTTGCTTTCTATGCTTAAAGCTTTTTGGTGCGTTTGCTTTTTGGTTGGAGGTGTAACATTGTATATTTAATTGCTTCCCATTATGGGGGCACCTGACATCTGGGGCAAGAAACTGAGAAAATGGCGTCTGCTGCATGTTTTATACACCTGACGTCATGGAAGAAGGGACAGCAACCGACGCAGGACCTAAGACTTTGTTACAGGCTGACTGAGGGCAACCTGCCAGCAGATTACCCAAATGTAATGACTGCAACAGTGAAACTCTAACATCATGTACATGTTACAGGATGTGAAGGAGACTGCCCACCCTGGTCCACAAAGCACACAAGTGATGAGGGGAGAAAGGAAAGTAATACTGCAACAGAGAAGACATAGTATTGTGTAAAATCTTACTATACCTTTAGATGTCCTTCTCTTCTATATGCTGCTGTATCCACGACACAAGGGAGTTTACCTCTGGTTGACTTGCGTACTTCCGGCCATTTTACAAAGGATATGTTACTGCAAGGGTGCATGTGACATCCTTCGTCTCTGCAGACGTCTGCCATCAACAGAAGTCTGGTACAAAACAGATGTCAGCACACACCTACCTCAGAACTATATGCTGCCAGAATTCGCGACTACAGCTAGTACTCAGTCAGGCAACTATCAGGGGGAAGGCAGGGTGGGAAACTACAGCAGCATATAGAAAAGGACATCTAAAGGTATGGTAAGAATTTAGCCATTATGTCCTTCCATTTAGATACTGCTGTATCCACAACACAAGGGAGAGTGCAAAAGCTCCTGTCATTAGTTTGTGGGAGGAACAGAAGCATTTTCTGCAAAGCCATGAAAAATGGCTCTGGCAAAACCTGCCCTGGCTCTGGAAATTGTCCAACTTGTAGAGTTTGGTGAAGGTATTGACAGAGGACCATGTAGCTACTTCTAAACTGGCAGCTGTATCCAAACCCTTGAAAAAAGGTCATCTGTCTTTCTTGCCGCGTGGTGCCTGAAGCAGAAGCAGTTCGCAAGTGCCGGTCGGCCGACTCCTGAAAATTTTGCCGAAGTCTTCAACCTAAAGCCAAGTACCCCATTGGGGAAACTTTTTCTTGCTCCTTACCGATGTCAGTAAAAGTTAATTGTATTACTTGTGGGAGGCAAATACCTCAAGGATTTTCATTTGTACTGTTCCTTGCCTAGGCCGTGACCAGAACGTGCCTTGCTGTTGGTTTTGTGCTAAATTTAATCAACGCACTATTAAGGGTCAGTATATTTTTGCATCCGATTACCGGAATACCTAAACGCAAATACAGAGGTCCAAAACCGACGGCGAAGCTTCTCCTAAGCCAGTCGCCGGTACTCAGTGAGGTGCATTCGCAGCCCCTGATGCTCGCTACTTTTGATTCGCAGGCCTCTACTGAGACCCATTCGGAGTCCGGTCTGCCGCAAGACACTTTTGAACCCGCGGATGTCTCTATCTTAGATGGGTCCAGAGCCGCGGAGCAGGCACTGGCTTCTGAGGGTGTTTTCAGACCTAAAGATTTGTATATTAAACTGACCTTCTTCAAAACTGAGGCCAAAATCAACTTATGTCTAAAAAAAACTATGCTTGGGCCACGTGCACAGGCCCCTATACCTAAAAAACAAATTATCGAAATGGCTGAGGATTTAATTACCTTGATCAGGGGTACCCATCCCCCTCCTGCTAAGAGGGCCTAGGCAAGGCACTGACTATGAATCATCAGATCAGGTTTCTATTTCTTCTGAGTCCTCTTCTGATCGGGAGTTATCTATTCCACCTTATGAGGACGCTGCTGCAGAAGAATTCCATCCCTTCTGCTTCTGAGGATTTTTCTTTTGGAGAAACTTTGCATACCCTAAGGGAACACTTTGACTGGGAGAGTTAGGACTTCTCAGAATCTAAAGAGGCTTAGGGATTTCCTTCCTCCTCAGCATAGGCCTTTGGCTGTACCTCCTGTTCTAGACATTGTTGATGATGTCTCAGAATCAAGCATGGCTCCTAATTCCCTGCCTCTGGCTCATAGTAAGCCAGACGGATATTGCAGGGTTCCTGACTCGCACAAATTCCTCTAAAAACCCTACTGCTAACCCTGAAACCATTTCTCAGGGTCCCAAGGGCATTAAGGCTTCTACTGCTAAAAATCCTACCCCTTCAGATGGAGACTCCAGGGCACTGGATAGATGGGGTAAGAAGGTTTACATGTCTGCAACCTTGGCATTCAGGGCTTTAAATTGTCAATTTCATATGCTTAAATATCAGCAGCATGTTATGGGCTTAACCTTGGCAATCAGGGCTTTTAATTGTCAATTTCATAGCTTAAATAGCAGCATGTCATGGGCTTAAACAGAAAATGATGTTTATTTCGAACTGTGTGGAAAATAGAGTTGCAGGATTTATTGCATTCAGCTGAACAAGTTGGGAAAGCATACTTTGCAATGTGGTTTTGATTCCTTGGAGGCCTCTTGCAGCGCTGCTGTAACTGATCTGTGATAAGAAGGCATGCTTGGCTCAGAGCAAATCTGCCTGTTCATGTTAAAGCAAAATTGTTGGATTCTCCTTTACAACAGGACAGTATTTGGTAATAAGGCAGAAGAAGTTTTGAAAAAGATGGAAGATAAAGCTAAATCTATACAAACTGTAAAAATTTCCTACAAGTGCAGCCACCCAGGTTCAGTAGGCACTGGCCTACTAAGAACTGGTCCTTTTCAGTACCCACCAGAGCTGCTCAGGTCAAACCCAGACATTCCAAAGGCTCCAGGTTTCAGTCACAAGGAACATATAGAACAAAACAATGGGGTGCCTCCACCTCCAAATTTGGAAGTAACAAATCACCTTCCTACAGCAAACAGTCTCAATGACTTTCCACTGCAATCACCAAGCACTTATCTTTTGGCCACCCCTTTGGGGGGAAAACTGGCACTTCATGCACAAAATTGGCAATTAATTACCCAGGACAAGTTTGATTTTAAATATAGTATCCCAGGGATACAGATTTAATTTCCACACATTGCCAATCCCCAACGGATGGCCAGATCTGCCTCCAAATCAGTGGGCAGAGGCCCAGAAACAAGTTGGCCCTCATAAATGAGGGTTATTCAACCAGTACCAGAAAAGGGACAAGGTTTTTATTCATGACTTTTCCTGGTGCCCAGAAAAGACGAATCATGGCATCCAATTCTGGACATATCCATTCTAAATGCATTTCTGGACATTCCAAAATTCAAAATGCTGTCTCTACAACAGTTAATGCCTAATCTGGCAAGGATGCCTGGTTGGTAACTCTAGACTTAAGAGGCTTACCTGCATATCCCAATCGGGGAATCTTGCAGAAGATACCTCCGCTTCAAAGCAGGCTCTTTGCATTACCAGTTCTTTGCACTGCCCTGCCCTTTGGCTTATCTACTGCGCCCAGGGTATTCACAAAGTGCCTGGCACCAGTAATTGCATTTTGCAGACAAACATTCAAATGTGTCCTTACCTGGACGATTGTCTAATTCAGGCAGAAAACAAGGACACTCTTCCAAGACCTCTGGCATTTGTAAAAAGACTTCTAACTTGTCTCTGGTACACCATAAATGAAAATAAATCACAACTGGTACCCTCTCAAATAATTACATTCCTGGGTGCAAGCTTGAATGCAACTGCCCAGATGACCTACCTTACGCCAGAAAAACAAATTCAATTGACTTACTTCAAACAGGTGGCCACAAAACCCCAGCTATCTGCAGGCCTTGGGGTTCATGGCCTCTTGCATCCTAATAATTCCATATGCAAGACTTCATATGAGGAAGCTTCAGTGTACCTAAAAAGCTTATGGAATCAACATTGTCACAGCCTGGAAACAATGATTCCTATCATTCCTTGCCTGCAGCTAGAGTTCCTATGGTGGACAGAGGCCTGCCAACAAAAGGGGCTGTCATTCACTCCACCCACAGCCGCCCAAACCCTGACTTCAGACGCATCAGATTATGCTGGGGGGGGGGGTGCATCTGGCAGGGTGATGTATTCAGGGCCAATGAAGCCCACATCAAATGCACCTACATATCAACCAGAAAGAAATGAAGGCTATCTGAGCATTCTGTACAGCTAGCAAGGACCATCTTCATCCAGGACAACTACTGCTAGACAACACCACAGTCGTACATAAACAAGCAGGTGGGTACCCATTCCTACCCCCTTTGCAGACTAGCCATGGCACTGTGGAACACGGCCTTGACTTGCCATATACATCCACAAGCTCAATTCCAGACATAGATCTTTTTGCCTCACCCCAAAATTATCAGTTGGACAAATTCTGCAGAAGAATGCATAAGTGGATGCTCTATCCTTCAGCTGGAAAAACCTATCGGTCTATGCCTTTCCTCCTCTGCTCTCCAAGGTCTTACTAAGTCACAGGAAAAAAGAAAAATGATACTGATTGCTCCAGACTGGCCTCACCAACACTGGTATCCTCTCCTACGCAATGTCACACCTTCCTCCGTGGTACCTGCCTCTGACGCCTTACCTACTGTCTCAGCAGAACTATCAAATTCTGCACACTCTGCTCCAAACTCTGAATCTTGCAGCATGGCTAATCAACTAATTTCACCAGATGTTCGTGTTACCCTGCTGCAGTCTTCACACTTGGGTTATCCTGTTGCCAGGCGGTCCCGCATTCGGCCGGAATTCCAAAGTCTTAGTCCGGCGTCTGTTGCAGTCTCCTCTTCCCTGATGTCAGTGCGCCAGGGGTATATATAATGCACAGACGCCATTTTCTTCAGTCTTTCTTGCCGCGCGGTGCCCGAAGCAGAAGCAGTTCGCAAGTGCCGGTTGGCCGACTCCTGATATATTCGAATTTCAGACCGAAGTCTTCTATAAAGCTAAGTATCCCATTGGGGAAACTTTTCTTGCCTCAGTCCGATGTCAGAAAGTTAACAATTGTATTTCTTGTGGGAAGCAAATACCTCATAAGGGTTTTCATTCTTATTGCATACCTTGCCTAGGCCCAGACCACGACGTCACTACTTGTCGGCTTTGTGCTAGGTTTAATAAACGTACTATTAAAAGCAGCTTTGATTTCATGCGACACTACTTCAGTAGGAAATTTAACTACACCATGCCGTCTGAGCAACCGAGTACCGGCGTGCACAAACGCAGGGATAAGGATAGACTACCCAGGCCTAAGCCAGGTTCAGAGGCCTTGGCTGATCTGGTCTCCGGTTCTCCGGTCCTCAGTGAGGCTCCGATGCAGCCCCTGACTTCCTGCAGATCTGGAACCCGAGACCGCTACAGATATTTTGACTGAATGTACCAGGCCAACGTAGCCTTTTACTTCAGGCCCTTCTGACGACGTTGCTACAAAAGATGTCGGTGCTGCAGAAACGCCATCGGTTTCTGAAGGCGTTTTCAGAAAGACTACTTTCACCATTAAAACCTTCTCCAAGTCGAAGACTCCTAAATCTAAAAGGACTGCACTTCAGTCTCCTGTTCAAGGCCCCATGCCTAAGAAACAGATGCTGAAAATGGCTGAAGACTTGATTTCTTTAATCAGGGGTTCCCAGCCCCCTCCTGACAAAAAGCTTAGACAAGAGGAAGATTATGCATCCTCTGAGCAAATGTCCATTTCTTCAGACTCCTCTGAGGACCAAGACTACTCCTCTCCTTATGAAGATTCTGATGCTGAGGACTCTCTTCCCTCAGCTTCTCCTCCAGAAGACTACTCCTTTGGGGAAACCTTACACACTGAGGGAACATTTTCACTGGGAAGGTCAGGACTACTGATTGAAAGAAAAGGCACAGAGTTTCTTTTACTCCCTCAACACAGACCACTTGCCATCCCACCAGTTTTGGACATTGTGGATGATGTCTAGTTAGAATCCAGTTTCAACCCTGACTCTCTAGCTCCTGCTCTGGCTAAGCCTGACAGATACTATAGTGCCTGATTCCCACAAATTTCTTTACAAAAGCCCTGTAGCTGACCCAGAGACAATCTCCCAGGGTCCCAAGGGGGCTAAGGCTTCTATGGCTAAAAACCCAGTACCTTCTGAGAGGGATTCCAGAGCACTAGACAGGTGGGGGGAAAAGGTTTACACCTCAGCCACACTAGCTATGAGGGCACTGAATTGTCAATTTCACATGCTTAAGTATCAGCAATTTCTAATCCTAGTTAAAGCAAAGAATAACCACTCTCCCTCAACAATCTGAATTGAAAAGTACAGGATCTGTTGCACACCACTGAGCAGGTGGGCAAACATACCTTACAATGTGGGTTTGATTCTTTGGAGGCCTCCTGCAGAGCAGCTGTCACTGGGTCTGTTATACGTAGGCATGCTTGGTTAAAGGAACAAACTCTGCCTGATCATGTTAAAGCAAAACTACTAGATGCACCCTTACAGCAGGATGTTCTTTTTGGGGTTAAAGCAGAAGAAGTTTTAAAGAAAATGGAAGACGAGGCAAAATCTATGCAGACAGTCAAAGATTTCCTACAAGTACAACCCCCTCGCTTCAGCAGAAACTGGCCAACACAAAGTTGGTCCTTTCCAGCCACTGACTGACCACAGAGGGGTAAATACAGACGCCCAAGGGGCAGAGAACAACCACAAGCCCAGTATAAAACTCGACAATGGGGCACTACAACACAAAAGGGAGGAGAAGACTGATCTCAATCCACCAGAAGGCAAGCTCAATGACTTGCAACTCATCTGGCCAAGCAATACTCTCTTGGCAGCCCTCTTGGGGGGAAAACTCGCACTTTTTGCAGACAACTGGCACATTGTCACAAAGGACAAATGGGTCCTAGACATAATTTTACGAGGATACAGATTCCACTTTCACACCTTGCCAACGATAAAAGGAATGTCAAACCTGCCACAAAAATCAATGGGCAGAGGCACAAAAGCAAATTACAGCTCTCATGGACATGAGCCATTCAACTGGTACCTACTCGAGAGCAAGGCCAAGGATTTTACTCGAGACTTTCTAGTGTCCAGAAAGGACAATGCCTGGAGACCAATTCTCTGGACCTTTCAATTCTAAACACCTTCTTACAAGTACCCAAATTCAAGATGCTAACACTACAGCAGCTACTTCCCATGTTGGGCAAGGAAGCATGGCTAATAACGTTGGACCTCAAGGAGGCATACCTGCATGTCCCTGTCAAAGTTGCAGAAGATACCTCCGTTTCATTGCAGGTTCAACCCATTACCAATTCTCTGCACTGCCCTTTGGCTTATCTACTGCGCCCAGAGTTTTCACAAAATGCCTGGCACCAGTAATTGCATACTTAAGACAGAGGAATTCAAATATATCCATACCTGGACGACTGCCTCATCCAAGCGGAAAGCAAAGACATTCTCTTACATCATCTGGCCTTTGTAAAGCATCTACTAAACTGCCTGGGGTACACAGTAAACGAAAAGAAGTCAAAACTAGTACCCTCACAAAAAATGACATTCCTGGGTGCCAGCTTGAATACAACGGCCCAGAAGGCTCATCTTACGCCAGACAAGCAACTACAACTGACTCAATATTTCAAGACTATGGCAACAAAGACCCAATTAACTGCAAGAAAAATTCTGCAGGCTTTCGGCTTCATGGCATCTTGCGTACTAATACCATTTGCAAAACTTGCATATGAGGAAATTACAGTGGTACCTAAAAAGCGTATGGTCTCAACACAGCCACAGCTTGGGCACTCTCTCTCATTCCCTGCCTACAACAGGAATTTCTATGGTGGTCACAGGCATGTCACCTCAACAAGGGTCAGCCTTTCTCCTTGCCCCCAGCCAGGCAAACTATCACAACAGATGCTTCGGATTACGCCTGGGGGGCACACATGGCAGGACAATGCCTTCAAGGCCTATGGACTGCAGATCAAAGAAATCTGCACATAAATCAAAAAGAGATGCTAGCTGTACAGGAAGCTCTGACTGCCTTCAAGGATCTATTGCATCCAGGACAACTTGCAATAAAGACGGACAACACCACAGTAATGTGGTACATAAACAAGGGGGTACACATTCCTACCCTCTATGCAGGCAAGCAATGATCTTGTGGAACACAGCTCTGGCCTACCAAGTCCAGTTACAAGCTCAATTCCTGCCAGGACAGAAGAACACATTGGCAGACTACCTCAGCAGAAATATCAAGGATCCCCACAAGTGGAAACTAGATCCACAAATGTTTGCAATGATTACTCAAAAATGGGGCCTTCCAAACATAGACCTGTTTGCCAGTCCTCAAAACTATCAACTGACAATTTTGTACATGGACATTTCACCATCAAGCTTGGAAAGTGGACGCTCTCTTTCAGTTGGAAAAACCTGACAGTATATACCTTCCCTCCATTGCCCCATCTCACAAAGGTTCTTTTGAAAATCAAAAAGGAGAGACCACGACTGATTCTCATAGCCCCAGACTGGCCACGCCAGCACTGGTATCCGCTATTAAAAAATATGGCCCTCAGTCCACCGTGGATATTGCCTCAAATCCCCCATTTGCTCACACAACAAAACAATCTAGATTCTTCACAGCCAGCTCAAAACTTTAAATCTGGCTGATGGCATATCAACTAAACATCCAACCAGCTCCTCTTTCACAAGCAGTTCTGGATGTTATTCTGGACGCCAGGAGGCCAAGCACCAGGAAGGCTTATTCGGACAAATGGAAAAGGTTTTGTTCCTGGAACCAAGCTAAAGGCCAAGACACAACTCTGCCTCACATGCCTCACATTCTACAGTATTTAGTTGAGATGTTGAACAAAGGACTTTCCTTTTCCTCAATTAAAATCCATGCTTCAGCCATTTCAGCTCACTACAACACGGATCCACCTTTATTTTCACATCCTCTTCTCAGGAAGTTCCTCAGAGGGGCAAAAAACATTAGACCACCCAGGAGAGCTCCTACACCAACATGGGACTTCAATTTTGTTCTGGAAAAACTAACGCTACCTCCCTTTGAACCAGCTTTCTCTGCAGATCTTCAGCTCCTAGCAATAACTTCAGCTAGAAGAGTCTCAGAGCTACAGGCACTAATGGCAGTGGAACCTTTCCTCATTTTTCATCAAGACAGAGTTTCTCTACGAACTAATCCTTTTATGCCTAAGGTGGTTTCTAGTGTAGCTTTAAATCAAACCATCCACTTACCCACCTTCTTCCCCAATCCACAGAACAAAGGTGAGAGACTCCTACATTCCTTGGACATTCACAGGCAGCTTTGTTACTACTTGGACAAGCAACTCTTTGTATCCTATGCTACAGCTTCCCAAGGGAAGGCTATATCAAAGCAAACCATTTCTAAATGGATAGGTCATTGCATACGTTTCTGCTATACCCATCATGGGAAACCAGTTCCTGCTACCATCAGATCCCACTCTACCAGGGCAACAGCTACCTCTACAGCCCTTTCTCAGGGGGGGTTCCAACCAAGGAAATTTTAGAAGCTGCAACTTGGAGTTCAGTACACACCTTTACCAAACACCATCACTTACCTCTTTACTGTAAGTCCAGGGTGGGCCTCGCCACTGCAGTTCTGCAGGGCCTTAGTGCCTCCACTAACCCTCTATACCTCCCCCCTACCTTAGCTTTGGGATTCAACCCAAGTGTGATTACTGCAGCAGGGTAACACGATGAACATAGTACAGTTTTGTACCTACAATAAATGTAGATGTTGGAGTGTTCACCCTGCTGCAGTCCAGGTTACCCCCCCCCCTCCATCCCCTCTGATCTACTGGCTAAATCTCTTCTATGCCTTACTGATGTATTTGCTTATAGCTGAAGGGATTTTGTGTTTGTGCAGTGGTTACTCCATTTGGTACTAATTTCTGACCACCTTTTTGGGGGCACCTGACATCTGGGGCAAGAAAAACTGAAGAAAATGGCATCTGTTGCATTATATATACCCCTGGCACACTGAAGTCAGGGAAGAGGCGACAGCAACCGACACCGGACCAAGACTTTGGAATTCCGGCCGACTGCGGGGACCGCCTGACAGGATAACCCAAGTGTGAGGACTGCAGCAGGGTGAACACTCGAACATCTACATTTATGGTAGGTACAAAACTGTACTTTACATCTCTCAGCAAACCTGTGATGGCTGTCATTTTGGAGGCTAGAAGGCCTAGTACTAGAAAATCTTATGCGGACAAATGAAAGATTCTGTGCCTGGACCCAAGCACAAGGAATAAGCACATCAATGCCCAATATTCCTCAGACTCTGCAATACTTAACTGAGATGCTTCTCAAGGGCCTATCTTTTTCTTCTATAAAAATCCATGCCTCTGCCTTTTCAGCTTATTACAACACAGAGCCTCCCCTCTTCTCATCCTCTGCTAAAGCAGTACCTCAGAGGGGCCAAATATTTAAGACCTCCCAGGAGAGCACCAACTCCTGCATGGGACCTCAGTTTTGTTTTGGAATACTCACTCTACCTCCTTTTGAGCCAGCTGCAACTGCAGATTTAAAATTTCTTTCCTGGAAAACAGCTTTTCTTTTAGCAGTTACTTCAGCTAGACGGATTTTTAGAATTACAGGCTCTTATGGCAGTGGAACCTTTTATTATTTTTCATCCAGACAGGGTGGCTCTCGGAACCAATCCATCTTTCATGCCTAAGGTGGTATCCAGTGTGGCTCTTAATCAGACCATTCATCTGCCAACTTTCTTTCCGAATCCACAGAACAAGGGTGAGCGGATTCTGCATTCATTTGATGTGCACAGACAACTTAGATTCTACTTAAACAGGACAAAACCTCTAAGAAAATATGAGCAACTATTGGTGGCTTTTGCTGCAGGGGCAGAGGAAAAACCTATTTCAAAGTAGACTATTTCTAAATGGATAAGCCATTGTATTCATATTTGCACCATGGTAAACCTGTCCCCAAGGGGATAAGATCTCATTCCACTAGGGCTGCATCTACTTCTGCAGCCTTTCTCAGGGGGGTTCCTACCAGAGACATTCTAGAAGCTGCTCCCTGGAGCTCAGTTCATACGTTCACCAAACATTTCCATTTACTTCTCTTCTCTAAATCCAGAGCTGGCTTTGCCACTGCTGTCCTGCAGGGCCTTATAGCTGCTCCTAATTCTATGTAAATCTATCCTCTCAACCATAGCTTTGGGAATCTACCCAAATGTAATGACTGCAACAGTGAAACACTAAGAACACCGTACAGTTGTGTACACTTACCATAAATGTAGATGTTGGAGTGTATTCACTGTTGCAGTCCTGGTTACCCACCCTCCAGCCCCCTGTTTTTTCTCTTTTTATACCTCTTCTTTCTTTTAATATGCTTAAAAGCCTTTTTGGTGTATTTGCTTTTGATTAGAGGTATATTGTTTGTTCCAAATTATATACTATGTAGATGCTATTCACAGCATGGCAAGTCAGTTCCCAAGGACATTAGGCCATACTCAACCAGAGTAGCAGCCACTTCAGCAGCCTTTCTCAAAGGAGTACCAACCAAAGAGATCTTAGAGGCTGCAACTTGGAGTTCAGTGCATACCTTTACAAAGCACTATCACTTACCTCTCTACTCTAAATCCAGGGCAGGCTTTGCCACTGCAGTACTGCAGGGCCTTATAGCCTCTCCTAATCCTATTTAGCTCCAGCCTCCCAACCTTAGCTTTGGGATTCAACCCAATTGTAATGACTGCAACAGTGAAACACGATGAACATAGTACAGTTATGTACCTACCATAAATGTAGATGTTAGTGTATTCACTGTTGCAGTCCAGGTTACCCCCCCCCCCCATGCCCCCTTTTCTTTGCTGGGATTTCTGTACTTCTCTATCCTATACAACCTATGTGGTGTATTGGCTTGTAGATGAAGGAAAAGTTATGTGCATGCTTATTGGCATAAATTAGCCTACCAATTTTGGGGCACCTGACATCTGGGGCAAGAAACTGAAGAAAATGGCATTGGCTGCATCTTTTATACCCCTGGTGCACTGACGTCAGGGAGGAGGCTACAGCAACCGACGCCGGACCTAGACTTTGGAACTCAGGCCAACTGCAGGTAGCCTGCCAGCAGGATAAACCCAATTGTAATGACTGCAACAGTGAATACACTCTAACATCTACATTTATCATAGGTACACAACTGTACTTTTTATACCCCTGACGTCATGGAAGAAGGGACAGCAACCGACGCAGGACCCAAGACTTTGTTAATCAGGCCGACTGAGGGCAACCTGCCAGCAGATTACCCAGATGTAATGACTGCAACAGTAAATACACTCTAACATCTACATTTATGGTAATTGTACACAACTGTACTTTTCCTTTAAGCTGTCTACTGTGGCCCTCTCCAGGGTTTTAGGGCTAGATTGAGGATCCTAACACGTCTTGTGTGCCCCTAGACCTATGGGCTGATGTACTGTGACAGATGTATGGAGCATCAGCAAGTTTTGTGGCTTTGGTACCCCAGCAGGGCGTCTGGTTACCCTCCGCAGAATAACCGACAAGTATTGGAATACTGCAACAGTGACCATTAGGATATCTGTTGTTGTGATAACATGTTTGTGTTTCACTGCTGCAGTCATCACATTTGGGTTATCCTTGCTAGGGTAGCCCTTGGCCAGCCCGAATACCAGAGGCTTAGTATTTCTGTCTTGGTTGCTGTCGCTTCAGGACTGACGTCAGGTTGTCGTAGTATAAAGTAAGGCAGCTGACACCATTACATCAATCTTTCTTGCCGCAGAGCCCGAAGCAGAAGCAGTTTGCACGAGTACTGGTCTGCTGCTACCAGAGTTTCATCTACCGAATTGAAGCTGAAGTTTTCTAAAGCTAAGTACCCCGTTGGGGATCCTTTTTTTCTTTCACTAATCTGTCGAAGTTAACAGTTGTCTCACCTGTGTAAAGCAAATACCACACTGAGACTTTCATTTACTGCGTCACTTGTTTAGGCCCAGACCACGATGTCCCCTGTTGCTTCTGTGCTTTGTTCAACACCGGAACGATCAGTCATCATGCCCTTATTGTAGCTAAATATTTTCTCTTACAGTTCTCCAACTCTGATATGACTTCGGTAAGCCATCTCAGCAGATCTTGCGAACAAAACGTAAAGGTAAAGACAGGCAGCACAAGTCCAAACCTACCGACTATGCTCCCGTTAACCTAGTCGTCAGATGTTCAGTGTTTCACTGTTGAAGTCCTAACCAGTGGGTTATCCGGCTTCCGGGTAGCCCTCAATTGGCCAGAATACCAAAGGTAAGTAAATGACTGGCTGTTGCAAAGGACATCAGGATGTCCATTGCAAAACGAAGCAGCCAACGTCACTTCCTCAGTCTTCCTTGCCGTGGAGCCAAAGCATTTCTTGCACGAGTGCCTTTCGGCAGTTTTACCTTTTGTTTCAGATTATAAAGTTGAAGTCAGTTGCAGCTAAGTACCCTGTTGGGGATCCTCTTTTCTTGCCTTAAATGTCAGAAAAGGTCAGTTGTCTTGCCTGTGGAAAGCAGATTCCCCATAGATTTTCATTCCCATTGTATTTGTTTAGGCCTTGACCATGACGTTTCCTCATTGTGATCTCTGTGCCTCCTTTAATCCGCGTACTATTCGTTGTCGGGCTAAGCTTTTAGCTTAACATTTTGGAGTTTGGCCCAAGTTTGTCGATATGGCGTTTGCTGGTCTTCAGGCTTCAGATATCCCCAAGAAACGGAAGGATAAGGACTGTGATAGGCTTCCGAAGGTCAAGTCCTCATAGGATGGTAGGCAGTCATGCGGTAGCCAGTGAGGTGCCTTTGCAGCCCCTATAGTCCGCATATTTTTAACTGCAGACCTTTGAGACCATTTCAGAGTCCCCCAGGCCTCCGGCCTCCATTTTGCCTTCTGACCTTTCACCTGTCGCCTCTTCAGCTGGATCTGGAGCCGCTAAGCTGATGCTGGTGTCAGTCCTCAGTTTGTTCAAACAGCAAGCTCATACCAACTACCTCTGTTGCAACTTCGGCGGTTGCCAGACCTCCCGAGTCCTTCAGACTTGCAGGTAAATCTTCCAGTCGTAAGCCTGTGAAAAAGCCAGCTCCTGATGTTAAGTTGTCAATCTCGCCTTCATTCTTGCTGGATGGGTTTGGAGCCGATCCTCGGCTCCGACTCAGCACTTGCTTTAGCTTGAGAACTCCTTTTACCAGCTTGAGGCAACCCTATATCCCATGATGCAAGGCGGAACTACCCCAGATCTCATTCGCCGCTTAGCGAAAGAGGTCTCCTTTGCCAGCTGAGGTAAATAATTTTCTTGTCAAAAGAGAAAAGCATAGTTAGGGTTTTATTTCCCCCTTGTTTCCATTTTTATAGTCTGTAGTGTGTTACAGCCCACCCTATTCCCTTATATTTCAAAACTTTTTATTCCCTTTAGTATAAAAGTTTAGTTAGGCCTAAACCCCATTGGTTAATCCCTACCTGTGTGTTGTGTGTTAGGGGATTAATTGTGTGTTTGTTGGGGTTTGTGTGTGACTTCCTCCTAGGATAATGTCTAAGGAAGGCAAGGTCTCAGGCTTCAAGAAGTGTGACTCGTGCTGTCAGACTTCTTGTGTTTACTGCCTGGGGCCTTTGCACCTGCAGGACTCCTGTGCTTTGTGTCACTCTTTTAGCCAGAGAGTCCTGCAGGAACGGAGGAATAAGCTAATCCTCCGTGGCTTACTTAAGCCAGAAGGTTCTCCCTCTAAAACAGGGTCTGGGAAACCTTCTAAGCCACCGAAGGCTCAGGCTTCAGTATCCAAGCCTCCTCCGGTGGCTCCGGCTGGAACCGATCTATCTGCTTCAAAAGTAGTGGGTTCGGCACCGACTGGTTCCGACACCCTGTCTACTGTGGCCTTGTCGGCTCCGGCTGGAGCAGACACCTTATCCAGCATCGGAGCCGAGAAACCTTCGGCTCCATCTGGAATTCAGGGGACTTCGGCTCCGATGACTTCGTCCCGAAAGAGATCTCGGTCCCCTTTGCAGAGTATCCACTCTGCTCCGGGTCTCCTCTTTGTCGGAGCGGAGCCATCGGAGCCGATCTTCGAGATCTTCCAGGCTGTCTGACCACGACTTAGAGAGGGTGGTAAGCAGGCTGTTGAAGTCGCAGGCACTGGCCCAAATGCTCCATAGCCCATCTCAACAGACTTCGGCTATTGTCTCACCCCTTGAACTTCCTCCTCCGACTCCACACCAGAGTTCGGAGCCGGAGCTTCTCGGGACAGCGACTGTTTCGGCGCCGGAGCCGATACAGCCTTCGGCTCCGTCGTCCTCTGCTCCGATCTCCTCCTTGAGGCCTTCCTTGGAGGGATCCAGTCGTCGGGTTTCCCTTGTCGGCTCCAAGGGGGCTAGTGGCATCGGACCCTTGTCCGACCCCGCTCTCCCTCTCGGGGCTTCGGCTTTGGTAAGCTCGGCACCGACATCGGCCTCGGAGCCTTCCCTCTGTGGAGCCGGGGATTTCTGTATCCTCGGATCGGGGATATTCCGGCCTCCCGGGGAGGGGAGCCTTTGAGGTGTGATGAGGAGTGTCCTGGCCTCTGAGCCAGGTCAACGGTCCATCCCTCTAGCTCTCTTGCTCTCAGGCCCAGGGATCCATCGCCCCAGGTTTCCCCATTGGGAATTTCCTCCTCTTCCGAAGTTTCTCCTGATCCAGCAGGTGAACCCCCTCGGAAGAGGACGTGCAAGAGGAAACACACAGACTCCCCCGAGTCTACTACATCGGATACCGACTTAGATGAGTCGGAGGGTTCCTCACGATCCCCCTCTGAGGATGTCTCCTTTTCAGACAACCTTGAGCTCCTCAAACAGAGGGGGAATTGGCCATCCATTGATCCCTCCGAGGATGAGTCTGTATACCTGGAGGCTTTTGGATCCCGACCCTCCACCTCCTGGGTGTCTCCGCCTTTCGACCCACTTATGCAGGTAGTGGCTCGAAAGGCGTGGGCGGCTCCAGATTCTGTGGAACCTGTCCCCAGGAGGCCATCCAAATTTATCACGGCCCCTACGGACAAACAGTTTCTTTCCAAGGGTGTCTCTGTGGATGCTATGGTGGTGGCGGCCACTAAGAAGGAACTGGCGGATCCTTCAGTACCTGTCCATCCTCCTAACAAGGATTCTAGGACCATGGACAGGTATGGAAAGCGGATGTTTTCTTCAGCGACCTTTGCTATGCGTTCGCTGAACTACCTTTGTCACTTTACCAGGCTTCAAAGAGATATTCTCAAGGAACTGGGTGAAGTGGTCCAGGATCCTTCTGCTGCTGGGGCTCAAGAAAAGATTGCCTCACAGCTAGCAATCCTGAATTCCCTATCCAAATCCTCCATGCGGCTCATATCCTATGTGGCCGATGGAGCGAGCAGGGCCGCAGGCACAGGAGTTGCTTTTAGACGCCAAGCCTGGATGCGACTTTGTAATTTTGCGGACCCCTTTAAGGCGTCTTTCACCAATACCCCCTTTGATGGGTTCGGCTTTGTTCGGACCTCAGGTGAAGGATACCTTGACCAGGTGTGAGCAGGACAGTAAAACTCTTTCTGCCGTTGGAGTCCATTTTTCCACTCCTCCTAGACCATATCCCAAGGGTCAGAAGGGGGGGGGGGAGATGTGGTTCCGCAAAGCCCAAGGAGCTACACTGGACACACGTGGTCAGTTTACCCCCAGAGGCAGAGGGGGTAACAACAATAGACGCCGCCCTAGAGGCAGGGGGGGTCCTCAACCAGGGCAACAGGGAGTCTCTTCCTGAGAAGCCCTTTCAGCATCCCTGAGGTGTTGCCCGACTGTCCACCCTTGGAGGCAGTCGGGGGAAGGATTTCGCTGTACCCAGTAGCCTGGCAATCCCTATCACAAGATATGTGGGTACAGTCGATCATATCCGAGGGTTACAAAATCCCCTTCGAAAGATATCCCGTTCCTCAACAATCCCTTCCAGACATCTCACCCGGTCAAAGGGATTTGGCAGAACAGGAGGTTTCAAAGCTCCTAGAAAAAAGAGCCGTCCAGACTGTGCCGGCAGACCAGGTAGGATCCGGCGTCTACTCTAGATTCTTTTTGGTCCCCAAAAGGACGGGAGATTGGAGACCAATATTAGACCTGAGCAGTCTAAACAGATTTGTCAAGAAGGCAAGATTCCGGATGGTCATGCTTCAGTCCATTCTGCCCTTTCTGGGCAAGGACAACTGGATGTGCTCTATAGACCTTCAGGACGCGTACTATCACATAAAGATTCACAGGTGCTCCAGAAGGTTTCTCCGCTTTCGGCTAGAGACCAGTCATTACCAATTCAGAGCCCCGCCCTTTGGCCTCACTTCAGCCCCCAGAGTGTTCACCAAATGCATGGCAGTGGTCACAGCTCATCTGAGACGTCAAGGATTCCAGGTGTTTCCTTGTTTGGACGACTGGCTCCTCTCCGCCACCACCAGGTGTCAGCTTCTTCAGACCAGAGACTACACTCTACAGCTTTGCAGGAGTTTGGGAATTTCAGTAAATTTCGAAAAATCTTCTCTGCTGCCTTGCCAATCTATCACCTTTATAGGCGCAGAATTAAACACCGTCAAAATGTTAGCCAGACTAACAGATCAAAGAATTCTGGACATCCAAAAATTCGTTCGGATTTTGTTGCAGAGCAACAAGGTCAAAGCCGGATTTATACTGAAGGTTCTAGGTCTTATGGCTGCGGCCATTGTTCTACTACCACTGGCTCGCTTCCACATGCGTCTTCTGCAGTGGATGCTATTCACGCAGTGGTCGTACCACAGTCTCCCAATGAGGCACGAAATCTTAGTCACACAGTCGTGCAGAACTCATCTGAATTGGTGGATATCTTCCCCTCTTCTTCATCAGGGCCGACCTTTTGTGTCCCCTCCTCCAGTTGCCACAGTCACTACGGATGCTTCTCTGATCGGGTGGGGGGGGGCATTATCAGGGCAGGATGGTCCACGGGACGTGGCAACCCATAGAATACCATCTGCACATAAATGTCCTGGAGATGAGAGCGGTGCTTTTAACGTTGCAGGCCCTCAACGACTTTCTTCCCACGGGGACTATTGCAGTACAAACGGACAACATGTCCGTGGTCTGGTACATCAACAAGCAGGGCGGGACCAGGTCCTATCCGTTGTGTCGAGAAGCTCTCAGACTTTGGCAATGGGCAATCTCCTCATCGGTTTCTGATAGCAACGCACATCCCCGGCAGGTCCAACCTCTTGGCGGACAGGCTGAGCAGATCCATTCTGATGCCTCACGAGTGGTCTCTCAATCAATCTGTAGTGGATCAGATTTTTCTGCAGTGGGGCACTCCTTGTTGCGATCTTTTTGCTACTCCTCAAAACAAGTGCCCCGATTATTTCACCCTCTTTCCCCTTCCAGGCCAACCCCTGAGAGACTCTCTAACCCAGGATTGGCCCCGGGGACTTCTGTACGCTTTTCCTCCTTTTCCCTTGATTCCACAAGTCATTCAGAAAGCCACCGTTTTGAGAGCCAAGTTGATTCTCATTGCCCCTTATTGGCCTCGACAAATTTGGTTTCAGTCTCTGCATCATCACCTTCTGGTGCAGCCCTGGCATCTGGACCCAGTTCCGGATCTCTTGATCCACCAGTCGGGTCAGTAGCACCGGGCCATTCATTCTCTCAACCTCACTGCTTGGTTGCAACACTTCCTTCCCTAGCCAGGCTTCCGATTATCTCTGACTCCGTCAGAGACATCTTAGTGTCTTCCTTAAAGTCGTCCACTAGGACTGTTTATGCTAGCAAGTGGCGACGTTTTTCTATTTGGGCAAATTCCAGGAATATTGATCCCTTTACTGCTCCTGTACATTCTGTTTTAGATTTCCTGGCGGAGGTTTTTCATTCAGGATCCTCGTCATCTACAGTTAAAGTACAACTGGCTGCTATTTCCAAGTATCATGTTGGCTTGCATGACAATAACATTATGTCTCATAGATTATGCAAGGCCTTTCTGAGTGGAGTTTTTCTCCTAAAGCCGCCTATAAAGCATCCTCCTCCGCAATGGGATCTAAACTTAATGTTGGCATCCTTGATACTACCTCCCTTCGAACCGTCTGCTTCATGTTCTTTGAAGTTATTGACCTGGAAAACTATATTCTTACTGGCTGTCACTTCAGCAAGAAGGGTTTCCGAGATTCAAGCTCTCTGCATTCGTTCCCCTTACTTGGTTTTTCATAAGGACAGGGTATCATTAAGAACGAACCCTTCCTTTCTCCCCAAAGTTGTCTCAAACCAATATTAACCAATCTATAGATCTACCAGTCTTCTTCCCAAACTATTCCGACAGAGCTGAACAGAAGCTTCATTTTTTGGATGTCCATCGTCAGCTCAGGTACTATTTGCATAGAACTAAACAATTCAGAAAATCGGACCAATTATTTGTCTCCTATGCAGAAAACAGGATAGGTCTTCCAGTTTCTAAAGTGACCTTATCCAGATGGTTGACTTCCACCATTTCCTTTGTGTACTCTCTGAGGCAAGCAGCTATCTTCTAAACCAAAAGCACACTCAACCAGGAGTCTATCCACTTCTGCAGCCTTTCAGGATAGACTACCCATTGATACTATTTGTGCTGCAGCTACTTGGGCCACGCCTCATACCTTTGTCTCTCATTACAAGTTGGACTTGGCCTCCAGAGATAGGGCCAGTTTTGGTTCCACAGTTCTCAAGAGTCTGTTCCATTGAGCCACCCGGGATACAGGTGCTAGGGACGCGGTCCCATCCAGCAAGAATGAAGGCGAGATTGACAACTTAACATTTAGAAGTTATGTACCTACCATAACGTTCCATGTTAGTTGTCTTCTCTGCTTCTTTCTTGCCCCTCCCTCCTACCCCTGGCCTGGACAGATCTTGAAGAGTTCCTATCAGGTTGTTTTCCTCCTGAGCCTTCATATGAGGACTCTTTTTATGAACTTGTTTCCTAATTGTTAGGTTAGTCCTTAGCAGGGTAGGTTAGCTACCAAACGAGATCTGAGGTAGTTCCGCCTTGCATCATGGGATATAGGGTTGCCTCGAGCCGGTAAAAGGAGTTCTCAAGCTAAAGCAAGTGCCGAGTCGGAGCCAACCAGCAAGAAAGAAGGCGAGAGAAGACAACTAACATGGAACGTTATGGTAGGTACATAACTTCTAATTTTATTCCCGCCAATCCCAAAAGGTTAAAATGGCTAATGACCTTTTGACTTACTGGAGGTTCACAGCCTCCTTTTAAAAGGAGTAGGGATGTTTCTCCTGAGGCTTTGTCTTTTTCTGGTTCTGATTCTTCTCGCATTTCTGCTGATGTAGTAGTTTCTCAGGCTTTCTTCTTTTGAGGATTCCGATGCAGAGTCGTTCATCCCTTCTGCTTCTCCTCCAGAGGATTTCTCTTTTGGTGATACTTTAAATACTCTCAGGGAACATTTTAAATGGGAAAGTCAAGATTATCCCCAATCTAAGAAAAGGATTAGGGAGTTTTTGGATTTACCTCAGCACAAGCCTCTGGCTACTCCCCTAGTGTTGGAAGTGGTTGATATTTTTCTGCAAAATTCCTAGACTCCAAATTCGGTTCCTCCTGCTACCAGGAAACCTGACAGGTACTATAGAGTCCCTGATTCTCATCTGTTTTTCAGGAATCCGTTGGCTCATCCTGAGGTTATTTCTCAAGGCCCTAAAGGAGTTTAAGCCACTGTTACCAAAAATCCGTTTCCTTTTGACAGGGAACCTAGATAGGTGGGGTAAAGAAGTTTATACCTCTGCCACTGTTGCTATTAGGTCTACCAATTGTCTTTTTCATATGCTGAAGTGCCAGCAGCACACCTTGGCGGCTATTAAATCTAGGATAGCAGGTGTGCCTCAGTTTGTGTAGAGTAAGGATATGCAGGATTTGCTGAATTCTGCCAGTTGTGTCAATAAACATTCTTTACATTGTGGTTTTGACATTTTTGAAGCCTCCTGCAGGGTTACAGCTACAGGATCTGTTCCAAGAAAGCACGCTTGGCTCAGGGAACAGCCCCTTCCAGAGCCTGTCAAGGCTAAGCTTTTAGATGCACCTTTGCATAAGGACAGTCTTTTTGGCAGCAAAGCAGAGTAAGTGTTCAAGAAGATTGAGGATAAGGCTAAGTCTATGCAAACCGTTAAGGATTTTCTGCAAGTTCAACCTCCTCGCTTTAGCAGAAATTACCCTTCTAAAAATTGGGCATTTCCTGATACCAGCAGACAGAACCATTCTAGGACTAGAAGTTACAAGTCTTCTGTGGGCAGGTGGCCACCCCTCAAAGGTCTAAGCGTTGGCAGGCTTCCACTTCCAAGGTGGGAGGTTCTAAGCCTGCATCTCAATCAAAGCACTCTCAATGACTTTATCCAGCTTCTGCCTGTTCTTTCCTGCCTGGAGAGTCCTTTAGGGGAAGGTTGGCCCTTTTTACAAATGTCTGGGCCACTATCACGGATGACAAATGGGCACTCAGAACTGTATCCCTAGGACATAAGTTTTCTTTCCATACTTTTCCAGTTCCCAAAGGATTCCCGAACGCTCCTCCAAACCAAAGGGCAGAAGTTGAAAAACAAATTGTCTGTTTCTTCTAGGAGCAATAGAATCAGTTCCTGCTCGGCAGGTAGGCCAGGGTTTCTATTCCAGACTTTTCCTAGTTCCAAAAAAAAAGAAGGCAGTTGGCGTCATATCCTAGATCTATCCATTCTGAACTCTCTTGGTAATTCCAAAGTTCAAAATGCTGACTCTGCATCATTTGCTGCCAATGTTTGAAAACTATTCCTGGCTGGTAACTTTGTATCTCAAAGAAGCTTATCTGCGCATCCCTATCAGGGAAAGTTGCAGGTAATACCTTCGTTTCAGGGTGGGCAAGTAACATTATCAATTCTCTGCTCTGCCCTTTGTCTTATCTACTGCTCCCAGTTTTCACAAAGTGCCTGGCTGCAGTCATTGCTTTGTGCAGGCGGAAGAAAATTGATTTATCCATCCTTGGACGACTGTCTGATTCAAGCAAATTCTCGGGAACAGCTGTTAATTGATCTAGAATTTGTAAAGACTTTTCTCTCTTCCCTGGGTTACACTCAACGAGGAAAAATCAAAATGGTGCCATCCAAGGAGAACATTCCTGGGAGCGGGTCTGAACACAGCCGCCCAGATATATCTCACCCAGGAGAAGCAGACAGCTCTTTCAGTTTACTTCAAGGACTTGGCAAGCCTGTCCCAGCTCCTTGTAAGGAAATACCTGCAAGCTCTGGGATACATGGCCTCTTGCATTCTCATGATTCCATGTGCAAGACTGCATATGAGGAAATTGCAATGGTACCTCAAGAACATTTGATCTTCGTGTTTCACTGTTGCAGTCATTACATTTGGGTAATCTGCTTGCAGGTTGCCCTCAGTTGGCTTGATTAACAAAGTCTTGGGTTCTGCGTCAGTTGCTGTCCCTTCTTCCATGACGTCCAGTCATCAGGGGTATAAAACATGCAGCCAATGTCATTACATCAGTCTTTCTTGCTGTGCGGTGTCTGAAGCAGAAGCAGTTCGTAAGTGCCGGTCGGCCGGCTCCTGAAATTTCTTTTCGAGTTTCAGAACCGAAGTCTTCAACTTAAAGCTAAATACCCCGTTGGGGGAACTTTTTCTTGCTCCTTACCGATGTTAGTAAACGTTAATTGCATTACTTGTGGAAAACAGCTCATAAAGATTTTCATTCGTACTGTATTCCTTGCCTAGGCCCTGACAATGACATTACCTTGCTGTCAGTTGTCTGTATATTTTTGTCTCTAAATATTTTGGTTCTCTGTTTAACCAGAAATGTCATCTGTTAGCCATCCAACTACCGGGATTCTGAGAAAAACGCAAAGATAGACAGATGGGCTGCAGAGGTCCAAAACTGCCAACGACACTTATAAGCCAGTCGCAAGTTTGCCGGTACTCAGTGAGGTGCTTTTGCAGGACATTATGCCCGCTACTTCTGGTTCGCAGGCCTCTACTGAGACCCATTCTGAGTCCGGTATGCCGCAAGGTACTTCAGCTATGGAACCCGCGGATGTCTCTACCTTGGATGGGTCCGGAGCCGCTGTGCAGGCACTGGCTTCTGAGGATGTACTACGGACTTTCATATTAAATCGACGCCTCCATTACTAAGGCCTAAATCTCCATCCATGTATAAACTATTCCCAGGCCACATGCTCAGGCCCCTATGCTTAAAAAACAAATGATAAAAATTGCTGAAGATCTAATGACTCTAATCGGGGGTAGTCAAGCCCCCCAAGAGGCTTAGGGCTGAGCTTGATTATGAATCTTCGGATCAGGACTCTGTTTCTTCTGACTCTTCTGATGGCCTGGATTTGTCCTTGCCTACTTATGAGGATTCTGATGCAGGGGATTCGATTTCCTCTACTTCCCCTCCTGAGGATTTTTCTTTTGGGGAAACCTTACATACTGTAAGGGAGCATTTTCACTGGGAAAGCCTTGAATTTTCTGATTCAAAAAAGGCTTAGGGATTTCCTTTTTCTACCTCCGCATAGGCCTTTGGCTATTCCTCCTGTACTAGACATTGTTGATGTTTTCTCTGAATCCAGTTTGGCCCCTGATTCCCTGCCTCCTGCTCCTAGTAAACCTGACAGATACTACAGGGTTCCTGACTCCCACAAGTTCCTTTTCAAAAATCCTATTGCAGATCCAGGGACTATTTCTCAGGGACCCAAGGGCATTAAGGCTTCTACTGCTAAAAATCCTACTCCTTCTGATAGAGACTCCAGAGCACTGGATAGATGGGGTAAAAAGGTTTACTTCAGCAACCTTGGCAATCAGAGCTTTAAACTGCCAATTTTATATGTTAAAATATCAGCAACATGTCATTGGACTGCTTAAACAGAAAATGATGATTCCTATGTGGAAAATAAAGATTTACAGGACGTAGTGCATTCTGCTGAACAAGTTGGAAAACGTACTTTGCAATGTGGTTTTGATTCTTTAGAGGCCTCTTGCAGGGCTGCTGTTACTGGGTCTGTGCTTAGAAGGTATGCTTGGCTTAAGGAACAATCTTTGCCTGATCATGTTAAAGCTAAGTTGTTGGATGGTCCTTTAAGTCAGGACCGCCTGTTTGGCAACAAGGCTGAAGTTCTTAAAAAGATGGAAGATAAAGGTAAATCTATGCAAATAGTTAGATTTTTTTACAAGTGCAACCTCCTAGATTTAGTAGGCACTGGCCTAAGAATTGGTCCTTTCCAGCCCCTTCCAGGTCTTCTCAAGCCAAACCCAGACACAGCAAAAACCCCAAGTTTCAATCCCAGGGGACTCTTGGAACTAAGCAGTGGGGGGGGGGGGGCGCTCCACTTCCAAATCTGGGAATAACAACAGTCTCAATGACTTCTAAAATTCCCAAGCACCTATCTCTTGACTGCCCCTTTGGGGGGGGGGGTTGCTCTTCAGGCAAAGAACTGGGAACTTATAACCCAGGACAAATGGGTTTTAAATAGTGTCCCAGGGATACAGATTTCATTTCCACACGTTGCCAACACCAGATGGGTGGCTGAACCTGCCCCCAAATCAGTGGGCAGAGGCTCAAAAGCAAGTACTTTCTCTCAAGTACGAGGGCTATTCAACTGGTACCAGAAGAGGAAAAGGGACAAGGTTTCTACTCCAGTCTTTTTCCTGGTACCCAGAAATGACAAAAAATGGTGTCCAGTCCTGGACCTATCTACTCTAAACACCTTTCTGGAGATTCCAAAATTTAAGATTCTGACTTCACTTACTTCCTATGCTAGGCAAAGATGCCTGGTTGGCAACACTAGATTTAAAAGAAGCATACCTGCACATCCCAGTTAAGGAATCTTGCAGAAGATGCCTACGCTTCAAAGCAGGCTACACGCATTCAGTTCTCTGCACTGCCCTTTGTGAATACCCTAGGCGCAGTAGACAAGCCAAAGTGTCTGGCTCCAGTTACTGCATTTTGCAGGCAGAGAAGTATTTAAATATACCCATACCTGGACGATTGTCTAATTCAGGCAGAAAGCCAGGGCATACTTTTGAATCATCTGGCGTTTGTAAAAAGGGTTCTAACTCGTCTGGGGTACACCATAAACGAGAAGAAATCACAACTGGTACCCTGTCAACAAATTACATTCCTGGGAGTAAGCTTGAGTACAACTGCCCAGATGGGCGTACCTTGCGCCAGAAAAGCAAATTCATTTGGTAACCTATTTCAAACAAGTGGCCACAAAAACACTGCTATCTGCAAGACAAATGCTGCAAGCCTTGGGGTTCATGGCCTCCTGCATTCTTCTAATTCAGTATGCAAGACTGCATATGAGAAAACTACAGTGATATTTAGCCTGTGGAGTCAACATTCTCACAGCCTGGAAACAGTGATTCCTATCTTACCTTGCCTACGCCTGGAGTTCCTCTGGTGGTCAGAAGCCTGCCACCTAAACAAGGGTCTACCATTCACAATATCCCCTGCCTCCCAAACCCTAACTACAGATGCATCAGACTATGCATGGGGGGCTCATGTGGCAGGGAAGTGCATTCAGGGCAAATGGAACCCAAGTCAAATGTACTTGCATATCAATCAGAAAGAAATGTTAGCTGTACAGAATGCTCCGACAGCCTTCAAGGACTGTATTATTCCATAGCAATTAATGGCAAAGACTGACAACACCACGGTTATGTGGTACATAAACAAGCAGGGGGGAGATGCACATTCCTAAACCCTCTGCAGACTAGCCATGGCATTGTGGAACACAGCCTTGAGCTACCAAGTGTACCTGCAAGCTTAATTCCTGCCAGGAAAATTTGAATACACTGGCAGATGGACTAAGCAGAAACCTCCATGGACCCACACAAGTGGAAACTGGAGCCAAGGATTTTCAACATGTTGACAAGCGAATGGGGGAGCCCAGACATAGATCTATTTGCCTCCCCCCAGAACTACCAGTTGGACAAGTTTTGCACAAGGACTCCCCACATACAAGCCTGGAAAGTGGATGCTCTGTCCTTCAGCTGGAAAAACTTGTCAGTCTACGCCCCCCACTGTCTCTGCTCTCCAAAGTTCTACTAAAAATCAAACAGGACAAACCAAGGGTGATCTTGATTGTTCCAGACTGGCCGAGCCAACACTGGTACCCCCTCCTGCGCAGTGTCAGTTACCTCCATGGCACCTGTCTCAGACCCTTTCCCTGCTGTCTCAGCCGGAGAACCAAATTCTACACCCTCAGCTACCAACATTGAACCTTGCAGCCTGGCTAATCACTTAAATTCAACCTTATCCCTCAGCAAATCTGTGATGGATGTCATTTTGGAGGCAAGGAGATCTAGTACTAGAAAATCCTATGCTGAAAAATGGAAAAGATTCTGTGCCTGGAACAAATCTCAAGGGATGAGCACAGCAGCGCCCAATTTACCTCAGATTTTGCAATACTTAACTGAGATGTTTCACAAGGGCCTGTCCTTTTCTTCCATTAAAATCCATGCCTCAGCCATTTCAGCTCATAACACAGAACCTCCCCTCTTCTCATCTTTTGCTCAAGCAGCATCTCAGAGGGGCAAAAAACTTGAGACCCCCCAGGAGAGCTCCAAACCCTGCCTGGGACCTTAACTTTGTATTGGAGAAACTTACTCTACCTCCTTTCGAGACAGCTACTACTGCAGACCTCAAATTTCTTTCTTGGAAAACAGCCTTCCTTTTAGCAATCACTTCAGCTAGAAGTGTATCTGAATTACAGGCCCTTATGGCAGTGGAGCCTTTCATCATCTTTCATGCAGACAGGGTGTCACTCAGAACCAATCCATCCTTCATGCCCAAGGTGGTATCCGGTGTGGCTCTTCCATTCATTTGTCAACCTTCTTTCCCAATCCACAGAACAAAGGGGAACGGATTCTGCATTCCTTGGATGTGCACAGACAACTTAGATTCTACTTGGATAGGACTAAACCTCAAAGAAAATCTGAACTGCTGGTAGCATTTGCTGCAGGGGCAGAGGGGAAGGCTATTTAAAAAAAAAATTCGAAATGGATAAGCCATTGCATTAATTTCTGCTATAAGCACCATGGACAACCTATCCCCCCAGGGGATCAGATTTCACTCCACCAATGCTGCATCTAGTTCTGCAGCCTTTCTCAGAGGTGTTCCTACCAGGGACATCCTAGAAGCTGCTACCTGGAGTTCTGTACATACTATCACCAAGCATTATTTGCCAATTTTCTCTAAATCCAGAGCTGGCTTTGCCACTCCTGTCTTGCAGGGCCTTATAGCTGTTCCTAATGCTATATAAATTCCTCCTCCCAGTCATACCTTTGAGAATCTACCCAAATATAATGACTGCAACAGTGAAACGAGCATAGTACAGTTGTGTACACTTACCATAAATGTAGTTATTGGTGTATTCACTGTTGCAGTCCTGGTTACCCTCTCTCCCAGTCCCCTAACTTCTGGATATACTTCTACTTTCCTTTACTATGCTTAAAAGCCTTTTTGGTGTGTACTTTTTGTTGGAGGTATACCTTTGTGATGTCCTTCAAGGATGCTTCTGCAGTCCTTACAAATGGGTTGTCCTGTCATCAGGCAGCCCTTCGGTCGGCCGGATTCCAAAGTCTGGGTCTGGCCTCGGCTGGTGTCGCACTTCACCCGACGTCATAGCTGCAGTTATTCGGGTATAAAGGCATCAGCCGACACCATTTTCCTCAGTCTTTCTTGCCGCGTGGCGCCCGAAGCAGAAGCTGTTCGCAAGTGCCGGTCGGTCAGAACCAGACATTACTACTACCGAATAAGTCTACTACTACCGAAGACTTCTAAAAAGCTAAGTACCCCGTTGGGGACTCTTTCTTGCCTCAGCCGATGTCAGAAAAAGTGAATAACTGTTTAACTTGTGGGAAACAAGTACCTCATAAAGATTTCCACTCTTACTGCTTTCCTTGTCTAGGCCCAGACCACGACGTAGCAGCTTGCCTAGCCTGTGCTTCTTTTAACCGACGGACGCTTAGACGTTGGTCGGAATTTGCTGAGGAGTTTTTCAGCTCCGATTTTGCTTACATTATGCCGTCGGATCCTCCGACTACGCAAATATCTAAAAAGCGCAAGGAAAAGGACTGACACTCGCGGTCTGCGGTTTCGGCCGAAACCGCGGTTAAGCCAACCGCGAGTGTCTCTGTTTCGGCTGAAACCGAGCAAGCGGTTCTTCCTTCAGCTGAAAACTTGCCTCCTACCGAGGCCTCTTCCAACCTGGTGGAATCGGCTTCTGAAATCACTCCTGCTCTTACAGTTTCTCAGGAATTATCTGACACTATCCCCTTGGATATTTCTTCCCCTGCACGTGGAGCTGCTAGGCCTCCTGCATCCATGTCCATTAAGGCCTTTGCCAGGGCCAAAGCAGCTAAAACTACTAAATCTGTGCCTGCTAAGATCCCCTCTCACAGGCCTAGCTCTAGTTCACAAATGCTTAGTTTAGCAGAGGACCTCATTTCTTTACTCCGGGGATCCCAACCTCACCCAGACAGGGCCTCTCACCCACCTCCAGAGAAGAGGCCTAGAGCAGAGCCCCCTGAGCCTGTTTCAACAGATGATTCCTCTGATGATTCAGATAACCAAACCCTCCAGAGGCTCCTTTCTCCCCTTATGAAGATTCTGATGCTGAAGAGTCCATTCCTTCTGCGCCTCCACCTGAGGAATTTTCCTTTGGGGAAACCTTGCATGCTATGAGGGAACAATTTCAGTGGCAGGGCCAGGTTTTTTCAGACTCCAGAAAAAGGGTCCTAAGGCTGTAGCAGCTACCTCTGCCAAAAAACCCCCTCCCCTCTGAAAGGGAATCCAGGTCCTTGGAGAGATGGGTTAAAAAAGTTTACACTTCTGCTACTCTTTCAGCTAGGGCCTTGAACTGTCAATTCCACATGATCCAGTATCAAGAATTTATGCTAGACCAGTTAACCAAAAAACTGTCCTCGGATGAACCATTAGACAAAAAATCTGTTCAGGAAATGGTACATAACATTCAGCAAGTCAGTAACCATTCCTTAAAATGCGGCTATGATGCACTGGAGGCTTCCTTTAGATCAGCCATGACTGGCACAGTTATCAGAAGGCATGCGTGGTTAAAAGAGCAGGCCTTACCAGACCATGTCAGATCAAAACTACTAGATGCTCCCATGGACAAGATCAATTTGTTTGGCTCTCCTGCACAACAGGTGCTGAAGAAGATGGAAGAGAAGGCAAAATCTGTCCAAACAGTGAAAGATTTCTTACAGGTCCAACCTCCAAGGTTTAGCAGGAATTGGCCCTCCAAGAATTGGTCCTTTCCAGACTCCTCCAGAGCTCAGAGAGGCAGGAGTAGGCGTTCAAGAGGCAGAAGCCAATCCAGGGGTGCCTACAGGGGACGCCAGTGGCAGGTTAGCAATCAGCGAGGTGCAGCCACAGACACAGCCACCACCACTACTACAGGACAATCACAGTGACTTGGCTCTAGCACCGCCTACCAGGGAACAACTAGAAGCACCCTTGGGCGGAAAGCTAGCTTTATTTTCAGTAAACTGGCATTACATCACAAGAGACAAGTGGATTTTGCAGACAATAGACCAAGGTTACAGGTTTCACTTCCATACTCTACCAGGGAAGAGAGGAATGCCAAACCTACCTCCAAATCAAAAGGCAGAAGCTCTAAAACAAATAACTCAATTATTAAGGATGAGAGCTGTGGAAAAGGTACCATCTATGGAGCAAGGACAGGGATTTTACTCCAGGCTCTTCCTGGTACCAAGAAAAGAAAGCAAATGGAGACCTATTCTCGACCTGTCCGCTTTAAACACATTCCTCATTGTTCCAAAATTCAAAATGCTGACCCTACAGCAGCTTCTTCCATGCTGGGCAAGGAGTCTTGGCTGGTAACTCTAGATCTCAGGGAGGCATACCTGCACGTCCCCATACGACCAAAATGCAGAAGATACCTCAGATTTTTTGCAGGATCAGAGCATTATCAATTCTCAGCATTGCCCTTTGGCTTATCTACTGTGCCCAGAGTGTTCACAAAATGCCTGGCATCAGTAATTGCTCATTGCAGGCTTCAGGGAATCCAAATCTACCCTTACCTGGACGACTGCCTGATACAAGCGGACAACAAAAACAAGCTAGCAGAAGACTTGAAAAGGGTCATTTACCTACTACAAGCTCTAGGATACACAGTCAATATAAAAAAGTCAAGACTGATACCATCCCAAAGGATAACCTTTTTGGGTGCAGAGCTGGACACAACGAAACAAATGGCATTCCTAACAGTAGAAAAACAGGAGCAACTCCCTCTCTACTTCTTGGCATTAACAAAGCAGAATCATCTAACAGCAAGAAAAGTTCTGCAAGCCTTGGGTTTCATGGCATCCTGCATAATATTGGTTCCACATGCCAGACTGCATATGAGAAAGTTAGTGGTACCTAAGGAATTTATGGTCTCAGCACAAGCACAGCCTAGAAACCCAAATTCCAATAATTCCATGCCTGAAGCAAGAATTCCAATGGTGGGCTCAGGCCTGTCAATCAAACAAAGGATTGCCTTTCCACAACACTCAACCAAGCCAAACCATCACAACGGACGCCTCAGACCTCGGTTGGGGGGCCCACATGCTGGACAAGTGCATTCAAGGTTTATGGACTCAAGACCAGCTGCACCTACACATAAATCAAAAGGAAATGCTGGCAGTAAAACTGGCAATTCAGGCATTCAGACCATTTCTTCGACAAGGTCAACTGTTGATAAGGACAGACAACACCACAGTTATGTGGTACATCAACAAACAGGGAGGCACACATTCGTACCCTCTATGCCGGATGGCAATGGACCTCTGGAATGTGGCCCTGAGCTACAACATTCAGTTACAAGCAATTTTTGTACCAGGAAAAGAAAACATTCTAGCAGACATACTAAGCAGAACTACCACGGATGCCCACGAATGGATGCTGCATCCGGACATCTTCAAAACCATTACAAGAAAATGGGGGCTCCCACAAATAGACTTATTTGCATCCCCACGCAATCACCAACTAAAGAAATTCTGCACAAGGACGTACCACCCACTTGCTTGGAAGGTGGACTACCTGGCAGCATATGCATTCCCACCACTTCCTTTGATGCACAAGGTGCTATTGAAGATCAAAGAGGACCGTCCAAGGATCATTCTGATAGCTCCAGACTGGCCAAGACAACATTGGTACCCATTACTGAGGAGCATGTCTCGGGAACAAATATGGCCTCTACCCCTTGTTCCCTTGCTGTTAACACAGAACAACTACAACACCCTGCATCCAAACCTGAAAACACTGCAGCTGACTGCCTGGAACATTGCATAAGAACAAATAACCCAAATTTATCCCAAAGGGTTAAAGACATTATCTTGGAGGCTCGCAGACCCTCAACAAGAAAAAATTATTCAGCAAAATGGAAAAGATATTTCATTTGGAGTACTGCAAAAGGAGAAAATGTGTCACTGGTAAACATAGCCAACATCCTGGAATACTTGGCAGAGCTCTTCCACAAAGGCCTGTCCTATTCTTCCATCAAGATTCATGCATCGGCTATTTCAGCAGAATACGACTTGGATCCTCCAGTCTTCTCACATCCTCTGCTCAGGCAGTTTGAGAGGAATTAAGAATGTAAAACCACCTAGGAAGCCACCATTGCCAGCATGGGACTTGAACTTTGTGCTAGAAAAATTGACACTTCCTCCTTTCGAACCAGCAGCAACAGCAGAATTACAATACTTATCATGGAAAACTGCTTTCCTGTTGGCAATCACTTCAGCAAGAAGGGTATCTGAGCTACAGGCACTAATGGCAGTACAGCCCTTCCTGATCTTCCATCGAGATAAGAGTATCCATGAGAACTAATCCTACTTTTATGCCTAAGGTGGTCTCCAGAATATCTTTGAATCAGGCTATCCACCTACCTACATTCTTCCCCAACCCACAGAACAGGGGAGAAAGACTGTTGCATACCTTGGATGTGCATAGACAATTACGCTACTACCTGGACAGGACCAAGGGCAATAGGAAAACTGACCAGCTACTGGTAGCATATGCAACAGGAATGGAAGGGAAAGCAATTTCAAAACAGACAATCTCTAAGTGGATAGGAAATTGCATTAGATATTGTTACTCCTACCATGGAAAGAAAACTCCAGAAAACATCAGGCTTCACTCTACAAGGGCTACAGCCACTACCACAGCTTTTCTATGAGGAGTGGCTACCAAAGACATTTTAGAGGCTGCTACTTGGAGCTCCGTGCATACATTTGCCAAGCATTATAATTTACCTTTATACTCAGATCCCGAGCAGGTTTTGCCACTGCTGTTTTGCAAGGGATCTTAACTACACCATAATTTTATTTCTCCTCCTCCCCCAGTTTGGCTATGGTATTCTACCCATTTGTAAGGACTGCAGACACATCCTTGAAGGACATAGTACAGTTTTGTACCTACCATAAATGTAGATGTCCGATAGGAATGCATCTGCAGTCAGGATTACCCACCCTCCTTCCCCTCTGTGGTACTCCTAGGGTATTTGCCCATCTTGTAGCTAGCTGGAGGAATCTATTATGGTGTATTTGTATATATGTACATACATGCTTATTTTTTGTTTGCTTTCTACTATTTGGAATCATTTGCATTTATCCAAATTTAGCCTTCCTAGAGGGCACCTGGCATCTGGGGCAAGAAACACTGAGGAAAATGGCGTCGGCTGATGCCTTTATACCCGAATAACTGCAGCTATGACGTCGGGTGAAGTGCAACACCAGCCGAGGCCAGACCCAGACTTTGGAATCCGGCCGACCGAAGGGCTGCCTGACGACAGGACAACCCATTTGTAAGGACTGCTATCGGACATCTACATTTATGGTAGGTACAAAACTGTACTTTTTTGTTTGTTTGCTCCCCATTAGGGAGGCACCTGACATCTGGGGCAAGAAAAACTGATGTAATGGCGTTGGCTGCATGTTTTATACCCCCTGACGACCTGATGTAATTGAAGTGACAGCAACCGATGCAGGACCCAAGACTTTGTTAATCAGGCCGACTGAGGGCAGCCTGCCAGCAGATTACCCAAATGTAATGACTGCAACAGTGAATACACTCAAACATCTACATTTATGGTAAATGTACACAACTTTACTTTCCTAAGAGGGGGTTAGCAACTTGAAGCCACCCAGAAGAGTACCAAACCCAGCTTGGGGCCTTAACTTTGTGTTGGAAAAGCACAACCTGCCCCCTTCGAACCAGCTTCTGCAGAGCTAATATTTCTCAACTGGAAGACCGCTTTCTGGCCATCACTTCAGCCAGAAGAGTCTGAGAGCTGCAAGCACTCGTGGCTGTGGAACCCTTCATTATCTTCCATGCTGATAGGGTATCCCTCAGAACTAGTCCATCCTTCATGCCCAAGGTGGTGTCCAGTGTGGCTTTCAACCAATCCATTCATTTGCACATCTTTTTTCCTAATCCACAGAACAGGGGAGAAAGGATCCTGCACTCTAGATGTGCACAAAGAGCTCAGATGCTGTCTAGACGCGACTATATCCTTCAAAGGTCTGATCAATTGCTGGTTGGCTTTGCTACAGGGGCAAAAGGCAAAGCCATCTCCAAGCAAACCATTTCCAAATGGATAGCACACTACATCTATTTCTGCTACAAACAGCATGGAAAGCCTCCCCCAAGGGGGTCAGGACAGACTCCAGCAGAGCAGCCGCCACCTCTGCAGCTTTCCTCAGAGGAGTCCCCACCAGGGACATCTGGAGGCTGCCACCTGGACATCTGTTCACACTTTTACCAAGTATTGCCACCTGCCTCTCTTCTCCAAATCCATGGTAGGGTTTGCCTCTTCAGTCTTGCAGGGCATCCTAGCCAGCCCCTAGTTTCCCTGACTGCCTCCACCCATTTCCTCAGCTTTGGGAATCAATCCAAATGTAATGACTGCAACAGTGAAACACAGAACATGGGACAGTTGTGTACACTTACCGTAAATGTAGATGTTTGAGTGTATTCACTGTTGCAGTCTTAGTTTCCCTCCCTCCAGCCCCCTTTTCCAGGAACACATTGGTATTTACTTTCTACTGGTGGGGTTCTTCCACCAGAACCTGGCTTCTACTTGTAGACTCCTGACAGGTTAGGGCAAGAGAAACTGATGTAATAGCATCAGCTGCCTTACTTTATACTACTGACGACCTGACATTAGTCCTGAAGTGACAGCAACTAACGCAGAAATACTAAGCCTCTGGTATTTGGGCCTGCTGAGGGCTACCTTGGCAGGGATAACCCAAATGTGATGACTGCAAAAAGTGAATACACTCTTAACATCTACGTTTATGGTAAGTGTACCCAACTGTACTTTCTTACTCAACTGTAGCTTTCCTTTCTAGCTTCCATGCCACTCAGGACCTACACTCAGATTCATCTAATCTGGCCTGGAGTGTGTGGACAGAGTGCAAGGATAGTAGTCTCTTTGAGAAATACAGGAGCATGTTGGTATGAAGATGACAGCCCTCATCCCAGCCCAACAGGTGCTGTCTCATCTGTGGAGCCCAAGCCTCCTGGAATTATTCAGACCATATCTTTATTTTGGTACATCAGTAGGGAGTCTCATGTCTTAGCAGCTGAGCAGGCTAGCTGTGATGGCATGCAATGTAGCCATAGAATGAAGCCTGTTCTACAGGTAGTTTACTTGCCTTCAGAGGATAGTGTCTTTGCAGACAAACTCATCAGATCCAGAGAAAACCCTTATGAAAGGATATTGCACCGAAAGGTGCTACTGAATATAGTCCACAAGAAAATAACATTTCCAAGTGGATAAGATGTTCTATACAGTGTCGCAAGAAAAAGAAGAACCCCTGTTTGGTAGGTGTGCCTAATATTCTATCATAGAAGAGTTAAAATGGTTTGGCATACTTAACGTGGCTAACTTACCTGCTGTCTCTTCTGGTCTGCCTTTAAATCCAGCATTGCTCTTCAGATTTGAGGTCAAACTGCTTTTAAATGCATCTTTCACCTGAACTCTCCCAGGAAGACTGTAGATATGAACTTTGTTGTGAGAAAATTAACTTTGCCACCAAAATTCTGTACCTGGAAAACGTTTCTGGCAGATGTGACCAGAAGATTGGGTTGCACTCCCTTGTGATGCGTCCTTTCTTCCCTTTCATAAGGATAGGGTTTCCCAAAGGGCTTATAACCCCCTGAAGTGGTAAATTTGATCTTTGAACGAACATTCACACGCATGAGAATGTTTGACTCCTTGGCTATACATAGGCAGCTAAGTTTTTACCTTGGAAAAAATTAAATTATTCAGAAAGTGACCAACATTTTTGTTCTCTTCGAAGAGGATACGTCAGAGCTTCAATTTCCAAACAAAACATTTCAAGCTGGATTTGTCCCTCTGTCATACTTTCCACCTTCAAGTCCATGACTGCCTCAGTGAAGGCCCACTACACCAGAGCAGTCGCTTCTTCTGGCACCTTCAAAAGGCATTGATTACCGCCCCATCAGTCAGTCTGCCACCTTGGCCTACATACAGTAACCAAGCATTACACAGCAGATGCACATCCGTCATTAGATCTGTCCTCTTAGGGCTGGTAGCACCCCTATACAGAATCACACCTCCCTTGGCAATGGTTGGCTTTTGGAGTCCTCCAGAAATTCTGGAATACTGCAACAGTGGTCTAATGACATAGTTCAGTTGTGTAGGAACATACCATAACAGTGGATGTCCTACTCACTTGCAGTATTACTTCCCATCTTGCCTATGGTTTGTGGACCGATGTGAGCTATTTTTTCCCCACAGTCTTGCCTGGACATTTGTTTTTTTATCCATGCTTTCTTCAGGGTACTCCCTTGAGGGTAGGTAGTCATTGAGTATCTTATGCCCATACGTCTGCTTATGTAGCCCAATGCCTGCAGGCTGATGTCATATGCTGGACAGTGCCGAGCATTAAGAAGGTTTAGTTTGGGTACCCCAGATGGACATCAGGTTACCGTTAATGGGGATAGTACAGCAGTGATCAGTAGGACATTTACTGTTCTGGTAAGTTCTTGCACAGCTGTACTATGCAAGTGTAGTAGACATATGGTTGAACTTTTCAAGCCAATGCTTTCCTCAGTTTGGTGCTACGTTAGTTGTTACAATACTGTCTCACTTCAAATGTATAAAGGATTGTATTTTGTACAAGACTGCAAATTTTTACAGCAGTGCACACTTTTTTTTGCATTGTGTAGGTCTTGTCCGGAATGTCGTGTTAAATCAAGCTACTATATCCCAAATAAACAGTGGGTTTCTGAAGAGAATGAGAAGCTGCAGTTGATTCAAAACTTCAAAGAAAAGACTAGGCAAGTAGGATTTAAATGTTGCCCATTCTGTGGGAGTTTTATTCTGTTGATTTACAATTTCTATAAGCATGTGACCACTTAGCTTGCGTCTTAAAGTTCCTATCCACTTTGTTGCTTTTTCATTGTGGCTCATTCTTTTAGTATCTGTCAGGGCGAACACACCATTTTCCTTTGCAGGTTGCCAAGTGATCACTCGTGGGCATGCAGTCGGGGCCATCTAGCTTCTTCCAAGTGACTAATTTTGATTTCTTTCTTCTGAGATTTTTACAGTGTAGTAGAAGTGGTGCTTGGTGTCCTTTAAATGTGTAGGCAAGTTTGAAGTTCTTGCAATGCTTCAGGAAGAATAGCATTTTTGGGCACTCAGCATAGTTTAATTGGTAGACTTTACATCAGCCTGTCCATTCACTCTGACAAGTAGGATAAATAGTTATTTAGTGGGCGTAACTAAGGAAGTTTGAGTTGGGATATACAATCAGAATTGCTTAGACACAGTAAGCCTTTGCTGAGTTTAGTCATGGTGACTGACAAAAATGCTAGAAATTTGAAATTGGTCTAAACTAACCATGCTAGAAGCAGTGAATCTAGTTTATAGGTAAGTGGAAGTGGTGGGGTCTTTAGAAATGGGTAGGAGAAAATTCCCATAGAAGAAAATGGGAATTGTAGATTCAATACATACAGAATGTTTTAGAAGAGGAATGAAGTTTAAGGGAAGGCAGGAATTGAATGAGTTATGTAATGGTTGACTGGCAGTGACTGTAGAAGATAAGTGATGTGTAATATTTGCAATACAATGTCAATAGGATTTATTTTCATTTATATAAATATATAATTCAGTGTTATACATATAAAATCTGGTTCATCCAACTCAGAAATTGAAGCTGCCCTGAAATGCTTGAGCTCTTTCCCTGCTCCCATGATGCCCTTGTCCCCCCTGTATCTCTTAGATATTACTATGCTGCTCACACAACTAGAAACACTTGTCTTGCCAAATATAGATTTTTCCTCACTAAAGTTTAGTTACTCTTCCCTTTTCTGTGTACTGTTTCAAAATAAAAAAAAAAAGCCTTCCCTGTCTTTTTCTTCGCTCTGACTTGGGGGGGGGGGGGGGTAATTCTTCAGAGCAGGAACCAAGTATGTTGGGTCCCATCTCACCTCCATGTCTTCCCTTAGGGGCTGCAAGGTCTGTTGGTAGTCCTTCCCTTAACTAAAATTGGGATTGTATGTCTGCTCATCCATTTTCCTGTATGTCTAGGGTGGATTGGGTTGGCCCTTCTGCACGACTTTCCTTCCTTGGCACATGTGTTGGTGACAGGTGTTGGAACTGTTGACTATCCTGTTGTATCCTCCAACACTAGCTGTATCTAATCCCGTCTTGACAGCCAAGCATCTGACTCATTCTACTAATTACCTGTCAGATAATCTGTGCTGGACCCTTAACTCTATTTTTAGTGCCATGTCTGTTGCCCTTTTCTGAATTGCTGTTGGGCTTGGCACCATTCTCTGAAGCCATTTGGACTGTAGGGACTGAGGTTGTGCAAAGATGAGCATCTTCAGCATTGACTGATTTCTACTTCTGTACAGTTTTTTTGAGACGATATCTACCCACCCATCTTCACAAGCAGGAGACTGTCCACTAGCTTTGTTTGAGCCCGCTACAGTGATCCCAAGGACAGAGCAGGTTTCTGTGTCTCAAGACTTCTCACTAGCAAGATCATTGTCCACCCATCAGTGTGCACAGGAGATGCTCCACTAGCTTTATCCTTCCCCTTTAACACCATTTGGTCTGTGGCCTTCAGCCCTTGGCATTGATCCAGAGGACAGAGCAGATCTGAATGCCTCAAGACATCTCACCAGCAGGGATGCTATTCTTCAGAGGCTTCAAACCAGTCCCTCCCAGACTATCTCACAAACACATGTAAAAAAAGTTAGACTTCCCTCGAGTCTGACACCAAATAAAAACTTCAGTGAAGAGTTTCCACACAGTCCCTGAAGGGAAAGGTTCCACAGTCCCCTTCAGTGGGCACCGGATTTAATGAGGATACAAGAATTAATGAGACTGGATGTACATGGCCTACTGCTCTCATCTTTAGATGTTTTTCTTGAAGCGTTTAGATTTGCCTTTACCTCCTGGGTGGTCCCTCCTGCTGACATAATTTTGGGAGAGGAGTACCTCTCAAACAGAACCATGAAAAAAACGAACCAAGAATCAAAGTACTGCCCAATAGCTACAGGACCCGGATATCACGAACTTGATAAAAACAACTTGAAGTAATCGGGAACTTTTATTTCACATAGAAAATAATGAATAAAACAAGCGCTTTCACTGTCAATACCGAGCTTCTTCAGAATGCAAAATCCTTTGTGCTTTCATTAGCACTCATTAAATAGTCATTAAAACAATCACATGACCCTTCTAACTCCCTCCCTGTTAATTAAAACCACAGTCATGTAAAGTGTAAACGTGTGCAATACTTTTTAGATATTGCACATGTTTACACTTTACATGACAGTGTGTGGTTTTAATGAAAGCACAAAGGATTTTGTATTCTGAAGAAGCTCTGTATTGACCAAGCGAAAGCGCTTGTTTTATTCATTATTTTCTATGTGAAATAAAAGTTCCTGATTACTTCAAGTTGTTTTTATCAAGTTCGTGATATCCGGGTCCTGTAGCTATTGGGCAGTACTTTGATTAGTTCGTTTTTTTTCACTGTTCTGTGGCTTGTTTTGAACCCATGGCAGCAGGAATGGATTCTGGGAGTTTTTTGGAAACCCCAAACACTTATCAAGGATGACTCTGACAACGCTCCCGTAACTCGGGGCGAATTTAAACAAGTTTTGGCCCTTGTAACGCAGCTTTCCAACAACATTTGTGAACGAAGCACGGAATTGACTACAGGGTTGCCTGGCAACCAATTGCAGCTCACAGACCAACAAAGGAAAACTGGTCACACCTTCTGCGCCGAACACTAGTAATAGCGTGGATGATGAGCTTCCTGGTAACACATCCTACAGAGTAATGGCCAGACTTCTGTACCGCACTCAAGAACTGGTTCGACTTAATAGAACCAGAACAGAAGACAACCATAAAGAATTTAATTTTGGCGCTTGGACTGGTAAACAGTTCCATTTCAATCAAGGTACTGTAAACACTGGTTTCAACAGGACAATTTTAATGGTTTTAGGGACAAATTGTACGCGTTCAGGAGTAATCAGCTTGAGAGAGATTATCTTAAAGTATGCGTACAAGTCAATCGAGACCCTAAGGGGCTTCGATTATATAAGTTCCCTAACCGTGCACAACCAGGGACTGCTTTTTATGACCAATTGTGTGAGATCTTTAACAAAGCTGGAATAGAAATGCTTAAGTTAATGATTGCTGAATACGAGACCAAAGCTGATATTTCTCTACTAGTTTAGACCAGTATACAGGCATTGCTGTATTCTGGGCTGTGGTGTAGTTCCTGTGTTGTCCATTACCTTACTTGGATAGAAGGAAGTTTCTTTGCTCACCAGTGGGAGTGGGGAGCCTTGAGCAGCCTACCTGTCCTTGGGGGAAGTGACCTCAGCACAAGAAGCTGTAGTAATTGGTTGTTTTTGACCATTCCTAGCTCTTTTGTAGTTCACTGCTTAAAATCCACGTTTGCACGGCTTTGCGCGGTTATGCGCATAGCGCAGCGCCAGTTAAACAAGGTTAAACTTGGTTAAACTTTTTCTGGCTCAGCCAAGTCTGCTCTTCAATTTTTCCCTTAGAACTGTTCTACTTGCAATCTAAACAGCCTATACTCTATCTGAAAAGCTCAGCACTTGCTCCTAAAGCATTTTTTACACAGGTAAAGCACTCTTAAACAAAAGAAAGTACTTCATTCACCTAAATTCTGTTGAGTACCCATTTCCCTATAGGTCCTTTCTGACTGTTACACAGCAATCTTTTTCACTATTTCTAGCATGTCGAAGGGTCAGTTGCTAGCGTCCTCTCCTGTTCAGCTGGTGAATCTGGGAATCTTGAGGCAATGTTACAATTGCCTCATGTACACAGACAACCCTCTCCTCCTCCCAACAAATACAAATATATGCGAGAGATGCAACCATATAGCCAAACTGGAGGCTGAGCTCTCTCAATTCAGTACTGGCAAGACCAGTCAGGAGGAGAAGGTAACCACGCACACCACAAACCCAGTCTCGCATAGAACTATCACAACTGCAAACCAAACACATAAACACACAAAAACATACTCTGAGGCGCGGATTAAAAATCTACCAGAACAGAGGCCTCCAAAGCAGACACCCAAGCAACCACCACCTCAAGACATATCACATGCAGTACATAGTTCAGTCAGTGTGCTAAACAGTCACACCCCTTAAGGCCAAACAACATGCCAGACACACTTGTAATAGGTGACTCCATAGTCAGACACACTGACGTCCCGCTCACCAGACTGAACAAGGAAAAGGTCACAGTAAGCTGCCTGTCGGGAGCTAGAATCCGCCACATAACACAAGCACTCGGGTCACTCCACAGCAAGTACAACTATGACTCAGTCATTGTACATGCCGGTGTGAATGACCTGAGACGTACCTCCCTGGACTACATGAAAAGAGACAGAGGAGCTCTCTGATTATGTAGCCCAGGCCGGTATGGCCCTGACCCTGAGCAGCATCTTACCCTCACCAAGAATGATGCCACAGTACAAAGACAAAATTATCAGTTTTAACAATTGGCTTAATTACTGGTGTCATTCTAAGGGGATCCAATGTCTGTCTGCTTGGGATGACATGCTTGACAAGCCACGCTGCCATGAGGGATGGCTTGCATCTGTCACCCCTGGGCTTCCGGATATTGGCCAAGGCTCTTGCCACCCCCATAGTGCCTTTTTTAGGCAAGGCTCAAATGACAAACCTACCTCCCTAGAAAACACAAGTGGAAAAAAAATAAGGGTAATGCTGCTGAATGCCAGAAGTTTAAACCTCAAGATGCACGCCCTCGAAGCCCTCCTCAGTATGGAGAACATTGATGTCTGTGCAGTGACTGAAACCTGGTTCAAGGCTCCTGAGAGTACCCCAGCACTATCAGGTTTTACCTCGTATCATGCGTTCCGGCCCCAAAAGTTGGACAGAACCACAAAAGGAGGGGGAGTATCCATTTTCATCAGATACCCACACCTCCAGGTTAGTGGCAACGCACGAAGCATCGGAGACTATCCAGGTGCAACTAACCATAGGCAAAACTGCCTTACAGTTTGTAACATGCTACAGACCACCCTCTCAAACTCGGGAACACCACGCAGCCTTCCTGAAGACACTGGAGAGTATGAATGTCTCTCCAAATACCATCATTTTGGGAGACTTCAACTTCCCAAACATAGACTGGGAACATTACACAAGCCCCAACACCCTAGCCCAAAGGTTCCTAGAATTCATAAACTCAAATGCAATGGAACAACTAGTCACCATTCCCACAAGAGGAGACAATATACTAGACCTGATAATCACAAACATGGGGACAAAATGCTCCACACCGGAAGTATATCCCTCTTTGGTAAGATCAGACCATAAATTAATCTCACTGGAAATCCACATCCCGCCCCCCACCCCCACCCCCTGCACAAAAGACCACAGTGAAGAACTTCTCAAAAGCAAACTTCACACTTAAAGACTGAAGTGGTATCCTTCAAGGACCCTGGGCCAGTGGAAACCACAACCCACACTGCTGAATCCTTTGCAAATGCCTTCTATGGGCACCTTCAAGAATGCATGTTTCATGCAATCCCAAATAAAACCAAGACCCATTCCCCCAAAGGCAGGCACCCGGTCTGGTGGACCCCAGCCATAAACACACTTTACAGGAGGAGGAAGCTGCTACATGAAAGAGCAAAATCCCTAAAAGGGAAGGCATCTCTGATCAGTACTAGCAAAAAACTACGATCACTCAAAGTCATCCAAGGCCAACTTTGAGAGAAAAATCGCAAAAGACACAAGACAATCACAAGGCCTTCTTTAGCTATGTTAGAAACCTGGGTGGAAACTCCCAGATATGCTCAGAGTTGGTCCAAAATGACAAAATACACTGAACCCACTGACATTGCCAACATTCTGGCAGACAGGTTCAGTGCAAATCCCCCCCCCCCCCCAAAAGGAGAAATAGCTATCCCAGCAGAGTGTAGCCTCCTTAACATCTCAGATGCCCAGGTGATAGCCGCCCTCTCTAAAGCTAAAAACACAGCATCAATGGGACCTGATGGTGTCCCGGGCTGTGTGCTACATGAACTCCAAGAGGAACTAAACCCACACATAAGGCTGCTGTTTAATCTTAGCCTTACTACAGGATACGTACCCAAAGAGTGGCGTACGGCAACAGTGGTCCCACTTCACAAAGGCGGTGCTTCTACGGACCCTGGAAATTACTGCCCCATAAGCTTGATGAGCCTGGTCTGCAAAGCTATGGAGAGGATCATTATGGAACTCATAAAGACATTGGGGACCTACAGACATTGGATCCTACCCAATTTGGCTTTGTCAAGGGCAGATCCTGCCTTTTGAACTTGGTCGACTTTTTTGAAACCTTCACTAAGGCCATTGATGAGGGTAAGGCAGTTCACACAGCCTACCTTGACCTTGCAAAAGCCTTTGACACAATACCCCACTCAGGTATCATAGACAAACTCACCAGCTTAAATGTAAACCCATATGTCACAAGATGGGTTGCAAACTAGCTCAAGGACAGAACCCACAGGGTCAGAGTTGGGTCAGAGTTGCTGGAGCTGTCAGACTTTAAGCCAGTCACAAGCGGTGTCCCACAGGGCTCAGTCCTGGGACCCCTCTTGTTCGGCATTTATTTTTCCGAGGTACAGGCAAACATAAGAGGATTGTGGCTGACAGTTCGCAGATGACTGCAAACTGGGCGCCATAATTGATACTCCAGCAGAGACAACCATCCTTCAGAGAGGCCTCATAGAAACGGATAATTGGTGCCAGAGCCATGGCCTTAAGCTGAACGCCAAAATATGTATAGTCATACCCTTTGGGAAAAACAAGGTACTGACAAATTACCACATAGGTGGTAATCCATTAAGTACGGAAGAGGTAATCGGGGACCTAGTGACCCAGGTTGACAGTAATCTCTCATTTGACACTCACATTGCCAAAGTGGTTAGGAAGACCTTCTATATTGCCCACCTTATGAAGGGTTTCACATCTAGATCAAGAGAGGTCATTGTGCCCCTGTACTCTTCTCTTATCAGGCCAATGATTGAGTACAATGCCCCATTTGGGATGAATCTCACCCAACACCTGCAGCAGTTGGAAAGACCCCAAAAGTTCCTCACCAAGAGGATAAAGGGTCTTAAACATATGTCATATGCTGCCCGACTGAAAAAACTCCAGCTCTATTCAGTCGCATACCACCTACTCAGAGGTGATCTGTGCCTGACGTACAAGGCCATGTCCAATCCGGAATTAATGGACAATGCTCTACCTCAGAAAATCCAAATCCATCAGAGCCACGTGAACAAGAGAGACCAACACAGAAATAAATAGGACGTGCTGAAGGGACAGATTCATAACCCAAAGGCTCCCTACACTCTGGTACAGAATCCCAGTCCATGTTAGGCAGAGCCCCTCACTGACTCTGTTCAAGAGAAATCTCGACGAGTGGATGGGAGATCGTAGGTTTACCCCGGGGGTCATCTGTATGTCACTACTAGACAGAGGCACAGTAAACTAAACCCTAAAAGGGCGTAGTATTCTCATCCTAAGGGGTGGTGAAAGCCACACACACTCTGGCTAGGCTTATAAATGCCCTAGGGCAGATAGCCTAGTACGAACCTATGAACCTAAGAGTTGAATGCCTTGAATCACAATGTAACTAATGATAATTTTATTAGTGTTAAGATAAATTACGACAATGTATTTCATGGAGTGGATCAATATTGTATTAAAATACTGAACAGAAAAATCAGGAAGTTAGAAAGAGACCTCTTTGAATATCGAGAGGGGATAGCTTACCCTGCCCCCAGAAGTGGGGGATGGAAGAACAGTGCTGACCCTGTTTTTGTAGATAGGGTGAATGAGATAAATAGGTAATGGTAATTATTCTAGACCTGGGACTGAGCCCCTTAGAAGAAGTGAAAGAATAGCCGAAAAGGGAAGGAAGCAGTCTTTCCATGATTTTCAGCATCCCCCGCACCAGAGGGGGGAGGGGGATGAGATACAAACACAAAGGCTGGAACCACCCCCCGAATTAGAATCTGTGGAAACATTGAATCTGAGTTCATTTGTCAGCAACCTGTGGGTCTTGGATCCGTTATCGGATCCAAGCTGGCAACTTGTTTCAAGCTAATGGATCCAAGCTCCTAGCTCCTCCCCTCACCCATAATCCCCTGCTAACCCTCCATGACCTCAGATCTAGTTTGCCACGCTTGTGGATAGCTGGATTCCTTTGAGCTCGACTAGTCATTGTCAGTTGTGTGTTTTCTGTCAACTTTATTCTTTTTTTACAAAAATATAAAGTGTGTAAGTGTTAGGTTCCCTGTAGTGTAAAAATATTTTTCTTTTAATTAGTTTTTTCCCTCCCTTCGCTGGTCGTTAGTGAGTGTGTGTTGTGTTTTGGGTCCTGTGTTTGTGTAACACTACCTTTTCTTTTAAGTATGGCTGAGGCCCCAAAAGCCATTTTTTCTAAATGTACCGAGTGTGGCCATAAGCTCTCCCCAGCTGATGTCCACACTCGGTGCGTTCGGTGCCTTGGGGTTGAACACCTCACCTCAGGCTGTACCATTTGTGCAGCGTTCAACCCCAGGGCACTGAAAGAGCGGAGGTCGAAGCTGGTCTTGGCGGGACTTTTACCCCCGGACTTGGCTCCGGCCTCCGCTGCTATCGTGGCTCTACCACAGGCTGTGGTTGCTGCCATTCCTGCCCCCCTTCCTTCAGCCGGGACTCAAACTCCCACTAAAGTGCCAGAGGACAGGGAGGCCAGGAGGGAGAAATGGGAGAAGCACCACAAGCGGCGGGCTGAGGCCTCCGCTTTGGCCCCGCCAGCTAAGCGGGCTTCTCCCTCCACTGCTTCTAGGTCTCCTCCTCCTCTGCTCCGATCCCTTTGTTTCTCCCCAGGGCCCGAGGAGGAGGAGGCCTGATCTCCATCGAGGCGGCATTCCAGGCCTGCCTCAGTGACCTCTTCGAGATCGACTTTTAGTATGTCCGATGCAGACTTGGACCGGATGATGCGAAGGTTCATCCAGGCCCAGCTGCAGATGGGAGTGCTCTTGCCTCCCCCCCTTCGGGGGGGAGCCCGACACCTTTTTTCCATCCTATTGCTCCTTCTCTGACCCGCTATCCGGGCTCTGAGCGTTCGGAGCTGAGCAGCATTGGAGCCAGGGGTGGGTCGGCACCAACAGTACTTTGTACTTAGGATCCGACCCTGCCCTCGAGCCTGTCGGATCCGACCTCTGAGCCGTGGCCCGAGCTTCGGATCCGAGGGATTCAGTGTCCCTTAGGCTCCATCCAGGTCGGAGCGCACTGGTCCTTCGGATCCGATGGTCTCTGTGCCGGTTCCGATCCCTTCATCGGATCCGAGTGGGAGCAGACTCTGAGCCCAGAGAGAGTGGTTCCCCCTCGGCTTTCGATGTAGTGGAGAGGGTTCTGTTGAGAGCATCCGGATCCCCAGCCCTTGTCTCTGCTCCACCCTGCACTCCCTCTCTGCTGGGCCAGGCTTCTATCACCCAGCCAAAGGGACAGCCTGCTTCAATGTCCCAGATGGTTCCATTGGAACAGTATGTTGCTGGCGAGGCCCCCCCCCCCCCCCGAGGAAGTGTCCCGCAAGCATAAGTGCAAGAGGAGGCACGTGGGCTCCCCTGAGTCCTTAACTGAGGACACGGACTTGGAGGAAGGGGAAGGCTCCCCAAGATCACCCCCTGAGGATGTCTCTCTTGGAGACATCATGGAGATGCTGAGTATCGGAGGTGGGTGGTCTGCCCACAAGTCTTCCGACGAGTCAGTGTTTCTGGAGGCATTCGAAGCAGGCCCGTCAACCTCTTGGGTGTCTCCTCCGGCCGACCCCTTGGTGGCCCTTAACACCAGGGCGTGGAAGGATCCGGACACCGTGGAGCCAATACCAAAACACCCGGACAGAATATTAAGTCCCCTCTCAGACCGGTCGCACAGGAGCAAGGGTTCCCCCCCCCCCCCCCGTAGATGCCATGTTGATGGCGGCAGCCACGAAGAGGGAACTAGCTCAGGAGAGCCCATCAGTCCATCCTCCGAGCAAGGAGTCCCGCTCGATGGACCGCTTAGCTTAACTCTATGCAGCTATTGTCCCACACCACCGAGGGAGCCTGCTAGGGCTAGTGGAGCAGGCCTAGTCATGAGACGTCAGGCCTGGCTCCGTCATTGTGACTTTGCGGAGCTCTTTAAAGCGTCTTTTGTGAACTCCCCTTTCGATGGTTCTGCCCTGTTTGGCAAAACGGTTCGCGAGACACTTGTCCAGAGCGAGAAGGACGGGAAGACGTCTGCCGTCTGAGTCCGTTTCTCTGCTCCCCAGCGGTCCTTTTCGAAGAACCAAAAGGGTCAGAAGATGTGGTTCCGGAAATCGCAACATTCCCAACCCGCTCCGGACAACTAGTCCTTCCGTGGCAGAGGAGGACAGGGAGGACGCAGCCCCAGGGGCAGAGGGGCTCCGAGAAACTTTGGATGTTCTTCATCTCACATTGCTGCAGTCCTTACACTTCTGTAGTCCGCTGTCCTCGGTCGGCCCGAATATCAAAGTATAAGGCTGACGTCGGTCAGGGCGCATTTGACTGACGTCAGAACGTCAGGGTACAAATGCGCATGACCGACGTCATATCCTTAGTCTTTTTTGCCGCATGGTCCAATGCAGAAGCAGTATTGCAAGTGCCGGTTGGCGTTCTGAGATTTTTCGATTTAGAAGTTTCAGACCGAGTTCAAAGTTGGCTAAGTACCCCGTTGGGGAATATTTCCGTTTTTTCTTGCTTCAGTCATTTACCGGATGTCAGAAAAAGTTAATAATTGCATTTCTTGTGGGAAACAGATACCGCATAAAGATTATCATACTTTGTGTATTCCTTGCTTAGGGCCTGAGCACGACGTTGTTGGCTGTTGCTCTTGTGCTAGATTTAATAAACGCACTATAAAGAGAAGGTTGGATTGTGCGAGGTTAGTCTTTGGGAAGCGGTGTAACTATAAAATGCCGTCGGATGCTCCGACGCCCGCTTCTTCAAAGAAGCGCAAGGACAAGGCAGTTAAGCCTAGGCTAGAAGAACCGTCTGTACCAGACGCCGTTTCTTTAGAGGTGTCGGTGGAGCCGGTGGCTCCACCGGAGGTTTCTTTGTGTTCCCAGGGGGAGACCTTATTACAGGATGTGGCCTCTCAGGAGACTAGTCAGGCTGAGGGGGCTTCTCATGTTACTATACTCCCCTCCCTTCCTAAGGTGGCTAGGCCCTCTCCTTCTGTTTCAAAGGCTTCCCCCAGGGGCAGGCCAGGTTTAGCTTCAGTTAGTGTTACCCCTAGCTCTTCAGGTACTGTGCCCAAGAAGCATATGCTTAAAATGGCAGAAGATTTGATTACTTTGATTAGGGGTTCTATGCCCCCTCCTGATAAGAGGCCTAGGGTGGAGCCTGAGCTGGGGGGTTTTGAGCAGTCTTCAGATGTTTGAGTCTTCAGCTGAAGACTTGCAGGAGTACTCTCCTTATTCTGATTCTGATGTGGATGATTCTACTCCTTCTGCTACTCCTCCGGAGGATTTTTCTTTTTCAGAAACTCTTCATTCCATGAGGGAGCATTTTAAGTGGGAAGGTCAGGACTTCTCTGATTCCAGGAAAAGGCTTAGGGAATTTCTGTTGTTACCCCAGCATAGGCCTTTGGCTATACCTCCTGTTTTGGATGTAGTGGAAGATGTTTTTACGGAAGCTTCTCTTAATCCTGATTCTTTGCCTCCTGCTCCTGTTAAGCCGGATAGGTATTACAGGGTGCCTGAAGCTCATAAGTATCTTTTTAAGAGTCCTAGGGCAGACCCAGAAACTGTTAGCCATGGGCCTAAAGGTATTAAGGCTTCTGTTAAGAATCCGGTTCCTGCAGACAAGGAGGCTAGGGCCTTGGATAGATGGGGCAAGAAAGTCTATACTTCTTCCACTCTTGCTATGAGGGCTCTGAATTGCCAGTTTCACATGTTGAAATACCAAAATTATCTCCTTTCACAATTGAAATCTAAGGTTGATGCTCTGGCAGTAGGTATTGATTGTAAGGAGTTGCAAGATTTAGTGCATGTTTCTGAACAGGTGGGTAAGCATTCTTTGCAATGTGGTTTTGATGCTGTACAGGCCTCGTCTAGGGGGGCTGCCACTGGGTCAGTTCTTCGCAGGCACGCCTGGCTGAGGGATCAGAATTTGTCTGAACATGTTAAATCAAGGATTTTAGATGCTCCTTTACAATCTGACGTGTTGTTTGGTCCTCCTGTTGAGACAGTTTTAAAGAAAATGGAAGACAAGGCTAAGTCTATGCAGACTGTTAAAGATTTTTTGCAGGTCCAGCCTCCAAAGTTTAGTAGAAATTGGCCTACTAAAGGGTAGACGTATCCTTCTTATGATTCACAGTCTAGGGGTAGATCTAGACGTGGTAAGGGCAGAGCTCAGGGCTCTTTCAGGCCTAGAACAGGGAGTTCTCCTGCACAGGCTTCGGTGAGGGCAGGGGTCAGTCCTTTCGTAAGCAGACCCAATGACCTACCTTTTCAGCTGCCAGAGCCTGCTCGTCTGGCAGCACCTTTGGGGGGAAGGTTGGCACTTTTCAAAGAGAATTGGAGTTTAATTACCCAGGACAGATGGGTATTGGATATCGTACACCACGGCTACAGGTTTTATTTCCATACCTTGCCTCCTTTCAAAGGCATGCCAGACGTTCCTCCTCAACAAAGAATAGAGGCTCACAAACAGGTTTCTCTGTTGCTCCGACTAGGGGCCATACAGCCGGTCCCTCTGCCAGAAGTGGGCCTAGGATTTTATTCTCGCCTGTTCCTAGTACCAAAGAAGGGGAACACGTGGAGACCAATTTTGGATTTATCTATCCTCAACACTTATCTGGACATTCCCAAGTTCAAAATGTTGACGTTGCAGCAGCTTTTACCCCTGCTGGGCAAAGATCATTGGATGGTAACTTTGGATCTCAAGGAGGCTTACCTTCATGTTCCTATCAGACTAAGTTGCAGAAAGTATCTGCGTTTTCGAGCTGGGACTTCTCACTATCAGTTCTCTGCATTGCCCTTTGGCTTACCTACTGCGCCCAGAGTGTTCACGAAAGTTCTGGCTCCAGTGATAGCTTTCTTCAGGCTAAAAGGAATACAGATCTATCCTTATTTGGACGACTGCCTAATTCTGGCTCAGGGAAGAGAAGAGCTTCATCATTTGGATTATGTGATAGCAGTGCTAAGATGCCTAGGGTATTCTGTGAACGAAATAAAGTCCAGTCTAGTACCCTCTCAAGACATGTGCTTTCTGGGTGTGAGACTGAATACAGCATCCCAGATGGCCTTTTTAACCCCGGACAAACAAAAGTCTATCCCTTTACTTCCATCAACTATCTCATAAGTCTGGGCTGACTGCAAGGACAGTCCTTCAAGCCTTAGGGTTCATGGCATCTTGTATTCTGGTACTTCCCAATGCCAAACTGCATATGAGGAAGCTACAGTGGTATCTCAAAAATGTATGGACACAGCACTGCCAGGATCTGGACACTGTCATTCCAATAATACCTTGCCTTCAAAAGGAATTTTTGTGGTGGGCTCAGGAATGTCACCTAAACAAGGGACTCTCTGTGACCCGGCCAGAGGCGAGTCAGATTTTAACGACAGATGCCTCAGACAAAGCTTGGGGAGCTCATCTAAATGGAAAGTGGATACAAAACAAGTGGCCTGTCAGACTACAACATCTACATATCAACATGAAGGAGATGTTAGCAGTCCAGTTTGCATTAATTGCTTTCAAGGAATTACTTCTTCCAGGACAGGTGTTGATTCTAACAGACAACACAACTGCCATGTGGTACATCAACAAGCAAGGGGGGAACACATTCTTATCCTCTATGCAGGCAAGCGATGATTTTGTGGGTGACTGCTCTCAGTTTACAGCTCAATCTTCAGGCAAGGTTTCTGCCAGGAGCACAGAACTCCTTAGCAGATGTGTTGAGCAGACGAATTATGGATCCCCACGAGTGGAAATTGGATCCTCATGTATTTCAGAAATTGACAGTGTCATGGGGAACTCAAGACATAGATCTGTTCGCTTCTCCACTAAACCATCAGCTGCCAAGGTTTTGCACAAAAAGGTTTCATCCCACAGCTTGGAGAGTGGATGCTCTTTCTTTCAATTGGAGCAATCTTCATGTGTATGCCTTTCCACCTCTGCCTCTCCTCCTAAAGGTACTTCTAAAGGTCAGACGGGACAAGCCAAGGATGATTTTGATAGCTCCGGATTGGCCTCGACAACACTGGTACCAGTTACTGAGAAGTCTGGTACGGAAGCCTCCATGGCCTTTGCCTTCGATTCCACACTTGTTGTCGCAGGAGGACAGCCATTTGCTAAATGTCAAGCTTCACTCTCTGCACCTAACAGCCTGGCATATTCTGTTTTGAACCATAGTGGGCCTCCACTTCCTCAGCAAGTTTTAAATGTTATTTTGGAAGCTAGGAGGCCTAGTACAAGGAAAGTGTACGCAGACAAATGGAAGAGGTTTTTGTTTTGGAGTGCAGCAAAAGATTTTGATGTTTCTGAGCCTAATTTGTGTGTGGCTCTTCAATATCTTACTGAGTTGCTAGACAAAGGTTTGTCTTTCTCTTCTATTAAAGTTCATGCTGCAGCAATTTCAGCTCACTATGATTGCAACCCACCATTGTTTTCCCATCCTTTGTTCAAGCAATTTCTTAGAGGGGCAAAGAATATAAGACCCCCACGAAGAGCTCCTACTCCTGCTTGGGATCTCAATTTTCTGTTGGAGAAACTCACTCTACAACCTTTTGAGCCTGCAGCTACTGCTGAGTTGAAATATTTATCATGGAAGACTGCTTTTTTGTTGGCCATTACCTCTGCAAGAAGGGTTTCTGAATTACAGGCCCTTATGGCGGTTGAGCCTTTCTTGATTTTCCATAAGGATAGGGTATCATTACGTACTAATCCTTCCTTTATGCCTAAGGTGGTTTCTAGTGTGGCTTTAAACCAAACTATTCATTTGCCTACTTTTTATGCAAATCCCCAAAATAAAGGGGAAAAGATTTTGCACACTTTAGATGTCCACAGGCAGTTGCGTTATTATTTGGACAGAACTAAAGGTTTCAGGCAGTCTCAGCAGTTGTTTGTTTCTTTTGCTTTGAGTTCTCAGGGCAAGCCTGTATCAAAACAAACTATTTCTAAGTGGATTGGGTTTTGCATTGCTTTCTGTTATTCCCATCATGGCAAGGAGATTCCAGCTGGGATTAGGCCTCATTCCACTAGGGCTACTGCCACTTCCACAGCTTTTTTGAGGGGAGTGGCAACCAAGGATATTTTGGAGGCAGCTACTTGGAGTTCTGTGCATACTTTCTCTAAACATTATCACCTGCCACTTTACTCTAAGTCCAGGGCTGGTTTTGCCACTGCTGTTTTGCAGGGCATTTTAGCAGCTCCTGCTTCCTTGTAGTTAGCCATCCACCCTTTCCTCTGCTTTGGGATTCTACCCAAGTGTAAGGACTGCAGCAATGTGAGATGAAGAACATAGTACAGTTTTGTACCTACCATAAATGTAGATGTTCGAAGATCCACATTGCTGCAGTCCAATTTACCCTCCCTCCTTCCCCTCTGTAGTTAGAGGTGGTTGTGTGGGTTGGGTTGTACATTTTGTGTTTATTGTATATATTGTACATATAGTTAGTGCAAGGGTGGTTGGTTGGTTGTTTGCTGTCTTTTGGTTTTGACCTTTATTTTTAGGGTCTTCTGACATCTGGGGCAAGAAAAGACTGAGGATATGACGTCGGTCATGCGCATTTGTACCCTGACGTTCTGACGTCAGTCAAATGCGCCCTGACCGACGTCAGCCTTATACTTTGATATTCGGGCCGACCGAGGACAGCGGACTACCCAAGTGTAAGGACTGCAGCAATGTGGATCTTCGAACATCTACATTTATGGTAGGTACAAAACTGTACTGTCCAGAGAACCTTTCTCTGAATGGCCCACGCAGCAGCCCTGAAGGGTTGCTTGACTCTGGAGGCAGTCGGGGGGGGGGGGGGGGGCTTCTCTGAGCACCTAGCAGCATGGGAGTCCATCACGACAGACCGCTGGGTGCTTCAAATTATATCCAGAGGGTACAAAATACCATTACTTCATGTCCCCAAATTCAAGAACCTCCCCGATATACCACCCGATCAGAGGGAGGCCGCAGAAATTCAGCAGCTGCTAAGAAAGAGCCATCCAGCCCGTCCCCCAAGACCAGCTATGATTAGGGTTCTACTCCAGGTTCTTTTTGGTGCCATAAAAGACTGGGGACTTGAGACCAATTCTAGACCTTTCCCACTTGAACCTGTTTGTAACCAAGGAAAAATTCCGAATGGTCAATCTTCAATCTGTTCTCCCCCTTCTAAGGGAGAACGATTGGATGTGCTCTAGACCTCAAGGATGCGTACTACCACATTCTAATGGACAGACGATCCAGGAGGTTCCTCCGCTTCAGGCTGGGAGCCAGTCACTACCAGTTTAGGGTCCTTCCCTTTGGCCCCATAACAGCCCCCAGGGTGTTCACCAAGGTATTAGCAGTGATTGCGGCCCACCTGAGACTCCATGGAATACAGGTCTTTCCGTACCTGGACGACTGGCTTTTGACCGCCCCAACAAGGCATCTACTTTGCTCAGCCAGAGATTTCTTCCTCCGCCTAGCCCCACAGTTAGGCATCACCATCAATGCCAACAAATCCCTTCTGGCCCCGACACAAGCCATAGAATTCATAGGAGCCAGAATAGACACCAGAGAGCTACGAGCCTTTCTAACGTCCAGACTTTGGAATTTGCAACTCCATGTGCGGGCTATACTCCAATCAGAGACCCCACCAGCGGAATTGGTCCTGAGGGCACTGGGCTCCATGGCAGCAGCGATAACGCTCCTTCCATGCACCCGTCTGAACATGCGGGTACTGCAATGGACCCTTCTAGTGCAATGGTCCTTTCTGTCCTTTCCTCTTCACCCCATTGTTATCAGGAGGGCTCCATTATGGTGGCTTCCATACGGGCCGTCCCTTCTGCACCTCTCCCCCTCTCGCCACGGTGACCACGGACACCTCCTGCCTCGGGTGGTGGGGGGGGCATTATTCAGGCAGGACGGTCCAAGGCACGTGGAACGATACAGAGAACTCCCTGCATATCAATGTTCTGGAGATGAGAGCGGTGCTGTACGCATTGCAAGCACTTCAGAATCTCCTCCCCATAGGAACGATTGCAATTCAGTCAGACATGTCGGTTGTCTGGTACATCAACAAACGGGGGAACCAGATCTTACCCTCTATGCCACTAAGCCATTAGAGTGTGGGAATGGGCGATCTCCACCAACCGCTTTCTGATTGCAACGCACATTCTGGGGCGGACCAACATCCTAGCGGACACTGTCGCACCCTTCTTACCCCGTACAAGTGGTCTCTCAACCCACTAGTAGCGAAGCAGATATTCGCAATATGGGGGCAACCCTGCTGCGATCTTTTTGTTTCTCCCTCAAACACCAAATGCGGTAATTCCCTCTCAAGGGGAAACTCCAAGAGACTCTCTGGTGCATGCTTGGCCCACCCGGGCTACTGTATGCCTATCCTCTACCCCACTGATGCTGCAACTCTTGCAGAAAGCCTCGCGGTTGGGGAGCAGGATGATCCTCATTGCCCCATTCTGGCCTCAGCAAATTTGGTTCCCTTACCTGTGGTCTCACCTAGTGAATCCTCCTTGGATTCTGGATCCCAGTCCGGATCTAATCTCCCATTCGTTGAACTTACCGACCCCAAATCTGGACAATCTGAAACTGACAGCTTGGTTGCTCCAGTTCCACTCCTAGTTAGGACTCCTGGTATCTCTTCACCAGTCAAAGCCATCCTTGTGGCAGCGCGTAAGCCCTCCACCAGAAAAGTGTACCGCAGTAAATGGAAACGTTTCTCCATCTGGGTGGAGCATCATAATCTAGATCCCTTTACGGCTCCTCTTCCGTCCATATTAGACTTCCTAACCGAACTTTTTCAGGAAGGCGCTAGTTGCTCAACTGCCAAAGTGCAATTGGCGGCCATCTCACATTACCATGTGGGACATGATACAGGGCCTTTGATGTAGGCCAAGTTGTGTAAAACTTTTCTCAAGGGCACCTTTTTGCTTAGACCCCCTATAAAAGAAGCCGTACCACCGTGGGATCTTTCACTAGTTCAAGCCTTGACTGCTCCACCTTTTGAACCAGCTGCTTCAGTAGATCTCAAATTCTTGTCCTGGAAGACAGCATTCCTTGTAACCATCACTTCTGCAAAGAGTTTCGGAGCTTCAAGCTCTTTCTGTGAAGCTTCCGTATTTGATCTTTCACCCGGACAGAGTGTACCTCAGGATCAATCCCTCTTCCCAAAATAGCATCCGAAACCAATATAAATCGATCCATAAATTTACCGGTTTTCTTCCCTAAATATCAGAATAAAGGAGAGTACAAGCTGCACTCATTAGATGTTCATAGGCAGCTACGCTTTTATACTCCTAGAACAGCTGGTCATAGACAATCCGACCAGTTGTTCATTTCCTTTGCCAAATTTAATTTGGGGAAAGCAATATCAAAAGCATCTCTATCACGCTGGATTTCTCAATGTATCCTATTAGCGTACCAAGCCTCTGGGAGACCCGCACCTGAAGGAGTTTGCGCACATCCACTCCTTCCATCTCTACTTCTGTGGCCTTCAAGTCTAGAGTCCCATTGGATGATATTTGTTCGGCAGCCACTTGGGCCTCATTCTCAATTTTATTAACCACTACAAACTGGACGTGATTTCTAGAGGGAGAGCATCCTTTGGCTCTGCGGTGCTTCGCAATATCCTTCCATGATGGCCACCCAAGGTTCAGGTAGCTGGGGACTCTGTCCCACAGGTTGCTGACAAATGAACTCCCTACTTCAGATTAAGAAGTTATGTACTTACCATAACGTTCCATCTGAGTAGGTAGCTTCATTTGTCTGCAACCATCCCCCCTCCTTCCCCCTGGCCTCCTTCGGATCTATTTTAGTTGGATACCCGTTTTGGGTATATATTGAGGGGCAAACTCGATCTGAGGTCATGGAGGGTTAGCAGGGGATTATGGGTGAGGGGAGGAGCTAGGAGCTCAGATCCATTAGCTTGAAACAAGTTGCCGGCTCGGATCTGATATCGGATCCAAGACCCACAGGTTGCAGACAAATGAAGCTACCTACTCAGATGGAACGTTATGGTGAGTACATAACTTCTTATTTCTACCACAGAATCACAGCATACTTGTGATAAATAGGTGATTTGTAGAAGACAACTTCACTATATTTAATTTCACCAAATTGGTACTCGCTAAAGACTATTGATTTGTTTTGTAGGGGATTTCATTTTGTTCCCTCTCGTCCCTCTAACATGACAAATTCATTGATTGATCTATAGCTATTCATTACACTGAATTTAGCTATATTTTTCAAGGGCCAAACCAGCACAGGATTGACAAGGTCTAGTACTTTCAATCCCCCTACTCACCCTTCCCTTAAGGTTTTCGAGGAACTGGTAGAAAGAGATTAGGAGCATGGAACGATGCAAGAACAATACCTACCCTGTCAATCGTAATAAGGAGATGCAATTGATTATTTGAAACAAGAAAAGTGTAGGGTAATGAAACCTTATAAGGGGGTAAGTGTAGTGCTGATGTACATGGTGGACTGGACTATGACTCTTGTTTACACAATGTTACAGGAAACAGACCCATACGAACTGTTATCGTTAAATGAAATTAATATTGCACATTCCAAAATAAGTTATTACTTATACGACCATCTTCTACAAGGTACTATTAATAAGCGTTTATATAATTATCTACATGTGGAAAAAACAAGAATCCCAGTTATTTTTGGCATCCCCAAGACCCACAAAAGTCTAGATCCAATTAAATTTAGGCCATTTGTTTCTGGTGCAGGAAGTATTACTGAACCCATGGCAAAGTTTGTAGACTATACTATGAAAAAATTTTTATCTTCCATTACACATTTGCAAGGATTTGTGGGATTTCTTGAAGGGAATCCACCAACAGATGTTCGATGTGCACCTTTCAGTGGTCACTATTGACATTGTTGAACTCTTTCCTAGTATCCCTCATTTGACAGGATTGGATTGGTTCAGGGAAGTTTTAGTATCTGAATCTGGCCTTGACAACATCATTATTAATTTGGTTCTAGAATTCATGGAAATTGTCCTAGAAAATTTCATTTATTTTAATGGAGTTTTATCGCCAAAAGAAAGGTGTGGCGATGGGGGCCCCTTGTGCTTAGTTATATGCCAATTGTGTGTTACACTATTGGGAGCAGAAATACGTCTTTAAGAGTCAATGGTCTGAATTTATAGGACACTATATATGAGGTGCCTTGACTACATCTGTTTGTTGTGGAAAGGTACCAAGGAAGACTTAAATGAGTTTTTGAAGTACATTAACAGCACTGGTTTCCTGAATTTTACTTATAACATTGACCACGACAAATTATATTACTTAGACGTGACTTAAGATTATGACAACCATTGCTTCCAATCAGTTGTTACAGGAAAAGTACATTCTCGAACTCATATCTCCACTTTGGTAGTGGACATCCCTTCTAAGTGAAGAAAGGGATAGTCAAGGGTCAGATTATTAGAGCATAGAGAATGTCCAGTACATTTGAAAGTTTTTTGGAGAAGTGCACACCCTTGTGGCATTGTTTGAAGAAAAGGGTTACCCCAGGACCTTGATTGACCTTATGATTCAAGAGGTTACAGAAAATAGGGATTCAAAGTATTTCCCTTTGTTAGGAACTGGATTTCCACTCCTGACCAAGGAATAGGATTGAAACAGCTAGATCCAAAGTATAATTTTATTTACACTTTTTCCACTAGTTCTCAAAAAAATTGAACAGATTATTTCAAAACATTGGCCTATACTAGCTTTACATGAAGTATCTTGCCCCCATTTTGCAAGGAAAAGGGATGCCAATTTGAAGGAACTGTGAGAAAAATGGAGACATTGGACTAAGAACAAGCAGGACAAAAGTAGGTACACACAAATGTGGTTCTTGTAAACCGTGTAGCTTTGTTTAATCAGGATACAGTGTTCATTCCCTCCAGATTCAAGTCCACCAATTATTTTAATTGTGGAACTAAAGGGGTGGTTTATTTAGGAATATGTATATATCGTTACATTTTGTATGTGGGTAAAATGGAGTGGCAATTAAGGAGAAGAGTTTGAGCATCTTTATGATTCTAAAGGTAAAGAAAATAATGCTTTTTAGGCATTCACAGGTGTGTGAAAATATGGAGTTAAAGTTCATGGTTTGAGCAAGTGACACCAGATTTGAGAGGTGGTAACTGGGCAGCCAGGCTTGAATACCATGCGCTACATTGGCAGCTTAAGTTAGACTCAGGAAGGCTTCCTGGGTTGAACGAAAATATTAATATTAAGAATGGCTCGTTTATAACATCATAATAGTAACACATTAGTTGATTTAAATGCAGTTTTGCCCATTTTAGTGTCCATTTTAATGTTTGTTAAATTTATGTATTAAATTTTTTATGTTTATGTGATGGTTATAGCTTGACCTAGAGAAGAAAGGTATTACCTGTTACGGTATATGGAGATTGGTTGCATAATTTTACAATTCTATGCATTTTAACGAGGTTTTTTTTAGATATTGCACACGTTTACACTTTACATGAGTGTGTGGTTTGAATTAACAGGGAGGGAGTTAGAAGGGTCGTGTGATTGTTTTAATGACTGAGTGCTAATGAAAGCACAAAGGATTTTGTATTCTGAAGAACCTCTGTATTGACCGAGCGAAAGCGCTTGTTTTATTCATTTTCTATGTGAAATAAAAGTTCCTGATTACCTCAAGTTGTTTCTATCAAGTTTGTGATATCCGGGTCCTGTAGCTTTTGGGCAGTACTTTAGTACCTCTCAAGAACCTGATGTAGCAGAGTGTATCGTTAGGAAACCTAGCAAAATGTTATGACCACCTAATGGCAAATCAAAGTTCCTCTGGTAGGCTTCATTGTGTGTGTGTGTGTGTGGGGGGGGGGGGGGGGGGGGTAGCTGCTCAGAAGGAAGGTTTCCAAAGAGATTCTGCTAACTAGGTCCAAGGCTACAGACCATGTGGGAAAGTGAGTTTACACCTTGGGCATTCTATTGAGTGCTAAACTAGTTGACTAGGTTTCAGAGACCTGGCAGAGCAGGTAATGGACTCTGAGGAAACCTGGTACATCTAATACTGGCAAACAGATCCCCAGTAGCCACTGTGTTGACCATGTCTAATCACTCCATGAGGCTTTTGCATAATACCATTGCTGAAGCAGCAGGCAGTTATAGCAGCAATATGCCACCACTGGCTCTGTTTGGGACTTTGGGGACAACTTTAAAGCCCATTATGATGGGTCCATCCTTTTTGGAACTTGTAGCCATATTCCAAGCTAGGTGTTATAATAAGGCATCTATACATTAAGCTCAAAAATTTGCTCTTTCCATGAGTAGATGTGCTTTATCAGAATACACCACCAAGGAGGAACATGAGACATGCATTTGCTTTGTTACTATTTGTGGTAGTAATACTAATCTTTTTTGTGAATTGTTCAATAAACATTAGGGACACTTGGTTGATAAGCTGACCAATATTTTGCCCACATGTGCTTTTACATACAGACGTGGTAAAACTGTTGGGAATTTTTTAAACCATTTAAAACTGTTAAACTTTAAGCTAATAGGCAATCTTCTAAGGAAGGAATACGATTATTGGGTTGTTTCCCTGTGGGCATTGTTGTGCAGCTTGTAAATATGTTATGAAAAATTTTCTTCAAGTACATCTAATGTTTGTATTTTGATATTCATTGTTTTAACAATTGTACTTCCGAACAGGTGATTTATCTGGTTCAGTGTACTTCTGCTTTTTCTGTAGGGCACATGTGTAGACAGTTTAAAGTACCTATTTTTGAACAGTTAAGTGATATTAGAAATAAGAATATCTAATGCTTTGTATGAACATGTTTTGCAGCATTCACAGCATCTTTTAGATTTACAGCTATAGATTGTATTTGCTTTAAAGAACGTAAGCAGCTTGGCTGGCATGATTTCTTGTAAATGAGCGCACCTGGATTGTAAAGTTAGGGGTGCTGTTTTCTCCAGGTTTAAACAATGTATTCTAATTGGGTTTAATTGAGGGGGGGGGGGGTTCCTTATACTTTTATGTATATATAATACTTTGTTTTGCTTCTTTGGATGTGGCACTGAGGCTTTTGCCGAAACCAGTTTGCCTTTTGTGGAGATTTCCTTGTATTTGTATTTTTTATATTAATCTAATTATATATTCACCAGTTGGTGTGATGGCTGTTTGAGGACCACCCTTTTTAGACCCAAAGTTAAAGAAAAGTTGAAAAGTGAACAGGAAGGGGAGATGCAGTCTACCATAAGAGTGTTTTGAAATCCCTCAGATGTCCTCTAGGGACTGGAAGGGTTCTAAAGCTGTCCAGTTTAGAAAGTTGCAGTGCTTTCCCTTTGATCCCTCTTCAGAAGGAACAGCTGTTGCAAAGGAGGCCCTTTAAGCATCACAGGGGCAGAGATGGTCCACAAAATCAAGTATTCTGAAGCCTTTCCAGTTGGGAGCAGCTTCAGCTTCTCGAAAGGCTGATTGCCTTAACTGTGAAGGTAGTCTGGGGTTAACTGTCTTTTTGCATGGACCAAAGGATGTCACTCACTTTGGAGAACTGGGTGAGGAATATGTCCTGGGGCTGCATAAATTCCCTTTTCGAGATGCCCTGAATCTTCATTCCCTCCCCCATCCAGATGTACAACCATGTTAGGAAAGGGCTGAGATTGCTGAACTCATTCAAGAGACCTTCAAGCGGTCCCATCAGACGAGAGGGACCAGAGTCTACTCCAAATCCCCCCCCCCAAAAAAAAAAATCAAAGGAGTCTTCACATCCATTTTGAATTTAAGCAGCCTAAAATTGGTGTTTAAAAAAAAAATTCAGTACAAGCCGTACTAGTTTTCCGGGATAGGGGACCAGTTATTCGGTCTACCTTCAGAATGCTTGGATCCACATAAAAGTTGTTATTGTCCAGAAGGAATCTCTGCTTCAGACTGGTTGCTACCAATTTCAAGTACTGACATTTCATCACACTGGGTGTCAGAGCAAGTAAAGTCACTGCAGTCCACACAAGGTTGAAAGGAATTCACATTTTCACATATCTAGACTTGGGCGTTGGCTGTCCTAAGGGAGTCTCAACAGCCAGAGATTTGCTTTGCTTGTCTGTCCCTGTACCATCTCTATGAACACTGCTAAACTGCAGTTGGAGCAGTCCTAATAATCATAGGATGCTATCTGGGCACACAACTGAAGACTGTCGAACTTCCCAGAGACTATTTAGTCAGAAAAATTCCAATCTTCTGCTCACACCTACTTCCCCTGCACTTCTAGCACTGTGTATTTTTTATCCTAATTGAGGGCTTGAGAGCAGTACAGTGGACCTTGAGCATGCAGTGGATGCCCTATTTCCATGTTCCAGTATTCTTAGTGTGGGATTCTCTGCCTCAGATGACCCGAATGTCTGTTCCTATACAAAAGCTTAAGCCTGGTTGCTGTTGTGTGGGATGTCGTGCGCATGATCATAAATGAGCCATAAATGTAACGTATGTACACACAGACCTCAGAACTTTTCTGCCACAGTCTAACTTCAGATTGATCGCATTGCTCCTCTACTTATCAAGACGTCTAAAGCCAAGTACCCCATTTGGAAATTCTTTCAATTACTATTGCTTGATCTTGGTTTGCTTGATGATGGTGTTTCACTGTTGTACTCATCGCACTTGGGTTATCCTGCCAGGAGTAGCACTCAAGTCTGCCCGAATACCAGAGGCTTAGTATTTCTGCATCAGTTGCTGTCGCTCCAGGACTGACATCCGGTTCAGTGGTATAAAATCAAGCAGCAGACATCATTACATCAGTCTCTCTTGCAGAGGAGCCCAAAGCAGAAGCAGTTCACACGAGTGCCTGTCAGCGACTACCTGAATTTTCATTTCCAAAATTGAAGTTGAAGTCTTCTAAAGCTAAGTACCCCGTTGGAGATCCTTTTTTCTTGCTCTGACAGCAGAAAGTTAATTGTCTCGCCTGTGGAAAGCAAATACCACACTTAGATTTTCATTCTTACTGCGTCACCTGTTTAGGCCCAGACCACGACGTCCCTTGCTGTCGGTTTTGTGCTTTGTTCAACACCAGAACTGTACGCCTGGCCCTTATCGTAGCTAAATACTTTCGCTGTCTATCTCCGTATTCCAAAATGGCTTCGGTAAGCCATCAGACTACCAATCTTCCAAAAAAAGTAAGGATAAAGAAGACCGCACAGGTCTAGAACTGCCGACAACGCTTCTGTTAAGCTAGTCGCCAGTTCACCAGTACTCAGGTGCTTTCACAGCCCTTGTTGCCCGCTTCTATGGATTTGCAGGTGGCTACAGAGACACCAGTTTGGAGTCTGGTACGCCGCGCGACGCTTCTTTGACAAAGGATCCTGCAGATGTCTCTACCTTGGATGGGTCCAGAGCCGCTGAATAGGCACTGGCTTCCGAGGAAGTTCTTCGCACTACCGATACTCGACAAAAACAGACTTTCACATCTTTGCTTCTTTCTAAAGCTAATGAGTTCCTAAGGCCCAGGGTACGAACTACGCCTTAACCGACCCAAGCACCTGCTTCCATGCCACAATCTCAAATGCTTAAAATGGCGGAAGACATTATCATGTTTAAGAGAAGCCAGCCTACCCCTTCTAAAAGAGACTTGTCCCCAGCAGTCTTATCTGACCAGGAGTCCGATGACTGAGGTTTCCGAATATGAAGACATGCAACCTTGTCTGAGGATTCAGATGCAGAGGAAAACAATTCCTTCTGCCTCTCCTCTAGAGGATTTTTATTTTTGTGAAACCCTACATACTTTAAGGGAACATTTCCAATCTGAGTGTTGGGACTATCCTTGGTCCAAAAAGAGACTCAAGGAAGTCTTACTTTACCACTGCACAGACCTTTAGCCATTCCTCCTGTCCTGGATGTTGTGGATGATGTCTTTATGGAATCCAGTTTAATACCAGTCAGTCTTTTTGGGAGCAGGTGGAAGGGTGTCGGGGGTTAAAGTCCCTGACTTTCACAAATTTCTTTTCAAAAATCCTACTGCTGACCCAGATGTCATCTTCCAAGGACCTAAAGGAATAAAAGCAACCACAGCTAAGAATCCACCCCCTCTGACAGGGATTCCCGAGCTTTAGACAGATGGGGTAAAAGTATACACCTCCAACTCTTGCCATTAGAGCACTAAATTCAGTTCCGCATGCTGAAATACCAGCAACATCCTATGGAACTCCTTAAACAAAAAATATCTACCATTCTGGCCTGCGCAGAAAATAAAGAATTGCAGGAGCTTATGCATTCTGCAAGCCAGGTTACTAAGCACACCTTGCAATGCGACTTTGATGCCCTAGAAGCATCCTGTAGGGCAGTAGTCACAGGTTCTGTACTTAGAAGGCATGCTTGGCTGAAAGAACAGACCTTGCCAGACCATGTCAAATCAAAACTATTGGACGCACCATTGAGCGAAGACCATTTGTTTGGCACCAAGGCAGAAGAGGTCTTAAAGATGGAAGAAAAAGCTTAATCTATGCAGACAGACTTGTTACAGGTCCATCCTCTGAGTTTCAGTAGGCATTGCCCCTCCGAACACTGGTCCTTTCCAGCCTCCTCAAGACCAGCTCAGACAAGACCTAGGGGAAGCAGATCCCCCCCCCCCCCAAGACAGCAGTCCCAGGGAACACCAATCTAGGAAATGGAGTTCCTTCACTTCAGAAACTGAGTGCTAAGCCACCCCCTTATGGAAAGAACTCGCAATGACTGCACACCTCCACCCCTTACCTCTACCCACCTGCTTGTGCCCCTAGGAGGAAAACTCTCCTCATATGCCAAAAACTGGGTCTCTATCACCAACGACCGATGTGTCCTCAGTGTCCCAGGGATACAAATTTTATTTCCATACTATGCCAACCTCAGAAAGCTTTCCAGATCTTCCTCCAAACCAATGGGCAGAGGCAAAAAGCCAAGTTCATTCCTTGCTCTCCATGAGGGCAATACAACTTGTTCCTGCAGACCAGATAGGCCAAGATTTCTATTCCAAACTGTTCCCAGTACCCAGAAAGAGGGCACCTGGCACCAAATCCTCTATTCTAAACACCTTCCTAGTGATACCAAAATTCAAAATGCTCCCCCTCCAGCAGCTTCTTCCTATGCTATCCAAGGATGCTTGATTAGCCATCTTAGACTTAAGGCGCCTAGCTACACATCCCAATCAGGGTACACTTTCAGATGTCCTTCAAGGATGCATCTGCAGTCCTTACAAATGGGTTGTCCTGTCGTCAGGCAGACCTTCGGTCGGCTGGATTCCAAAGTCTGGGTCTGGCCTCGGCTGATGTCGCACTTCACCCGACGTCATAGCTGCAGTTATTCGGGTATAAAGGTATCGGCCGACGCCATCTTCCTCAGTCTTTCTTGCCGCGTGGCGCCCGAAGCAGAAGCTGTTCGCAAGTGCCGGTCGGTCAGAACCAGAGATTACTACTACCGAAGACTTCTAAAAAGCTAAGTACCCCGTTGGGGACTCTTTCTTGCCTCAGCCGATGTCAGAAAAAGTGAATAACTGTTTAACTTGTGGGAAACAAATACCTCATAAAGATTTCCACTCACTGCTTACCTTGTTTAGGCCCAGACCACGACGTAGCAGCTTGTCTAGCCTGTGCTTCTTTCAACCGACGGACGCTTAGACGTCGGTCGGAATTTGCTGAGGAGTTTTTCGGCTCCGCTTTTGCTTACATTATGCTGTCGGATACTCCGACTACGCAAATTTCTAAAAAGCGCAAGGAAAAGGACCGACACTCGCGGTCCACGGTTTCGGCTGAAACCACGGTTAAGCCAACCGCGAGTGTCTCAGTTTCGGCTGAAACAGAGTCCACGGTTCTTTCTTCGGCCGAAAGCTTACCTCCTACCGAGGCCTCATCCAGCATGGTTGAATCTGCTACTGAAATCCCACCCGCTCTTGCAGGTTCTCAGGATTTATCTGATACTATCCCTTTGGATATTTCTACCCCTGCACGTGGAGCTGCTAGGCCTCCTGCATCCATGTCGATTAAGGCCTTTGCCAGGGCTAAAGCAGCAAAATCTACCAAAACTGTGCCTGCTAAGACCCCCTCTCACAGGCCTAGCTCTAGTTCACAAATGCTTAGTCTAGCAGAGGATCTCATTTCTTTGATCAGGGGATCCCAACCACACCCAGACAAGGCCTCTCACCCACCTCCAGAGAAGAGGCCTAGAGTTAGAGCCCCCTGAGCCAGTTTCTACAGATGACTACTCTGATGAATCAGATAATTCAAACCCTCCAGAGGGCCCTTTTTCTCCTTATGAAGACTCTGATGCTGAAGAGTCCATTCCTTCTGCCTCCGCCTGAGGAATTTTCCTTTGGGGAAACCTTGCATGCTATGAGGGAACAATTTCAATGGCAGGGCCAGGATTTTTCAGACTTTAGGAAAAGGCTTAGAACCTTTTTGCATTTGCCACAGCATAGGCCTTTAGCCATTCCTCCAGTTCTTACTGTTGTGGATGATGCATTTAATGATGCTTGTACTGCTCCTGATTCTCTTCCTCCGGCCCCTGCTAAGCCCGATGGGTACTACAGGGTTCCGGACACACATTATCATTTGTATAAGGCTCCTTTTGCAGATCCCGAAACTATCTCCCAGGGACCTAAGGCTGTAGCAGCTACCTCTGCCAAAAAAACCCTCCCCTCTGAAAGGGAATCTAGGGCCTTAGAGAGATGGGGTAAAAAAGTTTACACTTCTGCTACTCTTTCAGCTAGGGCCTTGAACTGTCAATTCCACATGATTCAGTATCTAGAATTTGTTAGACCAGTTAACTAAGAAACTGTCCTCTGATGAGCCATTAGACAAAAAGTCTATTCAGGAAATGGTACATAACATTCAGCAGGTCAGTAATCATTCCTTAAAATGCGGCTATGATGCACTGGAGGCTTCCTTTAGATCAGCCATGACTGGCACAGTGATCAGAAGACATGCATGGTTAAAAGAGCAGTCCTTACCAGACCATGTTAAATCAAAGCTCCTAGATGCTCCCATGGATAAGCTCAGTTTGTTTGGCTCTCCTGCACAACAGGTGCTGAAGAAGGTGGAAGAGAAAGCAAAATATGTCCAGACAGTCAAGGATTTCTTGCAGGTCCAACCTCCAAGGTTTAGCAGGAACTGGCCTTCCAAGAATTGGTCCTTTCCAGAAACCTCCAGAGCTCAGAGAGGCAGGAATAGGCGCTCAAGAGGCAGGGGTCAATCCAGAGGTGCCTACAGGGGACGTCAGTGGCAGGCTAACAACCAGCGAGGTACAGCCACAGACCCAGCCACCACCACTGCCACAGGACAATCACAGTGACTTGGCTCTGGCACCGCCTACCAGGGAACAACTAGAAGCACCCTTAGGCGGGAAGCTAGCCTTATTTTCAGTAAACTGGCATTACATCACAGGAGACAAATGGATTTTACAGACAATAGACCAAGGTTACAGGTTTCACTTCCATACTCTACCAAGGAAGAGAGGAATGCCAAACCTACCTCCAAATCAGAAGACAGAAGCTCTAAAACAAATAACTCACTAAGGATGAGAGCTGTAGAAAAGGTACCATCTATGGAACAAGGGCAAGGATTTTACTCCAGACTCTTCCTGGTACCAAGAAAAGAAAACCAATGGAGACCTATTCTCGACCTGTCCGCTTTAAACACATCTCATTGTTCCAAAATTCAAAATGCTGACCCTACAGCAACTTCTTCCCATGCTGGGCAAGGAGTCTTGGCTGGTAACTCTAGATCTCAAGGAGGCATACCTGCACGTCCCCATAAGACCAGATTGCAGAAGATACCTCAGATTTCTTGCAGGATCAGAGCATTATCAATGCTCAGCATTGCCCTTTGGCTTATCTACTGCGCCCAGAGTATTCACGAAATGCCTGGCATCAGTAATTGCTCATTGCAGGCTTCAGGGAATTCAAATCTATCCTTACCTGGACGACTGCCTGTTACAAGCGGACAACAAAAACAAGTTAACAAAAGACTTGAAAACGGTCATTCATCTACTGCAAGCCCTGGGATACACAGTCAATATAAAAAAGTCAAGGCTGATACCATCCCAAAGGATAACCTTCTTGGGTGCAGAGCTGGACACATCAAAACGAATGGCATTCCTAACAGTAGAAAAACAGGAACAACTCCCTCTCTACTTCATGGCATTAACAAAGCAGGACCAGCTAACAGCAAGAAAAGTCCTGCAAGCCCTGGGTTACATGGCATCCTGCATAATATTGATTCCACATGCCAGACTACATATGGGAAAGTTAGTGGTACCTAAGGAATTTATGGTCTCAGCACAAGCACAGCCTAGAAACCCGAATTCCAATAATTCCATGCCTGAAGCAGGAATTCCAATGGTGGGCTCAGGCCTGTCAATCAAACAAAGGACTGCCCTTCCACAGCACTCAACCAAGCCAGACCATCACAACGGACGCCTCAGACCTCGGTTGGGGGGCGCACATGCTGGACAAGTGCATACAAGGCTTATGGACTCAAGATCAGCTGAACCTACACATAAATCAAAAGGAAATGCTGGCAGTAAAACTGGCAATTCAGACATTCAGACCATTTCTTCAACAGTGTCAACTGTTGATACGGACGGACAACACCACAGTTATGTGGTACATCAACAAACAGGGAGGCACACATTCATACCCTCTATGCCGGATGGCAATGGACCTCTGGAATGTGGCCCTGAGCTTCAACATTCAGTTGCAAGCAATTTTTGTGCCAGGAAAAGAAAATATACTAGCAGACATCCTAAGCAGAACTACCACGGATGCCCACGAATGGATGCTGCATCCGGACATCTTCAAAACCATTACAGGGAAATGGGGACTACCAGAAATAGACTTATTTGCATCCCCACACAATCACCAACAAAAAATTCTGCACGAGGACGTACCACCCACTTGCTTGGAAAGTGGACTCCCTATCATTCAGTTGGAAAAACCTGACAGCATATGCATTCCCACCAATTCCTTTGATGCACAAGGTGCTATTGAAGATCAAAGAAGACCGTCCAAGGATCATCCTGATAGCTCCAGACTGGCCAAGGCAACATTGGTACCCATTACTGAGGAGTATGTCTCTGGAACAAATATGGCCTCTGCCCCTAGTTCCCTTACTGTTAACACAGAACAACTTCAAAACCCTGCATCCAAACCTGAAAACTCTGCAGCTGACTGCCTGGAACATTGCATAAGACCAAATAACCCAGATTTATCTCAAAGGGTTAAAGACATTATCTTGGAGGCTCGCAGACCCTCAACAAGAAAAAATTATTCAGCAAAATGGAAAAGGTATCTCATTTGGAGTACTGCAAAAAGAGAAAATGTCACTGGTAAACATAGCTAACATCCTGGAATACTTGGCAGAGCTCTTCCACAATGGCCTGTCCTATTCTTCCATTAAGATTCATGCATCAGCTATTTCAGCAGAATATAACTTGGATCCTCCAGTCTTTTCGCATCCTCTGCTCAGGCAGTTTCTGAGAGGAATTAAAAATGTAAAACCACCTAGGAAGCCACCATTGCCAGCATGGGACTTGAATTTTGTGCTAGAAAAGTTGACACTCCCTCCTTTCGAGCCAGCAGCAACAGCAGAATTACAGTACTTATCATTGAAAACTGCTTTCCTGCTTGCAATCGCTTCAGCAAGAAGGGTTTCTGAACTACAGGCATTAATGGCAGTACAGCCCTTCCTGATCTTCCATCAAGATAGTGTCCATGAGAACTAATCCTACTTTTATGCCAAAGGTGGTCTCCAGAGTATCTTTAAACCAGGCTATCCACCTGCCTACATTCTTCCCCAGCCCACAGAACAGGGGAGAAAGACTGTTGCATACTTTCGATGTTCATAGACAATTACGTTACTACCTGGACAGGACCAAGAGCAATAGAAAAACTGACCAGCTACTGGTAGCATATGCAACAGGAATGGAAGGAAAAGCAATTTCAAAACAGACAATCTCTAAGTGGATAGGAAATTGCATTAGATTTTGTTACTCTTACCATGGGAAGAAAACTCCAGAAAACATCAGACCTCACTCTACAAGGGCTACAGCCACTACCACAGCTTTTTTACGAGGAGTGGCTACCAAAGATATTTTAGAGGCTGCTACTTGGAGCTCCGTGCATACATTTGCCAAGCATTATAATTTACCCTTATACTCCAGATCCCGAGCAGGTTTTGCCACTGCTGTTTTGCAAGGGATCTTAACTACACCATAATCTTATTACTCCTCCTCCCCCAGTTTGGCTATGGTATTCTACCCATTTGTAAGGACTGCAGATGCATCCTTGAAGGACATAGTACAGTTTTGTACCTACCATAAATGTAGATGTCCGATAGGCATGCATCTGCAGTCAGGATTACCCTCCCTCCTTCCCCTCTGAGGTACTCCTAGGGTATTTACCCATCTTCTAGCTAGCTGGGGGAATCTGTTGTGGTGTATTTGTTTGTATATATGTATATACATGTTTGTTTTTATTTGCTCTCTTATTTGGAAACTTTTGCAATTATCCAAATTTAGCCTTCCTAGAGGGCACCTGGCATCTGGGGCAAGAAACACTGAGGAAGATGGCGTCGGCTGATACCTTTATACCCGAATAACTGCAGCTATGACGGGTGAAGTGCGACATCAGCCGAGGCCAGACCCAGACTTTGGAATCCGGCCGACCGAAGGGCTGCCTGATGACAGGACAACCCATTTGTAAGGACTGCAGATGCATGCCTATCAGACATCTACATTTATGGTAGGTACAAAACTGTACTTTGTTTCACTGTTGCAGTCATTACATTTGGGTAATCTGCTGTCAGGTTGCCCTCAGTCGGCCTGATTAACAAAGTCTTGGGTACTGCGTCGGTTGCTGTCCCTTCCATGACATCTGGTATAAAACATGCAGCCAACGCCATTTTAATCGGTCTTTCTTGCCGCGCAGTGCCCGAAGCAGAAGCAGTTCTCAAGTGCCGGTCGGCAGACTCCTGAAATTTTTGTTTGAGTTTCAGAACCAAAGTCTTCAACCTAAAGCTAAGTACCCCGTTGGGGAAACTTTTTTTTCATGTTCCTTACCGATGTCTGTAAAAGGTAATAATTGTATTACTTGTGGAAAGGAAATACCTCAAGGATTTTCTTTTGTACTATATTCCTTGCCTAGGCCCTGATCACAACGTGCCTTGCTGTCGGTTTTGTGCTAAATTTAACCAACGCACTAATAAGTGTCTGTATATTTTTGCATCTAAATATTTTGGCTCAAGATTTAACTATCCAGAAATGTCATCTGTTAGCAATCAGACTACCGGAATTTAAAAAAAAAAAAAAAAAAACGCAAAGAAAGACAATCTAGGTCCAAAACAGACTAAGCTTCTCCTAAGCCAGTTCACCGATACTCAGTGAGGCACTTTTGCAGCCCCTGATACCTGCTGCTTTTGATTCGCAGGCCTCTACTTGAGACCCAGTTGGAGTCCGGTATGCCATGAGACACTTCAAGTATTGAACCCGCAGATGTCTCTCCCTTAAATGGGTCTAGAGCTGCTGAGCAGACACTGGCTTCTGAGGGCGTTTTAAAGCCTAAAGATTTGTATATTAAACAGACGCCATCCTCAAAAACAAGGTCATAACCAACTTCTGTCTCTAAAAAACCGACACCTGGGCCACATGTTCAGGCCCCTATGCCTAAAGAAACAAATGATCAAAATGGCTGAGGATTTAATTACCTTGATCAGGGGTTCCCAACCCCCTCCTGCTAAGAGGCCTAGGCAAGGCACTGATTATGAATCTTCAGATCAGGTTTCCATTTCTTCTGATTCCTCTTCTGATCAGGAATTATCTATTCCACCTTATGAGGACTCTGATGCAGAAGAATCCATCCCTTCTGCTTCTCCTGAGGATTTTTCTTTTGGAGAAACTTTGCATACCTTAAGAGAACATTTTCATTGGGAGAGTCAGGATTTTTCAGAATCCAAAAAGAGGCTTAGGGATTTCCTTCTTCCCCAGCATAGGCCTTTGGCTATACCTCCTGTTCTAGACATTTATGTTTTCTCAGAATCCAGCATGGCTCCTGATTCCCTGCCTCCGGCTCCTAGTAAGCCAGACATATTACAGGGTTCCTGACTCGCACAAATTTCTTTTCAAAAACCCTACTGCTGACCCTGAAACAATTTCTCAGGATCCCAAGAGTGTTAAGGCTTCTACTGCTGAAAATCCTACCCCTTCTGATAGAGTGCAGAGTGCTGGATAGATGGGGTAAGAAGGTTTACATGTCTGCAACCCTGGCAATCACTGTCAATTTCATATGCTTAAATATCAACAGCATGTCATGGCTTAAACAGAAAATGATGTTGATTTCTGACTGTGTGGAAAACAGTTACAGGATTTAGTGCATTCAGCTGAGCAAGTTGGAAAGCATACTTTGCAATCTGGTTTTTGATTCCTTGGAGGCCTCTTGTAGGGCCGCTCTAACTGGATCTGTGATAAGAAGGCATGTTTGGCTCAAGGAGCAAAATCTGCCTGATCATGTTAAAGCAAAATTGTTGGATGCTCCTTTACAACAGGACAGTCTATTTATTAATAAGGCAGAAGAAGTTTTGAAAAAGATGAAGACCAAGTTAAATCTATGCAAACTGTAAAAGATTTCCTACAAGTGGACCCAGGTTTAGTAGGCACTGGCCTACTAAGAATTGGTCCTTTCCAGTACCCACCAGAGCTGCTCAGATCAAACCCAGGCACTCCAAAGGCTCCAGGTTTCAGTCACAAGGAACTTAAAGAACAAAACAATGGGGTGCCTCCACTTCCAAATCTGGAAGTAGCAAGGCACCCCCGTACGGTAAAAAGTCTCAATGACTTTCCCCTGCCATTTCCAAGCACTTATCTTTTGGCAGCCCCTATGAGGGGAAAACTAGCACTTCATGCACAAAATTGGCATCTAATTACCCAAGACAAGTGGGTTTTAAATATAGTATCCCAGGGATACAGATTTCATTTCCACACATTGCCAATTCCAAATGGATGGCCAAATCTGCCTCCAAGTCGGTGGGCAGAGGCCCAGAAACAAGTGATGTCCCTCATGGATATGGGGGCTATTCAGCCAGTACCAGAAAAGGAAAAAGGACAAGATTTTTATTCAAGACTTTTCCTGGTACCCAGAAAAGACGAATCATGGCATTCAATTCTGGACTTATCCATTCAAAATACTTTCATGGACATTCCAAAATTCAAGATGCTGACTCTACAACAGTTGCTGCCTATGCTAGGCAAGGATTGCCTGGCTCTAGTAACTCTAGACTTGAGGCTTACCTGCATATCCAAATCAGGGAATCTTGCAGAAGATACCTCCGCTTCAAAGCAGGCTGTTTGCATTACCAGATGTTCTTCGTGTTTCACTGTTGCAGTCATTCCAATTGGGTTATCCTGCTGGCAGGCTACCCTCAGTCGGCCTGAATTCCAAAGTCTAGGTCCGGCATCTGTTGTCGCCTCTTCTGACGTCAGTACGCCAGCAGACGCCATTTTCTTCAGTCTTTCTTGCTGCGCGGTGCCCGAAGCAAAAGCAGTTCGCAAGTGCCGATCGGCAGACTCCTGAGATTTTCGTGTTCGAATTTCAGATCCGAAGTCTTCACCAAAAGCTAAGTACCCTGTTGGGGGAACTTTTTTCTTGCTCCAGACCGATGTCAGAAAGTTAATTGTATTTCTTGTGGGAAACAAATACCTCATAAGGACTTTCATTCTTACTGTATTCCTTGCCTAGGCCCTGACCACGACGTTGCTAATTGTCGGTTTTGTGCTAGGTTTAACCAACGCACTATTGAGCGTCAGTACGATTTTGCATTTCACTATTTTGGCAGAGGATTTAACTATACAATGTCGTCTGATAGCCATCCGACTACCGGAATTCACAAGAAACGCAAAGAAAAGGACAGGCTTCCGAGGTCCAAAACTGATGGGGCTTCTAAGCCAGTCGCCAGTTCTCAGTGAGGTGCCTTTGCAGCCCCTGACTGCTACTTTACTCGGCCGCTACCAACACCCACATGGAGTTGACCAGGCTTCGGATAATATTCTCTCAGATGGGTCTGGAACCGCTGAGCAGGCATTGGCTTCTGAGGGTGTTTTCAGACCTACTCAATTATATGTTAAAACGACTTCAGCTTCAGAGGCAAAGACCTTTAAAGACAAAGAAACAAGTACAACAGCCTCATGGACAGGCCTCCATGCCTAAAAAAACAGATGCTCAAAATGACCGAAGACCTAATTACTTTGTTCAGGGGTTCCCATCCCCCTCCTGATGAGGCCTAGGCAAGAGACAGAATGAATCTTCAGATCAGGTTTCTATTTTATCTGATTCCTCTTCTGATCAGGAATACTCTCTCTTCCTCCCTATGAGGATTCTGATGCTGAAGAATCTATCCCTTCAGCCTCTCCTCCTGAGGATTATTCTTTTGGGGAAACTTTGCATACCATGAGGGAACATTTCCACTGGGAGAGCCAAGATTATTCAGAATCTAAGAAAAGGCTCAGACTTCCTTTTACTACCACAACACAGGCCCCTAGCTATTCCACCTGTTAGATATTGTAGATTATATATTTTCAGAGTCCAGTCTGATCCCTGACTCCTTGCCTCCAGCTCCTGTTAAGCCAGACAGGTACTACAGGGTTCCTGACTCTCAAAACTTCCTATTCAAATACCCTGCTGCTGACTCAAAAACCATCTCAGGGTCCCAAAGGGGTCAAGACTTCCACTGCAAAAACCCCCTACTCCCTCTGATAGGGATTCTAGGGCATTGGACAGATGGGGAAAAAAGATTTACATTTCTGCTACCTTGGTTATAAGGGCTTTAAATTGTCAGTTTCATATGCTCAAATATCAACAATATATTATGTCACTGCTTAAACAGAAAATATTGATAAATTCTTAATGTGCAGAGAACAAAGAAATGCAGGATTTATTGCAGGATTTATTGCATGCAGCTGAACAAGTTGGAAAGCATACTTTGCAATGTGGTTTTGATTCTCTGGAGGCCTCCTGCAGGACCGCAGATGTCCTTCAAGGATGCATCTGCAGTCCTTACAAATGGGTTGTCCTGTCGTCGGGCAGCCCTTCGGTCGGCCGGATTCCAAAGTCTGGGTCTGGCCTCGGCTGGTGTCGCACTTCACCCGACGTCATAGCTGCAGTTATTCGGGTATAAAGGCATCAGCCGACGCCATTTTCCCCAGTCTTTCTTGCCGTGTGGCGCCCGAAGCAGAAGTTGTTCTCAAGTGCCGGTCGGTCAGAACCAGAGATTACTACTACAAGTACCGAAGACTTCTAAAAAGCTAAGTACCCCGTTGGGGACTCTTTCTTGCCTCAGCCGGTCAGAAAAAGTGAATAACTGTTTAAATTGTGGGAAACAAATACCTCATAAAGATTTCCACTCTTACTGCTTACCTTGCTTAGGCCCAGACCACGAAGTAGCAGCTTGTCTAGCCTGTGCTTCTTTCAACCGACGAACGCTTAGACGTCGGTCTGAATTTGCTGAAGAGTTTTTCGGCTCCGCTTTTGCTTACATTATGCCGTCGGATACTCCGACTACGCAAATTTCTAAAAAACGCAAGGAAAAGGACCGACACTCGCGGTCCCCGGTTTTGGCCGAAACCGCAGTTAAGCCAACCGCGAGTCTCTGTTTCGGCTGAAACAGAGTCCACGGTTCTTCGGCCGAAAGCTTGCCACTTACCGAGGCCTCCTCCAGCTTGGCTGAATCTGCTACCGAAATCCCACCTGCTCCTGCAGGTTCACAGGATTTATCAGATACTATCCCTTTGGATATTTCTACCCCTGCACGTGGAGCTGCTAGTCCTCCTGCATCCATGTCGATTAAGGCCTTTGCCAGGGCTAAAGCAGCAAAAACTACCGAAACTGTGCCTGCTAAGACCCCCTCTCACAGGCCCAGTTCTAGTTCACAAATGCTTAGTCTAGCAGAGGATCTCATTTCTTTGATCCGGGGATCCCAACCACATCCAGACAGGGCCTCTCTCCCACCTCCAGAGAAGAGGACTAGAGTAGAGCCCCCTGAGCCAGTTTCTTCAGATGGCTCCTCTGATGAATCAGATAATTCAGACCCTCCAGAGGCCCCTTTTTCTCCTTATGAGGACTCTGATGAAGAAGAGTCCATTCCTTCTGCCTCTCCGCCTGGGGAATTTTCTTTTGGGGAAACCTTGCATGCTATGAGGGAACAATTTCAATGGCAGGGCCAGGATTTTTCAGACTCTAGGAAAAGGCTTGGAACCTTTTTGCATTTGCCACAGCACATGCCTTTAGCCATTCCTCCAGTACTTACTGTTGTGGATGATGCTTTTAATGATGCTTGTACTGCTCCTGATTCTCTTCCTCCGGCCCCTGCTAAGCCCGACAGGTACTACAGAGTTCCGGACACGCATTATCATTTGTATAAGGCCCCTTTTGCAGATCCAGAAACTATCTCCCAGGGACCCAAGGCTGTAGCAGCCACCTCTACCAAAAACCCCCTCCCCTCTGAAAGGGAATCTAGGGCCTTAGAGAGATGGGGTAAGCTACTCTTTCAGCTAGGGCCTTGAACTGTCAATTCCACATGATTCAGTATCAGGAATTTGTTAGACCAGTTAACTAAAAAACTGTCCTCGGATGAACCATTAGACAAAAAATCTGTACAGGAAATGGTACATAACATTCAGCAGGTCAGTAATCATTCCTTAAAATGCGGCTATGATGCACTGGAGGCTTCCTTTAGATCAGCCATGACTGGCACAGTGATCAGAAGACATGCATGGTTAAAAGAACAGTCCTTACCAGACCATGTTAAATCAAAGCTCCTAGATGCTCCCATGGATAAGCTCAATTTGTTTGGCTCCCCTGCACAGCAGGTGCTGAAGAAGGTGGAAGAGAAAGCAAAATCTGTCCAGACAGTCAAGGATTTCTTGCAGGTCCAGCCTCCAAGGTTTAGCAGGAACTGGCCTTCCAAGAATTGGTCCTTTCCAGACACCTCCAGAGCTCCGAGAGGCAGAAATAGACGCTCAAGAGGCAGGGGTCAATCCAGAGGTGCCTACAGGGGACGTCAGTGGCAGGCTAACAACCAGCGAGGTACAGCCACAAATCCAGCCACCACCACCACTTCCACAATCACAGTGACTTGGCTCTGGCACCGCCTACCAGGGAACAACTAGAGGCACCCTTAGGTGGGACGCTAGCCTTATTTTCAGTAAACTGGCATTACATCACAGGAGACAAATGGATTTTACAGACAATAGACCAAGGTTACAGGTTTCACTTCCATACTCTACCAAGGAAGAGAGGAATGCCAAACCTACCTCCAAATCAGAAGACAGAAGCTCTAGAACAAATAACTCACTAAGGATGAGAGCTGTAGAAAGGGTACCATCTATGGAACAAGGGCAAGGATTTTACTCAAGACTTTTCCTGGTACCAAGAAAAGAAAACCAATGGAGGCCTATTCTCGACCTGTCCGCTTTAAACACATACCTCATTGTTCCAAAATTCAAAATGCTGACCCTACAGCAGCTTCTTCCCATGCTGGGCAAGGAGTCTTGGCTGGTAACTCTAGATCTCAAGGAGGCATACCTGCACGTCCCCATACGACCAAATTGCAGAAGATACCTCAGATTTCTTGCAGGATCAGAGCATTATCAATTCTCAGCATTGCCCTTTGGCTTGTCTACTGCGCCCAGAGTATTCACGAAATGCCTGGCATCAGTAATTGCTCATTTCAGGCTTCAGGGAATTCAAATTTACCCTTACCTGGACGACTGCCTGTTACAAGCGGACAACAAAATCAAATTAACAAAAGATTTGCAAAGGGTCATTCATCTACTACAAGCCCTGGGATACACAGTCAATATAAAAAAGTCAAGGCTGATACCATCCCAAAGGATAACCTTCTTGGGTGCAGATCTGGACACATCAAAACAAATGGCATTCCTGACAGTAGAAAAACAGGAGCAACTCCCCATCTACTTCATGGCATTAACAAACCAGAACCAGCTAACAGCAAGAAAAGTCCTGCAAGCTCTCGGTTACATGGCATCCTGCACAATATTGATTCCACATGCCAGACTACATATGAGAAAGTTACAGTGGTACCTAAGGAATTTATGGTCTCAGCACAAGCACAGCCTAGAAACCCAAATTCCAATAATTCCATGCCTGAAGCAAGAATTCCAATGGTGGGCTCAGGCCTGTCAAGCAAACAAAGGACTGCCCTTCCACAGCACTCAACCAAGCCAGACCATCACAACAGACGCTTCAGACCTCGGTTGGGGGGCACACATGCTGGACAAGTGCATACAAGGCTTATGGACGCAAGACCAGCTGCACCTACACATAAATCAAAAGGAAATGCTGGCAGTAAAACTGGCAATACAGGCATTCAGACCATTTCTTCGACAGGGTCAACTGCTGATAAGGACGGACAACACCACAGTTATGTGGTACATCAACAAACAGGGAGGCACACATTCATACCCTCTATGCCGGATGGCAATGGACCTCTGGACTGTGGCACTGAGCTTCAACATTCAGTTACAAGCAATTTTTGTGCCAGGAAAAGAAAATATACTAGCAGACATCCTAAGCAGAACTGCCACGGATGCCCACGAATGGATGCTGCATCCGGACATCTTCAAAACCATTACAAGGAAATGGGGACTACCAGAAATAGACTTATTTGCATCCCCACACAATCACCAACTGAAAAAATTCTGCACAAGGACGTACCACCCACCACCCATTTGCTTGGAAAGTGGACTCCCTATCTTTCAGTTGGAAAAACCTGACAGCATATGCATTCCCACCTCTTCCTTTGATGCACAAGGTGCTATTGAAGATCAAAGACCGTCCAAGGATCATCCTGAGAGCTCCAGACTGGCCAAGGCAACATTGGTACCCATGTCTCGGGAACAAATATGGCCTCTGCCCCTAGTTCCCTTGCTGTTAACACAGAACAACTTCAAAACCCTGCATCCAAACCTGAAAACACTGCAGCTGACTGCCTGGAACAGACCATAAGACCAAATAACCCAGACTTATCTCAAAGGGTTAAAGACATTATCTTGGAGGCTCGCAGACCCTCAAGAAAAAAAATTATTCAGCAAAATGGAAAAGATATCTCATTTGGAGTACAGCAAAAGGAGAGAATGTGTCACTGGTAAACACAGCTAACATCCTTGAATACTTGGCAGAGCTCTTCCACAACGGCCTGTCCTATTCTTCCATTAAGATTCATGCATCCGCCATTTCAGCAGAATACAACTTGGATCCTCCAGTCTTCTCACATCCTCTGCTCAGGCAGTTTCTGAGAGGAATTAAAAATGTAAAACCACCTAGGAAGCCACCATTGCCAGCATGGGACTTTAACTTTGTGCTAGAAAAGTTGACACTACCTCCTTTCGAACCAGCAGCAACAGCAGAATTACAATACTTATCATGGAAAACTGCTTTCCTGCTTGCAATCTCTTCAGCAAGAAGGGTATCTGAGCTACAGGCATTAATGGCAGTACAGCCCTTCCTGATCTTCCATCAAGATAGTGTCCATGAGAACTAATCCTACTTTGATGCCAAAGGTCTCCAGGGTATCTTTAAATCAAGCTATCCACCTACCTACATTCTTCCCCAACCCACAGAACAGGGGAGAAAGACTGTTGCATACATTGGATGTACATAGACAATTACGTTACTACCTGGACAGGACCAAGAGCAACAGATAAACTGACCAGCTACTGGTAGCATATGCAACAGGAATGGAAGGAAAAGCAATTTCAAAACAGACAATCTCTAAGTGGATAGGAAATTGCATTAGATTTTGTTACTCCTACCATGGGAAGAAAACTCCAGAAAACATCAGGCCTCACTCTACAAGGGCTACAGCCACTACCACAGCCTTTTTACGAGGAGTGGCTACCAAAGACATTTTAGAGGCTGCTATTTGGAGCTCCGTGCATACATTTGCCAAGCATTATAATTTACCTTTATACTCCAGATCCCGAGCAGTTTTGCCACTGCTGTTTTGCAAGGGATCTTAACTACACCATAATCTTATTTCTCCTCCTCCCCCAGTTTGGCTATGGTATTCTACCCATTTGTAAGGACTGCAGATGCATCCTTGAAGGACATAGTACAGTTTTGTACCTACCATAAATGTAGATGTCCGATAGGCATGCATCTGCAGTCAGGATTACCCACCCTCCTTCCCCTCTGTGGTACTCCTAGGGTATTTGCCCATCTTGTAGCTAGCTGGGGGAATCTATTATGGTGCATTTGTTTGTATATATGTACATACATGCTTATTTTTTGTTTACTCTCTACTATTTGGAACCATTTGCATTTATCCAAATTTAGCCTTCCTAGAGGGCACCTGGCATCTGGGGCAAGAAACTGAGGAAAATGGCGTCGGCTGATGCCTTTATACCCGAATAACTGCAGCTATGACGTCGGGTGAAGTGCGACACCAGCCGAGGCCAGACCCAGACTTTGGAATCCGGCCGACCGAAGGGCTGCCTGACAGGACAACCCATTTGTAAGGACTGCAGATGCATGCCTATCGGACATCTACATTTATGGCAGGTACAAAACTGTACTTTATGGGTTCTGCCATTAGGAGGCATGCTTTGTTAAAGGAACAAAATCTACCTGATCATGTTAAAGCAAAATTATTAGATGCTCCATTACAGCATGATGTTTTGTTTGATGTTAAAGCAGAAGAGGTGTTATAGGAAATGGAGGACAAAGCTAAATCTATGCAAACAGTCAAGGATTTCTTACAGGTACAGCGACCAAGATTTAGCAGACACTGGCCTACAAAGAATTGGTCCTTTCCAGTGTCAGACAGGCCACAAAGGGGCAGATACAGACGCCCTAGAGGCAGATCCCAGCCCCAAGGTTCATACAGGTCTAAACAATGGGGTGCTTCTACCTCCAAAACTGGAGAAGACAAATCAGACATACAGGAAACGGTCACAATGACTTCCCCCTGACTGCGCCAAGCACTTATCTTCTGGCAGCACCTTTAGGGGGGCAACTAGCACTTTTTTCTCAAAATTGGCGCACAACCCAGAACAAATGGGTCTTAAACAGTGTCACAAGGCTACAAGTTGCCCTTCCATACCTTGCCAAGGGCAAACGGTTGGCCAGACCTGCCAAAAAAGCATCAGTGGGCAGAGGCACAAAAACAAGTGTCATCCCTCATAAACATGAGGGCCATTCAGCAAGTACCAGAGCAAGAGCAGGGACAAGGATTATATTCAAGACTGTTCTTTGTACCCAGAAAGGACAAAGCCTGGAGACCAATACTGGACCTATCTATTCTAAACACATCTGGATATTCCAAAAGTCAAAATGTTGACTACAGCAGCTTCTGCCCATGTTGGGCAAGAAGGCTTGGCTTGTGACTTTAGATTTAAGATGCATATCTGCATGTCCCAATCAAACATGCAGAAGATACCTCAGATTCAAAGCTGGCTCAATGCACTACCAGTTCTCAGCACTGCCCTTTGGCTTATCTACTGCACGCAGGGTCTTCACAAAGTGCTTGGCACCAGTAATTGCATACTGCAGACAGAGAAATACAAATATTTTCTTTCTTGGACGACTGCCTCATTCAAGCAGAGAACAAGGACATTCTACTACAGCATCTGGCATTTGTAAAGAGATTGCTGCCATGCTTTAGGGTACACAGTCAACGAACAAAAATCAAAACTAGTATCCTCGAGAGAGAGAGAGAATATTCCTGGGTGCAAGCTTAAATACAACTGCCCAGATGGCTTATCTCACGCCAAATAAACAAAGACAACTGACTACCTATTTCAAACTGTTGGCAACAAAGGCCCAGTTATCTGCAAGAAAAATTCTGCAGGCTTTGGGCTTTATGGCATCCTGCATTCTACTAATTCCATATGTAAGACTGCATATGAGAACTTCAGTGGTACCCAAGTGTTTGGACTCAACATTGCCACATTGCTACATGACCTCAGATCTTGTTTGCCGCGCTGGTGACCAGATTTGTGTTTCTAAGCTCTTCAGCTAAGTGCTCTTTTTTCAAGTATTTAGAGGGTTAAAAATTGTATTTTTGTGTGAAAGTTGTGTGGAAGTTTAGGTTTCCCTATTACTGAATTATACTTTCTAGTGTTTTAAATTTAATTTTACCTTCCCTCCCCTCGCTGGTAGCGTAGTGTGTGTTTGGGCCTGTTGTGTGCTTTAGTTACTTACTTTTACCCTTAGTTTAAGTAACTTTTTTTTTTTTTGTACTTTGGGATGTCTGAACAACCCAAAGCTGTGTTCTCTAAGTGCTCCGAGTGTGGCCATAAGCTTTCCCCGGCTGATGGCCACACTCGGTGCGTTAGATGCCTTGGGGTTGAACACCTCACTTCTGGATGTTCCATTTGTGCAGGGTTCAACCCCAGGGCATTGAAGGAGCGGAGGTCCAAGCTTGTCTTGGCGGGTCTTTTGCCACTGGACTCTGCTCCGGGCCTCCGCTCCTTCGGGGGTAACCGTTTCTACGGTTGTCTCCTCTCCGGCTCCCCCTCCTCCTCCTTGGACTCAACCTCCCTTTAGTGTTTCGGAGGAGAGGGAAGCAAGAAAGAAGGACCGGAGGGAGAAGCACCATAAGCGGCGGGCCGAGGCCTCTGTTTCGGCCCCGCCAGCCAAGCGGGCTTCTCCTCCGGCCTCCTTGTCTGCTGGATGTTATGTGATCCTATCTCGCCTACATTCTGACTGATGGGTTCGGAGCCGATCCCTCGGCTCCGACTCGGCACGCTTATGCCAAAGAGCGAAGTCTCTTATTGGCTGAGCTTACTATATCCCAGGATGCACCACTACCAGTCCCCCAGATCTCGTTTGCCGCTAACAAGTGAAGACGTGGTCTCGAGCTGGCTGAGCTAAGTAGTGATTAATTTCACTAGTTTTTCTGTCAGGAATTTCTTTTTTCTTCAACAAAAGCTGTTTTAACAGCTATTCTTGTGTTTAGAGTGAGTTTGGTGAAATTTACTTGGTAAATTCTTGTGTTGTGAGTGTTGACTAGGAGTACCTCTTGTGTGGAAAGGCCTTTCCCGGTCTTTTTGGTTGTAGGTGACTTCTGTTTTGTTTAGGGATCTCGGATCCTTTATATTGTTGATAGTTTCTCTTTCTTGTAAAGAAGGACAAATAAGAGAGAATTTCTTTCTAATTACAGTGTTTGTACTGTGTTTTGGACTTTAATTCACCGGAATGTCTCAGGTACCTAGGCCTTCAGGCTTTAAAAAGTGCACCAAGTGCAACTTTAAAATGTCTACACAGATGACCACTCTCTCTGTGTTTATTGTTTGGGTGCAAAACATTTGCAGGAGTCCTGCAGCGTGTCATGCTTTTTCCTCGAGGGTCCTCCAAGAGAGGAAAAATAAGCTCATATTAAAAGGTCTTATAAAATCCTCCTTTGAAGAAGCTTTAGCATCCTCTCCTTCTCCTGCTAAAAAGAAAAGGGCGTCTGCTCCGACCAGTCCGTCGGATCCGACCGCCAAAAGACTTAGGCAGGTTTCTCCTTCGGCTCCAAGGACTTCGGAGCCGAGGGCGGAACGGTCTGCCTCGATGCCACCAGTCTCGACTCCTCTGGCTTCGGAGCCGATGGCTGGAGCATCGAGAGGCGGGTCACCTTCGTCGGCTCCACTGGTCTTGGAGCCGACAAAGGTTGTCCGCTCAGACACTTCCTCCTTGGCGCCGAAGTCCTCCTCTGCACCGATGGAAGCTAGTGTGGGTATTCCTTCGGCGCCGATAGTCATCGAGTCGCCTCGGAGCCGGTCCCCTAGCCCCTTGGGGCCGTTGGAGAGGCCATCTCGAACCCGTTCAGTATCCTCTAGGTCATCGAGGATGTCAGATTCGGACATAGACAGGGTGCTCCAAAGACTGTTCCAGTCCCCGGTCTTTCAAAAATTTGTTTCGGCTCCGACCCAGTTTGCTTCGGAGCCGACGGTCCATGCCCATGTCATTGCCATTCCTCCTCCGACCGCTTCGGCTCCGTCGGAGCAGGTGCTGTTGGAGCCGGTGGAGGTCTTAGGGTCGGCTCCGACCCTTACTCCAACCCCGGCCTTCGGGTCCGAGTTTGGTACACGGACTTCTTCGGCTGGACCTGGGGGTGATGTTTCGGGACCTATGCTGTCGGTTCCGAGCCTCCCTCTCGGTGCTTCGGCTGTGGGACTTCCGTCTGCTATCATGGCTCCGGGGACCGGACACTCCCAGGATTCTGGGGGTCCGGCTTTCAGAGCTATGAGGAGTGCCTTGGCCAAGTCTTCTTCGGCCATCTCTCCGGCTTTACCGGCACCTTCCCTGGGCGTGGAGACTGGGTCTTTGGCAGTTCCCCTGTCCTTAGGCAGCGGAGCCCCTGGGCCTGAGGTTACCCCCATTGCGGGTTCCCCTCCTCCTGAGGGTTTTTCGGAGTTGTCTTCAGAGGAGCCTCCAAGGAAGAGATCGTGCAAGAGGAAGCACGTGGACTCCCCCGAGTCTATTACATCGGACACTGATCTTGATGATGCGGAGGGGTCCCCGAAGTCGTCCTCTGATGATGTCTCATTTGCAGACATCTTAGAGATCCTCAAACAACGAGGCGGCTGGATATCCAAACCCCCCTCTGCTGATGAGTCAGTGCTCCTCAAGGCCTTTGGGGCTCAGCCCTCCGCCTCCTGGGTGTCTCCGCCCTTCGACGAGCTCCTGGATTTAGTTTGTCGGAGGGCGTGGGAACATCCAGATACCGTGGAACCAGTCCCTTCTCGTCCTAACAAATTTTTGTCTGCCCCACCCGAGAAGGAGTTCCTGACTAAAGGTGTGGCTGTAGATGCCATGGTGGTGGCATCTGCTACACAACAGGACGTGGCAGAGGCTTCAACGTCCGTCCATCCTCCTAATGAGTCTAGGAGCATGGACCGGTACGGGAAGCGTACCCTGACTTCAGCGGCCTTTAAGGTCCCTGAATTATTTGGCACATTTTACCAGGCTTCAGAGGGATCTGGTCAAGGAGCTGTCAGATTCCCTCTCAGGTAACCTACCTGAGCAGCTAGCCCAGTCGGTTAGCTCTCAGTTGGCTATCCTTGCTTCAATTTCTAACTCGTCCATGAGGCTCATTTCATATTCGGCCGAAGGGGTGGGTAGAGCGGCAGGCACAGACGTGGCTCTACGGAGACAAGCCTGGCTCCGTTTGTGTCATTTTGCGGAGGCCTTCAAGTCTTCCTTCGCCGACGCTCCCTTCGATGGGTCCTCTTTGTTTGGACCTAAGGTTAAAGACACTCTTACCCGCTGTGAGCAAGAAGGAAAAACTTTATCTGCCGTAGGTGCACGTTATTCCACTCCCTTTCGGCCTTATCCCAAGGCTAAAGGAGGAGGGAAGATGTGGTTCCGCAAATCACGTAAGTTTTTCCATCAACAGCAGGAAGATTCCCCTTCCAGAGGCAGAGGACGGGGAAATTTTTCTGGGAGACGCCGTCCCAGAGGCGGCAGAGGGCCCCGCAATTCTGGAGACCGAGAGTCCTTTCGTGGCTCTTCAGCCTCCCACACTTCATGAGGGATTGCCCGGCTGTGCTGCTCCGGAGCCAGTCGGGTGCCGTTTTGCCAAGCACCTAAAAGCCTGGGAGTCAATCACTCAGGACAGATGGGTGCTTCGGATTATTGCTGGAGGTTACACCATTCCCTTCACACACTCACCCCCACCGTCCAAAAAAATCCCGGACCCACCACCCAGTCAAAGAGAAATTGCAGCCGCAGAAGCGTTAAAGCTGCTAGAAAAAGGAGTCCTCCAACCGGTCCCCACAGACCAGATCGGATCCGGAAATTACTCAAGGTTCTTTTTAGTGCCAAAAAAGACAGGGGACCTGAGACCAATTTTGGATCTCAGCAGACTAAACCAATCCGTCACGAAATCCAAATTCCGAATGGTCACGTTACAATCCATTCTCCCATTATTGGAGAAGGATGTTTGGATGTGCTCCATAGATCTCAAGGACGCCTATTATCACATACCGATACATCGGGCGTCCAGGAAGTATCTGCGCTTCAGCCTGGGAGACGGTCATTTCCAATTTTGTGCTCTGCCCTTTGGTCTCACCACAGCCCCCAGGGTGTTCACCAAATGTTTGGCAGTAGTAACTGCTCACCTGAGGAGTCTTGGATTCCAAGTGTTTCCCTATCTGGACGACTGGCTCCTGACTGCCACCACCAGTCATCTACTAATGGACAACCTCAAAGCCACTTTTTCCCTGGGTGCTACCCTGGGAATTACATTCAGTTGGTCAAAGTCTGTCTTGCTGCCCTCTCAGCGCATAAGGTTCATAGGAGCAGAGATAGACTCAAAATTGATGCGCGTTTTTCTTCCTACCGAAAGGATTCAAACTTTACAAGGTCAAGTTCAAGCCCTGCTTTCAAGATCCAAAGCCCCAGCCAGGATGGTCCTGCAACTTTTAGGTTCGATGTCTGCCACGGTTCTACTAGTTCCTCTGGCAAGATTGCACATGAGGATTCTTCAGTGGCTATTATCGACTCAATGGTCCTTTCAGGATCTTCCCCTCAATCACCCCATTATGATTACAGAAACGTGCAAACGGGACCTTCGCTGGTGGCTTCAGACATCCAATCTAAATCAGGGAAGTCCTTTTGTTGTTCCCCCTCCAGTGGTCACCCTGACGACAGATGCCTCCCAGACAGGGTGGGGGGGGGGCATTGTCTGGGCAGGTTAGTTCAGGGTTCCTGGCTTCCAGACGAAACTTTTCTCCACATCAATGTATTGGAGATGAGGGCTGTACTTCTGTCCCTACAGGCCTTACAGAAGTTTCTCCCTCAGGGCATTATCGCCATCCACACAGACAACATGTCGGTGGTCTGGTATCTAAACAAACAGGGAGGGACCAGATCTTACCCCCTTTGCAGAGAGGCCATGAGGGTGTGGGAATGGGCTGTAGCTACCAGCCGTTTCTTGGTAGCGACCCACATTCCGGGGAAATCAAATATATTGGCAGACAGATTAAGCAGGACAATTCTCTCTCCTCACGAGTGGTCCCTGAACGAAACAGTAGCAGCTCAATTGGGGTCCACAATGATACTAATTGCTCCGCACTGGCCTCGTCAGGTATGGTTTCCCTACCTGAAGAAACATGCAGTGGACGATCCTTGGACGTTAGATCTAACTCCGGATCTGCTAATTCATCAGTCGGGACGACAACACCAGTCCCTTCACACTTTGAAGTTGACAGCTTGGCTCCTCCACTTCCGACTTTAGTCAGAAATCACACCTTAGACCCGGAAGTTATTCACATTTTATCTTCGGCCCACAAACCCACCACTAAGAAATTGTACCTCAGTAAGTGGAAGAGGTTTGCTATCTGGGCTCAACTCAGGGGCTTAGACCCTATCACTGCTCCAATCCCAGAGGTTTTAAAGTTTTTAACATCCTTGTTTAATCAAGGATCTTCTGTCTCTACTATTAAAGTCCAACTAGCGGCTATCTCTAAATTTCACGAATCCATGGATCCTCCGTTGATGAGCAGCAGATTATGCAAAACTTTCATTAAAGGTGCGGGGCTGTTAAGACCCCCAGTTTTTCATCCTGCGCCTCCGTGGGATCTTGATTTGGTGCTTGCATTAACATCTTTCCCTTCGAACCGGCTGCTACATGTGAGTTAAAATATCTGTCTTGGAAAACTGCCTTCTTAGTTGCAATTACCTCTGCAAGAAGAGTTTCAGAGCTTCAAGCCCTATCTATCAAACCACCGTACTTGATTTTTCACAAGGATAGAGTATCACTTAGGCCTAATCCATCTTTTGTCCCAAAGGTCTGTTCTAATCTCTGTCTCCAATCTCTAGAGCTACCAGTTTTCTTTCCAAAATTCTCCAATGAAGCAGAATACACTCTCCATAAATTGGATGTTCACAGGCAATTGCGCTTCTATTTAGACAGGACTCAGCAAATTAAGTAAATCAGACCAGTTGTTTGTGTCCTTCTCAGACAATAAATTGGGTAAAACCATCACAAAAGCTACTATCTCCAAATGGATTAGAGATTGTATAACTCAGGCTTATTCCTCTTGAATAAGCAACTTACAACATCTATCAAAGCTCACTCTACCAGAGCTATGGCGACTTCTATAGCTTTTCATTCCAAGCTCGCTATTTCTGAGATTTGTGCTGCGGCTACTTGGTCCAGTCCGCACACTTTCATTTCCCACTATAAATTGGATGTGGCATCTAAAGGGCGAGCATCATTTGGTTCCACGGTACTCAGGAGTGTTTTCCAGTGAGCCACCCAGGATTCAGGTGCTAGGGACGCTGTCCCATCAGTCAGAATGTAGGCGAGATAGGATCACATAACATCTTTTAGTTATGTACTCACCATAACTTCAGATGTTTGGGATCCATCTCGCCTACATTCCTAATACCCACCCTCCTTCCCCCTGCCTTGGAGATCAGAAGAGATTGAACGGTTTTGAGTTCTACTGTTTTATCTCGTTTCATCTGACGATGTTATATAATCAGTGCGTGCATGTGTGCATGTATGCGGACAAACTAGATCTGGGGGACTGGTAGTGGTGCATCCTGGGATATAGTAAGCTCAGCCAATAAGAGACTTCGCTCTTTGGCATAAGTGTGCCGAGTCGGAGCCGAGGGATCAGCTCCGAACCCATCAGTCAGAATGTAGGCGAGATGGATCCCAAACATCTGAAGTTATGGTGAGTACATAACTAAAAGTTCTCCCCCTCCTCTGCTCCGGTCACCTGTGTTTTTCACCGGGACCTGAGGATGAGGAGACCCGATCTCCATCGAGGCTATCCAGGAGGCACTCTAGGCCTACCTCGGTAGCCTCGTCGAGATCGACGTATAGCCTGTCAGACGCTGATCTGGACCGGATGATAAGGTTCATCCAGGCCCAGATGCAGATGGGAGTGCTCTTGCCTCCCCCCCCCCCCCTCTGGGGGGGGGAGCTCGACCCCTTTCTTTAAGCCAATTGCTCCTTCTCCGACCCGCTACCCGGGCTCGGAGCCGTTGGAGCCGAGCAGCTTCGGAGCCGGGGGTGGGTCGGCGCCGATAGTACTTGGTACTTCGGATCCGACCCTGCCCTCAAGTGCTTCGGATCCGACCTCTCGGAGCCTGGATCCGAGCTTCGGATCCGGGGGGGATCAGTGCTCCTTTGGCGCCGTCTGTGTCTGAGTGCACTGTCCCTTCGGATCCGAGCGCTTCGGCGCCGGCTCCGATCCACTCCTCGGATCCGAGGGGGAGCCGATTGTCGGATCCTTTGGTCGAGGTCGGCTCCCCTTCGGCTTTTGATGTAGTGGAGAGGGCCCTGTTGAGGGTCTCCTGACCCCCGGCACTTGCTTCGGCTCCGTCCCGCGCTCCATCTGCACTGGGTCAGGCTTCCACCATCCGGCCCTTGGGACAGCCCGTTCCTTTGCCCCAAGCTGTTCCCCTGGAACAGGTTACTGTTTGCGAGGAGTCCTCTGACAGCCCCCCGGAGGATGTTCCCCGCAAACATACGTGCAAAAGGAGGCACATTGACTCCCCCGAGTCTCTCACAGAAGACACTGACTTGGAGGAAGGGGAAGACTCCCCAAGATCACCCCCCGAGGATGTCTCATTTGGAGACATCATGGAAATGCTCCGCATAAGAGGGGGGTGGTCTGCCCCCAAGTCTTCCTCGGAAGAGTCCGTGTTCTTGAAGGCATTTGAAGCGGGCCCGTCTTCCTCTTGGGTGTCCCCTCCTGCCGACCCCCTGGTGGATCTCATTACCACCAGGGCGTGGAAGGAACCGGACACCGTGGAGCCAATCCCAAAAAGGCCCGACCGTATCCTCAGTCCCCCGGCTGACCGTGCCCATTGGAGTAAGGGGCCTCCGGTAGATGCCATGTTGACGGCGGCGGCCACCAAGAGGGAACTTGCTCAGGAGAGTCCCTCAGTCCATCCCCCGAGCAAGGAGTCTCGGATGATGGACCGCTTAGGGAAGCGGATGTTTAGTTCAGCGACCTTCTCTGTGAGGGCACTGAACTACCTGGCACATGTGATTAGGATGCAGCGCGATCTTATAAAAGAATACGCTGCATCCTCCCCAGAGTCCATGTCGGAGGAGGACAAAGTTCTGCACTCCACCCGTATGGCCTCTCTCAGGTCCGTCACTAATACCTCTATGCGGCTACTATCCCATGCTACGGAAGGTGCCGCTAGAGCCGCAGGGGCAGGCCTAGTTACTAGACGTCAGGCCTGGCTCCGTCATTGCGATTTCTCGGAGCCCTTCAAGGCATCATTTGCGAACGCCCCTTTCGATGGTTCTGCCCTCTTTGGCAAAACTGTTCGCGACACTTTGACCCAGAGCGAAAAGGACGGGAAGACGCTGTCTGCCGTCGGAATCCGCTTCTCTGCACCCCAGAGGCCCTATTCTAGGAGCCAAAAGGGTCAGAAGATGTGGTTCCGGAAATCGCAGCAATCCCAGCCTGCTCCGGACAACCAGTCCTTCCGTGGCAGAGGACAGGGAGGACGCCGCCCTAGGGGCAGAGGGGCTCCCAGGAACGTCGGGTCCAGAGAACCCTTCTCTGAACGGCCCGCGCAGCATCCCTGAGGGGTTGCCCGGCTGCTCCACTCTGGAGGCAGTCGGGGGACGTTTTTCGGAGCACCTAGCGGCATGGGAGTCCATAACATCAGACCGCTGGGTTCTCCAGATCATATCCAGAGGATACCGTATCCCGTTTCTTCACTTGCCAAAATTGCAGTCCCTCCCCGACGTTCCACCCAGTCAGTTGGAGGCCGCTTTGGCAGAAATTGGCCATCTGCTAAAGAAAAGAGCCATCCAGCCCGTCCCCCCAGACCAGATCTGATTAGGGTTCTACTCCAGGTTCTTTTAGTGCCAAAAAAGACGGGGGATCTAAGACCAATTTTAGACCTTTCTCTTTTGAACCTGGCAGTTCCCAAGGAGAAATTCCGAAATGGTTACATTGCAGTCTATTCTCCCCCTTCTGGGAGAAAACCACTGGATGTGCTCCATAGACCTCAAGGATGCGTGCTACCACATACTAATGGACAGGCGCTCCAGGAGGTTTCTCCCCTTCCGGCTGGGAGCCAGTCACTACCAATTCCGGGTCCTTCCCTTGGGTCTCACCACAGCCCCCAGGGTGTTCACCAAAGTATTAGCAGTGGTAGCGGCCCACCTGAGGCTTCAGGGGGTGCAGGTCTTTCCTTACCTGGACGACTGGCTTTTCACTGCCCCAACAAGGCATCTACTTCTCTTGGCGCGAGACTCCTTTCTCCATCTTGCTCCACGCCTGGGCATCACGATAAACACAAAAAAATCCAACCTAGCACCCACGCAGCTCATAGATTTTATAGGTGCCAGGTTAGACACGAGGAGATTGAGAGCCTCCCTCACAGCGGACAGAGTGCAAAGCCTACATCTCCAGGTGCGGGCCATTCTCCACTCAAGCTCAGTTCTGGCGGAGTTGGTCCTGAGGGCCCTAGGGTCCATGGCGGCAGCGATTGCGCTTCTTCCTCTCGCCAGGTTCAATATGCGTATCCTTCAATGGACACTCATGGTTCAGTGGTCGTATCTTGCTCTTCCTATGCATCATCCCATTGCGATCAGCAAAGCGTGCAGGCGTGCAGGCGGTCCCTCCTGTGGTGGCTACACTCTCCAGATCTCCACGGAGGCCGCCCCTCTCACCACGGTGACCACGGACGCCTCCCGCCTCGGGTGGGGGGGGCATTTTGCAGGCCGGACGGTCCAAGGCACGTGGGACGATTCAGAGACCTCACTGCATATCAATGTTCTAGAGATGAGAGCAGTGCTCTTAGCGTTGCTAGCACTTCAGGACTTTCTTCCCTTGGGAACAATTGCGATTCAATCGGACAACATGTCTGTTGTCTGGTATATCAACAAACAGGGAGGAACCAGGTCTTACCCCCTTTGTCGAGAAGCCATGAGTGTGTGGGAATGGGCAATCTCCACCAACCGCTTTCTCATAGCAACGCATATTCCGGGTCGGTCCAACATCCTGGCGGACAAACTCAGTCGCACCATTCTCACCCCCTACGAGTGGTCTCTCAATACTCAGGTAGCGGAACGCATCTTCGCACAGTGGGGAACTCCTTGTTGCGATCTTTTTGCGTGTCCCTCAAACACCAAATGCGACAGTTTTTTCGCCCTGATACCTCCTCCCAGAGGTTCCCCAAGAGACTCTCTGGTGCATGCTTGGCCACCCGGTCTTCTTTATGCTTATCCCCCCTTGCCTCTGATGCTCCAAGTTCTTCAGAAAGCCTCTCGGTTGGGGTGCAGAATGATCCTCATTGCTCCTTTTTGGCCTCGACAGATCTGGTTCCCCTTCCTAAGGTCTCACTCAGTGAATCCTCCTTGGATTCTAGATCCCATTCCGGATCTGATTTCTCATCCATCCCACTTATTTCCTCCGAACCTGGACAACCTCAAGCTGACCGCTTGGCTGCTCCAGTTCCACTCCTGATCAGGACTCCCGGTATTTCGTCCCCTGTTAAGGCCATCCTGGTGGCAGCTCATAAGCCATCCACTAGGAAAGTCTACCGTAGCAAGTGGAAGCGGTTCTCTTTGTGGGCGGAGCGGCAAGGCCTAAACCCCTTCACAGTTCCTCTCCCTTTGGTGCTTGACTTCTTAACTACTCTTTTTAATGATGGTGCCAGCAGTTCCACGGTCAAAGTACAACTTGCGGCAATTTCTCATTATCACATTGGTCATGACTCCAGTCCACTGATGTCTGCCAAATTGTGTAAGATTTTCCTTAAAGGTACTTTTCTTCTCAGGCCCCCTATAAAGCAAGCGGTTTTTCCTCGGGACCTTTCCTTAGTTCTTCAGGCCTTGACTGCCCCCCCCCCCCCCCCCTCGAACCGACGGCTACGGTAGATCTGAAATTCTTATCTTTCAAGACCGCCTTCTTAGTAGCCATTACTTCGGCCAAGAGAGTCTCAGAGCTTCAAGCATTATCAGCTAAACCTCCTTACTTGGTCTTTCATCCGGACCGTGTTTACCTCAGGACCAACCCGTCCTTTCTTCCTAAGGTAGCTTCTGAAGCAAACATTAATCAATCCATTAACCTCCCTGTTTTCTTCCCGAAATATCAAAACAAGGGTGAATACAAGCTTCATTCCTTAGACGTTCACAGGCAACTTAGATTTTATCTAAACAGGACTGCTGGTCATAGACAATCCGACCAGTTGTTCATTTCCTTTGCTAAATTTAATTTGGGCAAGCCAATTTCCAAAGTCTCATTATCTCGCTGGATTTCACAATGTATCTTACTAGCTTATCAAGCTTCGGGAAGGCCCGCACCGGAGGGTGTACATGCCCATTCAACCCGGTCAGTCTCTACCTCGGCAGCCTTTAAGGCTAGGATTCCTCTAGATGATATTTGTGCAGCAGCCACGTGGGCTTCATCTCATACCTTTATTTCCCACTACAAGTTGGATCTTGCATCTAGGGGTAGAGCATCCTTTGTCTCCGCGGTGCTCCGGAATATCCTTCCATGATGGCCGCCCAAGATTCAGGTAGCTGGGGACTCTGTCCCACAGGTTGCAGACAAATGAATCTCCTACTTCAGATTTAGAAGTTATGTACTCACCATAACGTTCCATCTGAGTAGGTGTATTCATTTGTCTGCAACCATCCCGCCCTCCTATCCCCCTGGCCTTTCAGTTTCCTGCATATGTTGTGTTACCCTTTTCAGGGTGTTTATGCTGTTGGCAAACTCGATCTGAGGTCATGTAGGGAGAGCAGGGCATTATGGGCGAGGGGAGGAGCTGAGAGCTTGGATCTATAGCTGGTAAACCATGCCGGTTCGGATCCGATATCGGATCCATAACCCACAGGTTGCAGACAAATGAATACACCTACTCAGATGGAACGTTATGGTGAGTACATAACTTCTAATTACACTCATACCCTGCCTGCAACAGGAGTTTTGATGGTGGGCGAAGGCCTGACACCAGAACAAGGGATAACCATTCACTCTACCCCCAGCCACACCGACATTAACGGATGCATCGGATTATGCCTGGGGAGCCCACATGGCAGGAAGATGTATTCAGGGCACATGGTCCGCAAACCAAATGCATCTACTTATCAAAATGAGATGCTAGCTATTCAAAATGCTCTGACAGCCTTCAAGGACCTATTTCATCTGGGACAACTACTGATAGACGGACAATACCACGGTCGTGGTATATAAACAAGCAGGGAGGCACTCATTCTTGCCCCTTTGCTGATTAGCCATGACTTTGTGGAACACAGAATTGACTTACCAAGTACATCTGCAGGCACAATTCCTGCCAGGAAAGATAACTACTCTGGCAGACTAACTATGCAGAAACCTCAAGGATCCCCACTAGTGGAAATTGGATCCACAAGTCTTCAGTATGGTAACAAGGAAATGGGGATGCTCTGACATCTATTTGCCTCACCTCACAACTGCCAACTAAAGAGATTCTGCACAAGGACTTATCACAGGCAAGCATGGAAAGTGGATGCCCTATCTTTCAGCTGAAAAAACTTAACAGTATATGCCTTTCCTCCTCTGCCTCTCCCCCCCAAGGTACTCCTAAAGGTCAGACAGGAGAAGCCAAAAATGATACTGATTGCCCCAGACTGGCCACGCAAGTACTGGTATCCAATCTGAAGGAACTTGTCTCCATGCCCAGCCTGGACCTTGCCTCAAGTGCCTCATCTACTGTCCCAGCAGAACAATCAGATCCTGCACAGCAAACTCAAGACCTTAAATCTGGCTGCATGGTGGATAATATAGTCATACAAAACACACCTCTCACTAAAGCGGTGATGGGTGTCATTTTGGAGGCCAGGAGGCCTAGTACTAGAAAATCCTATGCTGGAAAATGGAAGAGATTCTGTGCTTGGAACCAGGCACAAGGAATTGACACGGCTGTACCAAATATTCCTCAGATTTTGCAATACTTGACTGAGATGCTGGACCAAAGGCCTATCATTTTCATCTATAAAAATTCATGCCTCTGCCATTTCGGCTCATTACAATACAGAGCCACCAAATCTTCTCATCCTTTATTAAGGCAGTACCTCAGAGAGGCCAATAATTTAAGGCCTCCAAGGAGATCACCAATACCTGCATGGGACCTCCATTGTCTTGGAAAAACTCACCCTGCCTCCTTTTGAGCCAGCCGTTACAGCGGATATAAAGTTTTTATCTTGGAAATCAGCTCTGCTCCTTGCAATAACTTCTGCAAGACGAGTCTCGGAGCTACAGGCACTCATGGCTGTGGAACCTTTTATTTTTTATCCAGACAGGGTTTCTCTGAGGACAAACCCGACATTTATGCCTAAGGAAGTGTCCAGTGTGGCCCTTAACCATACTATTCATCTGCCTACCTTTTATCCAAACCCACAGAATAAGGGGGAGAGAATTCTGCATTCTTTGGACATGCACACAGCTATGCTTCTATTTCAACAGAACCCAAACTTTCAGAAAGAGCAACTACTAGTAGCCTATGCTGCAGGGTCACAAGGAAAGGCTATCTCGAAGCAGACTATTTCAAAGTGGATAGGCCACTGCATTCGTTTCTGCTATTCACAACATGGCAAGCCAGTACCTAAGGGCATTAGGCCACATTCAACCACAGCAGCAGCCACTTCAGCAGCCTTCCTCAGGGGAGTACCAATCAAAGACATTTTAGAGGCTGCTACTTGGAATTCAGTGCAAACCTTCACAAAGCACGATCACTTACCACTCTACTCTAAATCCAGGGCAGGCTTTGCCACTGCAGTTCTGCAGTGCCCAATAGCCGCTCCTAATGCTATTTAGCTCCAGCCTCCCATCCTTAGCTTTGGGATTCAACCCAATTGTAATGACTGCAACAGTGAAACACAAACATAGTACAGTTGTGTACACTTACCATAAATGTAGAAGTTCGAGTGTATTCACTGTTGCAGTCCAGGTTACCCACCCGCCATCCCCCATTTCTTTGCTGGAACTTCTGTACTTCTCTATTCTGTACAACCTATGTGGTGTATTTGCTTGTAGATGAAGGCAAAATATATACTTTGTTGTATGCATGTTTTATTGACATATTTTTAGCCTGCCCTTTTGGGGGCACCTGACATCTGGGGCAAGAAAAACTGAAGAAAATGGCGCAGGGCCCAAGACTTAATCAGGCCAACTGAGGGCAACCTGCCAGCAGATTACCCAAATGTAATGACTGCAACAGTGAATACACTCTAACATCTACATTTATGGTATGTGTACACAACTGTACTTTCTCTGCACTTCCCTTTGGCTTATCCACTGCTCCCAGAGTTTTCACAAGGTGCCTTGTTCCAGCCATTGCTTTTTGTAGACAAAGCAATATTCAGATTTATCCCTACTTAAATGACTGCCTGATTCAGGTAGACAGGAGAAGCTATTACAGCACCTGACCTTTGTAAAGGACCTACTGACTAGGGTTCATGGCATCCTGCATTATACTCGTTCCATATGCCAGACTGCACATGAGGAAACTTCATTGGTACCTAAAAAGCCTTTGATGTCAACACTTTCAGGACCTGGAAGCTATCATACCTGATACCCTGTCTAAGGAAAGATTTTCTTTGGTGGGCAGCAGCATGCAGCCTCGACAAGGGTCTTCACTTCTCACAACCCCACGCTGCCCAGACCCTAACCAGACTCATCAGAATATGCCTGGGGTGCTCACCTGGACATCAGGTGCATTCAGGGCCATTGGAGCCCAACCCAAATACATCTGCACATCAACCGAAAAGAGATGCTAGCTGTTCAGCACGTTCTGACAGCTTTCAGACCCCTACTCTCCCCGGGGCCTCTAGTAATCAAAACAGACAACACCACAGTGATGTGGTACATCAACAAGCAGGAAGGCACTCACTCATCCCTTCTGCAGGCTCGCCATGACCCTTTGGCACACTGCCTCAGCCATGCAAATTCACCTACAAGCACAATTCCTGCCAGGATCCCAAAACTCTGGCAGACAAAATAAGCAGAAACCTCCTAGATCCACACGAGTGGCAGCTAGACCACAGCACCATCAACCTGGTAACCCAGAAATGGGGGTACCCCAAAGGTGGACCTCTGCCACCCACAACATTCACCAGCTCGGCAAATTCTGCATCCGGGAACCTCACAGCAAGGCCTGGAAAGTGGATGCCCTATCCTTCGAATGGATAAACCTCTCTATCTATGCATTTCCCCCTCTACCTCTTCTTTCAAAGGTACTAAAAATATGGGAGGGAAAATCTCTACTTTCAAGGGTACTACTCAAAATAAGGGAGGAAAAACAGAGCAATCTTGCCCCAAACTGGCTACTCCAGCACCGGTACCCACTGCTGCACAGTCTGTCACCTACCTCAGATCCCAACTCTCCTGCCCAAGCAGACTAGAGAATTCATGCTTCTACAACTGCAGACCCTGAACCTGGCAGTCTGGCTTAGTTGCCAGCTTAAGCAAGTCCTGGATGTTATATGGGGAGGCCAGATGCCCCAGCACTAGAAAATCCTATGCTGGCAAGTGGAAAAGGTATTGCACCTGAATCCAGGCTAAAGGAGATGAAACCGTGCAACCCTCCCTACCTCTCAACATGGATGACCTAGCAGACCTACTACACGGGGCCTATCCTTCTCTTTTATTAAAATTCATGCATCTGTCATCTGTGCTCATTACAGCACAGAGCCACCTCTTTTTTTTTCTCACCCTCTCCTCAAACAGTTACTAAGAGGGAATAACAATTTAAGGCCACCAAGAAGAGCTCCTACCCCAGCTTGGGACCTTAACTTTGTGTTGGAAAAGCTCACACTTGCCCACCTTTGAACCTGCAGCTTCAGCAGAGTTAAATATCCTCTCTTGGAAAACCACCTTGCTTCTGACCATCACTTCAGCTAGAAGAGTTTCAGAGCTACAAGCATGCATGGCTGTGGAGCCCTTTATCATTTTTCGTGCTGACAGAGTCTCCCTCAGGACTAAACCCAACTTTCATGCCTAAAGTGGTGTCTAGTGTGGCTCTCAACCAATCATTTCATTTGACCACTTTTTCCCCCAACCCACAAAACAAGAGGGAAAGGAGTCTACATTCTCTAGATGTGCACAGACAGCCCAGATCCTACCTGGATAGGACTAAATATTTTAGAAAAACTGACCAATTGCTAGTCAGCTTTGCAGCAGGGGCAGAGGGCAAGACCATATCCAAAAAATCTCCAAATGGATAGCACACTGAATCCATTTCTGCTACAATACAAAAAACCACAGGAAACCTCCCCCTAAGGGGGGGGGGTCAGGATGCATTCCACCAGGGCAGCCTCCACCTCTGCAGCTTTTCTCAGAGGGGGGGCCCTGCCAGGGATATCTTGGAGGCTGCAACATGGAGTTCTGTTCATACCTTCAAGCATTGCCACCTGCCTATCTTCTCCAAATCCAGGGCAGGCTTTGCAGCAGCAGTTTTGCAGGGTGTCCTAGCCAGCCCCCGGTCTGCTTAACTGCCTCCACCCTTTTCTTCAGCTTTGGGAATCAACCCAAGTGTGATGACTGCAACAATGAAATGAACATAGTACAGATGTTCTTCGTGTTTCACTGTTGCAGTCATTACATTTGGGTTATCTGCTTGCAGGTAGCCCTCAGCCGGCCTGATTATCAACGTCTTGGGTCCTGCTTCGGATGCTGTCTCTTCTTCCATGACATCAGGTAGTCAGGGGTATAAAGCATGCAGCCGATGCCATTACATCAGTCTTTCTTGCCATGTGGTGCCCGAAGCAGAAGCAGTTTGCAAGTGCCGGTCGGCTGACTCCTGAAATTTTCGAGTTTCAGAACCGAAGTCTTCAAAAAAGCAAGTACCGTGTTGCGGATCCTTTTTCTTGCTCTAAACCAATGAGTAAAAGTTAATTGTATTACCTGTGGAAAGCAAATACCTCAATTTTCATTCGTACTGCATTCCTTGCTTAGGCCCCCAGACCATGATATCCCGCACTGTTTTGTGCCTTATTCATTCCTCTATTCGTAGTCTGTCCATGTTTGCAGCAAACTATTTTGGTACTCTGTTTAATTATCCAGAAATGGCTTTGGTAAGCCATAAGATTACTGACTTTCTGAAAAAACGTAAAGATAGACAGATCGCATAGGTCCAAAGCTGCCGACGACACTTCCGTTAACTAGTTGCCAGTTCGCTGGTACTGAGTGAGGCGCTTTCGCAGCCCTTGATGCCCGCTACTTCAGATTCGCAGGCCTCTACTGAGACCCATTTGGAGTCCGGTATGCCGTAAGATTTTCTTAGACTATGGAACCTGCTGATGTCTACCTTGGATGGGTCCAGAGCCGCTGTGCAGGTACCAGCTTCTGAGGGTGTATTCAGGCTTATGGACATGCATTTCAAACTGACGCCATCTTCAAGGCCTAAAACTCGACCCACGTCTAGAAAACAGGTGTCCAAGCCGCATGGTCAGTCCCATATGCCTAAAAAGAGTGGCTGAAGACCTTGTTACTTAGGGGAAGCCAGTTTTCTCCCTGTAAGAGACCTAGGATTGATTTTCCTTCTGATTCTTCTGATCAGGATTCTTAAATTTGTTTCTTCTGATTACCAGGATTTGCCCTTATCTGCCTATGAGGATTCTGATGCAGAGGACGCCATTCCCTCTGCTTCCCCTCCAAAAGATTTTTTTTTTTTGGTGAAACCTTGCACACTTGGAGCATTTCCACTGGGAAAGCCAGGATTACTCTTGACTCCAAAAAGAGGCTTAGGGAATTCTTACTCCTACCTCAACAGAGGCATTTAGCTGCCCCTCCTGTCCTGGACATTGTAGATGCCTTCTTGGAATGTAGCCTGGCCTCAGACACTTTACCTCCGGCTCCCAGGAAACCTGACAAGTTACTTTTCAAGAATCTTACTGCGGACCCAGAGACTATTTCCCAGGGACCTAAAGGCATTAAGGCTACTTACTGCTGCCAAAAACCCTACCTCCTCTGATAGTCCAGGGCCTTGGACAGATGGGGTAAGAAGGTATACACTTCTGCTACTTTGGCCATTAGGGCCTTAAACTACCAGGTTCATATGTTAAAGTATCAGCAGCATATTTTGGGACTAGTTAAACAGAAAATGATGTATATTCTTGACACTGCTGAAAATAAAGAATTACAGGATTTAATGCATTCTGCTGAACAAGTTGTTAAACCTACTTCGCAGTGTGGTTTTGACTCTCAAAACATATTGCAGGGCTGCTGTCACTGGGTCTGTTCTTAGAAGGTATGCTCAGCTAAAGGAGCAAAATTTGTCAGATCATGTTAAAGCTAAATTACTGAATGCTCCATTAAACCAAGATCGCCTGTTTGGCAACAAAGCAGAGGTCCTTAAAAAGATGGAGGAAAAAGCTAAATATGCAAACTGTAAAGATTTCCTGCAAGTACAGCCTCCCAGACTCATTAGGCATTGGCCTTCTAAGAATTGGTCCCGTCTTCCAGGCCTTCAGTCCAAACCCAGGAACAGCAGACCACCTAGGCTACAGTCTTGAGGTACTCTCAGGCCTAAGGAGTGGGGCGCTTTCACTTCCAAACCTGAAGTAGTTAGACACCCCCTATGGGAAAACTGTCACAATGACTTGACTTTAATCCTTCCCAACCCTGCTTGACTGCATGCTCCCTTGGTGGGAAAGATTGCACTGCATGCAAAAAAACTGGGAACTCATTACCCAGGACAAATGGGTTTTAAATATAGTTTCCCAAAGATACAGATTCCACTTCCACACCTTACCAACCCCAAACGGTTGGCCAGACCTACCCCCAAATCAGTGGGCAGAGGCTCAACAGCTGGTTCTCTGTTTCCTAAGTATCAGGGCTATTCAACCTGTCTCAGCAGAAGGGGACAAGGTTTTTACTCAAGACTATTCCTGGTACCCAGAAAAGACCGCTCCTGGCATCCTATCCTGGACCTCTCTATTCTAAACACCTTTTTGGTAATCCCAAAATTCAAAATGCTAACACTTCAGCTGCTTTCTATGCTAGGCAAAGATGCCTGGTTGGCAAGCTTAGACTTGAAGGAAGCTTACATGCACATTCCAATAAGGGAATCTTGCAGGAATTGCCTACGCTTCAGAGCAGGCTACATACACTGTCAGTTCTCTGCACTTCCCTTTGGCTTATCTACTGCACCCAGGGTATTCACAAAGTGCCTAGCTCCAGTCATTGCAAAGAAATATTCAGCTATATCCATACCTGGACAATGGTCTAATTCAGGCAGAAAGCTAGGACATGCTACTAAATCTGGCATTTGTAAAGAAGCTTCTAACTTCACTGGGGTACACCATAAACGAAAAGAAATTTCATCTAGTACCCTACCAACAAATTGTATTCCTGGGAGCAAGCTTGAACACGATTTCCCAGATGGCTTACCCTCACGCCAGAGAAACAAGTTTGACAGCCTACTTCAAACTACTGGCCACAAAAACCCAGCTATCTGCAAGGAAAATCCTGCAAGCCCTGGGGTTCATGGCCTTTGCATTCTTCTAATTCCATATGCAAGACTGCATATGAGGAAACTACAATGGTATCTAAATAGCCTATGGTGTCAACATTTCACAGGACCTGGAATCGGTGATTCCTATCATTCCTTGTATAAAGACAGAGTTCCTTTGGTGAGCAGAGGCCTGCTACCACAACAAGGGGCTGCCATTCATTCTGCCCCATCGCCCTAACCCTAACAGAGGCATCAGACTATGCATGGGGGCTCACTTGACAGGGCAGTACATTCAGGGAAAATGGAACCAGAGTCAGATGCACCTGCATATCAGTCAAAAAGAAATGTTAGCTGTACAGAATGCTGACAAGCCTTCAAGGACCACATTCTTCCAGGACAGACACCACCACTGTTATGTGGTACATAAACAAGCAGGGGGGGACCCACTTGTATTCTCTGCAGACCAGCCATGGCTCTGTGGAACACAGCCTTGAGCTACCAAGTGCACCTACAAGCTCAATTCCTGCCAGGCAAGCTAAATTCACTGGCAGGCGACCTAAGCAGAAATCTCATGGACCCACACGAGTGGAAACTGGAACCAAAGATATTCAACATTTTGAGAAACAAATGGGGGAACCCAGACATAGACCTGTTTGCCTCCCTTCAGAATTACCAATTAGACAAATTCTGCACAAGGACTCCCCACAGCCTAGATTGGAAAGTGGATGACCTGTCCTTCACCTGGGAAAGCTTCTCAGTTTATGCTCCCCCCCTCCACCTCTCAAAGTTCTGCTAAAGATCAAACGAAACAAATCAAGGACGATACTGATTGCACCAGACTGGCCACACCAACACTGGTGTACCCCCTCTTGCGCAGTGTCACTGCTGGATCCATGGCACCTGCCTCAGACCCATTCCCTGCTGTCCCAGCAAGAGGGCCAGATTCTGCACCCCCAGCTTCAAACCCTGAACTTTGCAGCCTGGCTAATTTCCTGATCTCTCCAATAGCATCACTCAGTAAGCTTGTGCTAGATGTCATTCTGGAGGTCAGAAGGACTAGTACTAGAAAATCCTATGCTGAAAAGTGGAAAAGCCAGACTCAAGGAATGGGCACAACAGTGCCCAGCTTACTGCATATTCTTCAATACTTAACAGAGATGCTCCACAAGGGCATTTCCTTTCTAGTCAGTTAAAATTTATGCCTAAGCCATTTCAGCACATTATAATTCTGAGCCACCCCTCCTCGCCCCCTGCTGAAACAATTCCTCAGGGGCCAAAAATTTAAGACCATCCAGGAGAGCCGTTACTTCAGCCTGGGACCTTAACTTTGTATTGGAAAAGCTCACTCCTTTTGAGCCAGCTGCAACTGCAGAGTTGAAATTCCTGTCTTGGAAAACTGCTGTCCTCCTAGCCATCACTTCATCAGGAAGAGTGTCTGAACTTCAGGCCCTCGTGATAGTGGAGCCCTTCATCTTCCATGCTGACAGGGTGCCCCTCAGGACCAATCCTTCCTTTATGCCCAAGGTGGTATCCATTGTGGCCCTTAATCAGTCCATTCATTTGCCTATCTTTTTTCCCAATCCACAGAACAAAGGAGAATGAATACTGCACTCTTTGGATGTGCACAGACAACTAAGATTTTATTTGGACAGGACTAAGCCTCTCAGAAAAACTGAACAGCTGCTAGTTGCCTTTGCTGCAGGGGCAGAGGGGAAGGCCATTTCAAAGCTAAACATTTCTAAGTGGATAGGCCATTGCATTCCTTTTTGCTTTAAGGAACATGGAAATCCTACTCCTCAGGGGATAAGATCACATTCCACCAGGGCTGCATCTACTTCTACAGCCTTTCTCAGGGGTGTCCCTACCAGGAACATCCTAGAAGCTACCTGGAGCTCTGTACATACTTTCACCAAGCATTACCACTTGCCTATGTTTTCTAAATCCAGAGCTGGTTTTGCCACTGCTGTCTTGCAGGGCTTAATAGCTGGTCCTAATGCTCTCTAACTTCCTCCTCCCTGCCGTAGCTTTGGGAGTCTACCCAAATGTAATGGCTGCAACAGTGAATCGCTAAGAACATTGTACAGTTGTGTACGCTTACCATAAATGTAGATGTTTGAGTGTATTCACTGTTGCAGTCCTGTTTACCCTCTCTCCAGCCCCCTGACTTCTCTTTGCCATACTTTTCTTCTTAGTGTATTTCAGCTTTGTGGTGTATTTGCTTTTTGTTGGAGGTGTGTAACCTTTATATATTTGCATATATATTTTCTTCCCATTGTGGGGGGCACCTGACATCTTGGGCAAGATAAACTGATGTAATGGCGTCTGCTGCATGCGTTAATACCCCTGACTTCATGGAAGAAGAGCATCCGACGCAGGACCCAAGACTTTGATATTCAGGCTGGCTGAGGGCTACCTGCAGGCAGATGAACCAAATGTAATGACTGCAACAGTGAACATCTACATTTATGGTAAGGGTACACAACTGTACTTTCCTTTCTAGCCGATGCAGATGTCAAATTGCACATAGATTCCCATGACCATTGTGATTTTTGTCTAGGCCGGGAACATGACCATACTGCCTGCCCGCTTGCCAGTCCTTCGTCCCCAAGATGCTTGGAAGTTGTATGGCCACCCTTAATCTTTACTTGTGAAAACCAGAGACTTTAAAAAAAATAGTGCTTAGGATGGATCTAGAGTCTGCCACACAGGTGGAACCACCTCAGAAAAAGGCCAAGGTTTTACGGCCTGCTTCCTGTCGTCAGACACCCAACCAGCCACCAGTTAGAAGGTTGAGGGACGTTCGTTAGAACCATCGACTTAGTCTTTCCCACTTGAGAGAGTTTTCTGAAATAGCGTCCACAGAGAACTCTTGATGAGCGTTTCCAGTTGGGCGCCAGAATGTGAAACCTCTACTTTAGCTCAGGTCCCTGAACCTAGGTCTTCTCCCTCTCCCAAATCTACTCCTTTAAAAAGAAAACAAAAAAGCAAACCTTTAACACCCTCTGCTGAGGGATGTCTGACTGGTAATCCTTTACTCGGTCCTTGATGCAGGCCTTCATTGCTCTTGGGCCCTATGCCACCTCTCCCTCCACTATTCCAGTGCTAAGCCCAAGGCCTGCCTCAGCTACTTCTATACTCCTTCTCACTTCCCATGAAGAAATTCTTTTCCTACTCTGCACAGATGTCCCCCCCTCTAGAATACTATTCCTCTGAGGAATCCATAGAAGGGGGATTGTCCTGTGGACATCACTTTTGGGGAGACCATAACTAAACTGAGCGAATATTTCAAATGGGATACTTCCCAAATGACAAACTCTAATATTTTGACCTATTGCAAATTGACTCTCCTTCACAGTCTGCCATTCCGCCAGTTATACTTTCATATCTAGATGTATTTACTTCAGCATCTAAAAATCCTGATTCTCTGCCACCAGCTCTTAGGAAACCAGATAGTTTCTACAAGGTGCCTGATGACCACAAATTTCTTGTGAAGCCCCTCTTGGCAGACCCTGCAGTGATTGCTGTAGCCCCAGACAAGCAGTCAAGACTGATCCCATCCTCGTCCCTTCTGCGCACTGACTAGGGCAGCAAAAACATGGACAGGCTAGGGGAGAAAGTTTACACCTCTTCCACCTTAGCCTTCAGAGCTATTAATTACCCAACCCATACTAAGTATGCCTTAGACTTGGTATCCCAGGCATCTACACTCCTATCCTCCCTGCTGGACTCTCCTAACAAGACTGAGGTAGCGCTAAAACTGCCACTGGCATTCCAGGTGGCCAGACGCACAGTCAGATGCGGCTGTGATGAAGCAGAGGCTTGTGCAGGATTTGCCGCATCCACCTCTGTGCTCCGCAGATATTCATGACTTTGACTTCAACCCCTTCCTGAGGATTTCAAGTACAAAATTCTTGACACTCCACTAGACCAGCAGACTGCTTCCCAAACAGGAGGTTGTGAACTGTTAATCTTCAAGAGAAAAGCGAGTAGTTTGAAGACATTAAGCACCTTCTGATATTCCCTATACCCAAATGCTACAGAAACTATCCAGCTAAGACCACCTATGTCAAATAACCCCCGCCACTGCCACCCCATCCTTTTTCAGGCATAGGAGAGGAACCAGGAGTCTGACTTCTACCTGACCAGCCTCTTCTCTTGCCAACTCCAGACTACCCTTTCAGGGTAGAAATGGCACCAAAAATGTGTGACTGCCTTGCCCATCTCCCTTAGCAGCCAGTCTTCCCCCACGGCCTGCCCCTCTGGAGAACAATTACTTCAGATTGCTGGGTCCTGGCAATATTAGAAGAGGGATACTTTAAGAAAAGCCCCCCTCTTGGGGGATCCCATTCCCGCCCAAAAACCAACTACACCTTATTTCAGACCTCACACAAGATCTACTGACCCATGGAACCATAGAACCTGTCCCCCCAGGACAAGAAGGAAAAGGCTTTTACTCTAGACTTTCTAGTGCCAAAAAAGGGCGGGCAATGGAGGCCAATCCTGGATTTGTCCTTTCTAAATCTCTTCCTAAAAGTCACATCCTCAGGACAAAGTACTTTCCCTAACAGGCCACTTCCAGGATCTGCTGCAGGTCCAACTATCAGCAAGACCATTCCTGTGGCTTCTGTGCCTTATGGCAGTCACCATTCCTATGCTAACATTAGCCAGGGTACACATGAGAATCTAAAGAATGTGTGGTCCCAACACAACCACCCTCTAGAATTCCAGATTCCCTTCCTACTGTGCCTAAAGACAGAGTTAAGGTGGTGGATCCAACAAGGTCAAAAGAACCCAGAACTTCCCCTTCACCTTTCCACCACCAGCTCAGTGCATGCACGCAGGCTCATCAGACCTGGGCTGGGGGCTACCATGAAGGGCCTCAAGGTGCAAGAACTCTGGCAGTCACCCCACTCAAAAAAACACACCCATGAAAGAGAAATGGCTGTAGTCCTTTTGGCACTGAAAACCTTTCTTCCCATCCTTCAGCCAGGTCCTTTTCAAATCTTCACAGACAACACCACAGTCACGTGGTACATCAATAAACAGGGGAGACTGAGTCTTGTATCATCTGCAGGCTAGCAATCCAGATTTGGGACCTAGCCTCCCAAAACGTCTCTGCAAGCAGCCTACATACCATCGCGGGAGAACCACCAGGCAGATGCTCTCAGCAGGTCATCCTCTTCATCACGAGTGGATGTTAAACAGAAGATGTTCTTTGTGTTTCACTGTTGTATTCATCATACTTGGGTTATCTGCCTGCAGGTAGCCCTCAGTCGGCCCGAATACCAGAGACTTAGTATTTCTGTATCAGATGCTATCGCTTCTTCTCTGACGTCAGGGGTATAAAAACAGGCAGACAATGCCATTACATCAGTCTTTCTTGCAGAGGAGGATCCTGAAGCAGAAGCAGTTCACAAGTGCTGGTAGGCTGCTACTTGAATTTTTCGTTTTAGAGTTCAATAATACTGAAGTCTTCTAAAGCTAAGTTGTTACCTCAACACAGACCTCTGGCTATACCTCCTGTCTTGGACATACTTGATGACGTTTACTCGGAGGCTTCTCTTAACCCGGATTCCCTGCCTCCTGCCCCAGTCAAACCTGATAGGTACTACAGAGTTCCTAACTCTCACCAATTTCTTTTCAAAAGCCATAATGCTGACCCTGAAACCATTTCTCAAGGCCCCAAGGGCATGAAGGCCTCTACAGCCAAGAATCCACTACCTTCCGAAAGAGAATCTAGATCCTTAGAAAGGTGGGGAAAAAAGGTATACACCTCGGCCACCCTAGCCATGAGGGCCTTAAATTGTCAGTTCCATATGCTTAAATATCAGCAGTTTCTGTTATCACAATTAAGAAATAAAATGTCTCAACCTGAACAACCAGATTTGAAGGAATTGCACGATATGATGCATAGTGCAGAACAAGTGGGTAAACACACCTTACAATGTGGCTATGATGCCTTAGAGGCCTCAAGTAGAGCTGCTGTTACAGGATCAGTCATTCGTAGACATGCCTGGCTTAGGGAACAAAGCTTGCCTGATCATGTTAAAGCTAGACTACTAGATGCTCCTTTACAAAAGGATGTACTATTTGGTACTAATGCTGAGGAGATACTACGGAAAATGGAAGAAAAAGCTAAATCTATGCAAACTGTCAAGGCTTTTCTACAGGTACAACCACCTCGTTTTAGCAGAAATTGGCCTTCTAAAAACTGGTCCTTTCCAGCCACGGACAAGCCCCAAAGAGGTAGATACAGGCGCACAAGGGGCAGAGGACAATCTCAAGGATCATATAGAGGGAGACAATGGCAAACTCCAGCACCAAGAGGTGGCGAAGACAGTGCACAAGAATACAGAAAACAAACCCAATGACTTCCTCCTTTTCATGCCAAGCAAGTCTCAGCTGGCAGCTCCCTTGGGAGGAAAGCTGGCATTATTTACAAGAAATTGGCATATCACAACAGACAAATGGATCCTGGACATTATAAACAGGCTACAGATTTCATTTTCACACTCTTCCAAAAATGAGGCATGCCAACCCTGCCACACAATCAAAGGGCAGAGGCGCAAATACAAATTTCAAAACTCATGGACATGAAAGCTATTCAAGAGGTACCTACTCACAAACAAGGTCAAGGTTTTTATTCCAGACTATTTCTTGTACCAAGGAAAGGAACCGACTGGAGACCCATTTTGGACTTATCCATCCTAAATACATTTCTACTCGTACCAGAATTCAAGATGCTCGCATTACAGCAGCTTCTTCCCATGCTGGGCAAGGAGTTTTGGCTGGTAACATTTGACCTCAAGGAGGCATTACCTGCATGTCCCAATCAGACAAAGCTGCAGAAGATACCTCAGATTTCTTGCAGGTTCAATCCATTATCAATTCTCTGCATTGCCCTTTGGCTTATCTACTGCGTCCAGAGTATTCACGAAATGCCTGGCATCAGTAATTGCCTACTGCAGACTTCAAGGGATAGAAATTTACCCTTATTTGGACGACTGCCTGATCCAAGCGGACAGCAAGCACATACTTCTGGAACATCTGGCTTATGCAACACGGTTACTGAATTCTCTGGAATACGCAATCAACAGAGAAATCCAGGCTAACACCATCTCAGAAAATAACTTTCCTGGGTGCCAACTTGGACATAAATACCCAGATGGCCTACCTTACGCCAGAAAAACAGGGGCAACTAACTCAGTACTTCAAAATACTAGCAAATTGTACCAGGCTTACTGCAAGGAAAATCCTGCAGGCTCTGGGCTTCATGGCATCTTGCATTCTTTTAATCCCATGTGCGAAGTTGCATATGAGAACTTCAATGGTACCTAAAAAACCTATGGTCGCAACACAGCCACAATTTGGAAACAATAATACCAATAATTCCAATTTTGCAAAAGGAATTTCTATGGTGGGCCCAAGCATGTCAAACAAACACAGGTCTTCCATTCTGCAAGCCTCAAGCAAATCAAGTCATCACAGATGCCTCAGATTACGCCTGGGGGGGGGGGCGCACATGACAGGCAGGTGCATTCAGGGCAAATGGTCCCAAAAGGAAAAGCACCTTCACATCAATCAAAAAGAAATGCTAGCAGTGATAAATGCAATTACAGCATTCAAGGACCTCCTGCATCCAGGACAATTATTGATAAGAACAGACACCACCACAGTAATGTGGTACATAAACAAACAAGGAGGAACACATTCATAGCCCCTGTGCAGACTAGCCATGACACTTTGGAACTTGGCTCTGGAATGGCAAATCGAACTTCAAGCACAGTACTTGCCAGGTTTGGAAAACACGCTGGCAGACAATCTAAACAGAAATGACAGATCCGCACGAATGGAAGTTGCATCCTCAGGTGTTTACAAAGATAATCCAAGTGTGGAGGAGGCCAGACATAGATCTCTTCGCCTCCCACAGGAATCATCAATTGGAAAAGTTTTGTTCAAGGACCTTTCATCCAAAGGCCTGGAGAGTCGACGCCCTTTCATTCAGTTGGACAGCATGGACAGTGTATGCTTTTCCACTTCTGCCTCTTCTGTCCAAGGTGCTCTTGAAAGCAAGAGCAGACAGACCAAAGATGATACTGATTGCTCCAGACTGGCCAAGACAGCACTGGTATCCTCTCCTGAGGAGCCTAACACATACTCCTCCCTGGCCTCTACCTCTAATGCCTCTTCTGCTGACTCAGCACAGCTACAAAACTCTTCACAGTCAGCTGAAAACACTCAATCTCGCTGCATGGAAAATTCCTTAACACCACAACAGACCCTACTCCCCAAAGAGGTGCAGGATGTCATTCTGGAGGCCAGAAGGCCATGTACTAGAAGGGCTTACTCTGCAAAATGGAAACGGTTTTGCTCTTGGAATGAGAAAAAAGGCCAGGACCCTAGAAAACTGAATTTGCCTCCAGTATTACAGTATCTAGCTGAGCTGCTGAACAGTGGACTTTCATTTTCCTCCATAAAAATCCATGCCTCAGCCATTTCTGCAGAATTCAACACGGATCCACCGTTATTGTCTCACCCACTTTTAAGACAGTTCCTCAGAAGGGCTAAGAATATAAGGCCACCAAGGAAACCAGTGCCAGCCTGGGATCTTAATTACATTCTAGAAAAATTAACATTGCCTCCCTTTGAACCAGCTGCCTCAACAGATTTGCAATATTTGTCCTGGAAAACAGCTTTCCTTCTGGCCATTACATCAGCTCGTAGGGTTTCGGAACTACAAGCCCTCATGGCTGTGCAGCCCTTTCTCATCTTCCATCAGGACAGGGTTTCCCTTCGAACCAACCCGTCATTTATGCCTAAAGTGGTATCCAGGGTAGCTTTAAATCAAGCCATTCACTTACCTACTTTTTACCCCAATCCTCAAAACAAAGGGGAAAGGCTGCTACATTCCTTAGACATCCATAGACAGCTACGTTATTATTTGGACAGAACAAAGCCTTTCAAGAAATCAGTGTCCTATGCTATAGGAGCTCAAGGGAAGCCTGTTACCAAACAGACAGTTTCAAAATGGATAGGCCACTGCATACGATTTTGTTACTCCTATCATGGGAAATCTGTCCCTACAGGCATCAGATCCCACTCCACCAGGGCCACAGCTGCCTCTACAGCCTTCCTCAGAGGAGTTCCTACCAAAGATATTTTGGAGGCAGCCACTTGGAGTTCTGTGCATACCTTCACAAAACACTACCACCTGCCTTTGTATTCCAAAACTAGAGCAGGCTTTGCCACTGCTGTGTTGCAGGGCATTCTGGCTCATCCCAGTTCCACCTAGTGCCTACCACCCTGTGCGTAGCTTTGGGATTCTACCCATGTGATTACTGCAGCTGTATGCACGATGAACATGGTACAGTTTTGTACCTACCATAAATGTAGATGTTAGAGTGCTAATACAGCTGCAGTACAGGTTTCCCTCCCTCCTTCCCCTCTTGGTAAAGGACTAGGGGCCAACACCTCCTCATACAACCTAATTTGGGTTATCCTCCTATGGTGTATTTGCTTGCAACTACTGTTTTTTGATTACATTGCATTGCTTGAATATATTTATATATATATATAATTTATGTATTGCCTTCCTTCTGGGGGCACCTGACATCTGGGGCAAGAAAGACTGAAGAATATGGCGTCGGCTGTGTCTTGTATACCCCTGTCACACTGACGTCAGGAAAGAAAGCGACAACAACCGACGCCGGACCTAGACTTTGGAATTCGGCCGACCGAGGGACTGCCTGACTGCAGAGAACCCATGTGTGATTACTGCAGCTGTATTAGCACTCGAACATCTACATTTATGGTAGGTACAAAACTGTACTTTTCTGCTACTCACAGCATGGCAAACCAGTGACTAAGGGCGTTAGGCCACATTCAACCAGAGCTGCAGCCACTTCTGCAGCCTTTCTCAGGGGGAGTACCAACCAAAGACATTTTGGAGGCTGCTACTTGGAGTACAGTGCATACCTTTACAAAACATTACAATCTGCCTCTTTACTCAAAATCCAGGGCAGGCTTTGCCTCTGCAGTTCTGCAGGGCCTCATAGCCGCTCCTAATGCTGTTTAGCTCCAGCCCCCCAACTATAGCTTTGGGACTCGACCCAAATGTAATGACTGCAACAGTGAAACATGAAGAACATAGTACAGTTGTGTACACGTACCATAAATGTAGATGTTAATGTATTCACTGTTGCAGTCCAGGTTACCCACCCGCCACCCCCCTTACTTTTTCTGGAACTTATCTTTACTTCTCTAATCTATGCAACCTAGGTGGTGTATTTACTTATAGATGAAGGTAAAGCTTATTTTGGTGCATGTATGTTTTTTTACATAATTTTAGCCTACCCTTTTGGAGACGCCTGACATCTGGGGCAAGAAAAACTAAATAAAATGAAGTCTGCTGCATCTTTTATACCCCTGACGACCTGACGTCAGGGAAAAGGCGACAGCACCCGACGCAGGACCTAAGACTTTGGAATTCAGGCCGACTGAGGGCAACCTGCCAGCAGGATAACCTAAATGTAATGACTGCAACAGTGAATACACTCCATCTACATTTATGGTAAGTGTACACAACTGTACTTTACTCTCCTTCCAGCCCCCTGATTGTCTTCTCCTATCCTTTTTTTGGTTTGGCATATCTTATGCTATGTGTATTTCCTTTTTGTTGGGGATGTTCCACACCATATAATTGCTCCCTATTGTCGGGGCACCTGACATCTGGGGCAAGAAAAACTGATGTTAATGGCGTCAGCTGCATGTTTTAGACCCCTGATGACCTGGTGTCATGGAAGAAGCAACACCATCCGCAGAAATCCCAAGAGACTGGTATTCAGGCAGATAACCCAAATGTGATGACTGCAACAGTGAATACACTCCATTTACATTTATGGTAAGTGTACAAAACTGTACTATTTACTGCACTCTGCTTGTGAAGTGGCCAAATGCTCATTGCAATGTGAATGATTCCCTAGAAGCCTCTAGCAGGGCACCGGTGACATGATCTGTTAATAGGAGATGTGCATGGCTGAAGGAACAACCTCTCCCTGATCATGTTGAGTCTAAACTTATTGATGCAGCCCTAGATAAGGACCACTTGCTTTGGGAAAAGGCAGAAGAGATGCTTAAGCTGGAAGATGAAGCAAAATCTATGCAGACAGTAAAAGATTTTTCAGGTTCAACCTCCCATATTCAGCAGGACCTTTTCTTCTAAGCAGTGGGCCTTCCCTGCGCCTAGCAGACGGGGCTAAGGTAAGCCCCACAGGGACACGTCATCCAGGCCCCTATCCCAGGGCCAGCAGAGAAGCACACAATGGACCACTTCCGTCTCTAAGGCAGGGAGTTTTAAGCTAACCTTCTATGACAAACACTCAGTGACAAGTCTTTGGGATGCCCAGCAACTCCACTTGTACATCAATCTGAAAGAAATGATGGCAGTACAAAAGGCACTAACATCCTTTATGCCTATCTCAGGCCAAGGGTTTTCCTTATAAAACAGACACCACCACAGTAATGTGGTATATCAACAAACGTTGGGGGGGGGGCACGCCCAGTCTTGCCCAGTCTTGCCCCCTGTGCAGCTTAGCCATGAGCCTCTGGCTTACAGCCACCTCCATGGGTCTACACATTTGCCCAATATCTACCAGGGGCCAACAACACCCTGGCAGAACACCTAAGCAGAAACTTACTGGACCCCACGAATGGCCAGCTCCACAGGGAATCTTTCGGTATATCAGTTAGGAGTGGGGGACTCCTGAAATGGATCTCTGCCTCGCACCTCAACCACTAGCTGCAAAAGTTCTGTACCAGTGAGTATCACCTCCTAGAATGGACGGTTGATGCCTTGACCTTCCCCTGGAACTTCCCTGTTTGTGTACGCTTTCCCCTCTGCCCCTTATTCTCAAGGTACTGATCCGAATAAGGGAGGAGAGACCAAAAGCCATCCTCATTGCTCCATATTGGCCCAGACAGCATTTGTCCCCTTACTGCACAGCCTGCCCTTTCAGCCCCCCCCCCCCAAACAGCTTCCCCTGACCTCAGACCTCTTGACCTAGGTGAGGGGGAAGTTACTGCACCCAGACTTAGCCATGCTGAAAGATTGAGTCTTATACTTTAAAAGCCAGTGAGGAGTCCCTGTTAAGCAAATGGGTCTTGGACATCACAGAGGCCAGAAGGCCCAGCACCAGAAAAAATTCGCAGGGAAATGGAAAAGATTCTGCTCCTGGAACAAGTCCAAAGGGGCCAGTACCTCCCATCCTTCCGTCCATCTTATCTTGGAATACCTAGCAGAGTTGCTCAGTACTGGCTTCTCTATTAAAATCCATGCCTCAGCCGTTTCTGCCCATTACGATTCCAACCCACCCCTCTTCTCTCATCCTTTGATTAAGCAATTCCTCAGAGGGGCTTCTAATATCAGACGACCTAGGCCTCCCATGCCACCCTGGGACCTGAAGTTTGTTCTAGAAAAACTAACCTTGCCTCCTTTTGAACCTGCTGCTTCTACAGAGTTGAAATACCTCTCCTGGAAGACTGCCTTCCTACTAGCTATCACCTCAGCCAGAAGGCTATCTGAACTTCGGGCTCTCATGGCTGTTGAGCCTTTCAGCATTTTCCATGCAGACAGGGTCTCCCTGAAGACTAACCCCTCCTTTATGCCAAAGGTGGTATCTGTTGTGACCCTCAACCAGGCCATACACCTACCCACATTCTTTCCTAACCTTTAAAACAAGGGGGAAAGAGTTATACACATTAGACATGCACAGACAACTTGGGTACAATCTGGACCATACTAAACCATTCAGAAAAACCAACTACTAGTCAGATATTCTTCGTGTTTCACTGTTCACATTTGGGTTATCTGCCTGTAGGTAGCCCTCAGCCAGCCTGAATACCAGAGTCTTTGGATTTCTGCATCTGATGCTGTCGCTTCCATGTCAGGTCGGCAGGGGGTATAAAACATGCAGATGACGCCATTACATCAGTCTTTCTTGCCATGTGGTGCCCGAAGCAGAAACAGCCAGTCGGCCGACTCCTGAAATTTTCGTGTGAGTTTCAGATCTGAAGTCTTCAAAGAGATAAGTACCCCATTTAGGGGTACTTTTTTCTTGTTCTAATCGATGTCAGAAAACATTGACAATTGTCTTGCCTGTGGAAAGCAAATACCTCATAGAGATTTTCATTCTTACTGCATCACCTGTTTAGGCCCAGACCATGCCGTCCCTCGCTATCGATTTTGTGCCTTGTTCAACGTCCAAACTATTTGTCTGCTCATTTTTGTAGCTAAATACTTCCTTTCTCTGTCTCCATACTCCGAAATGACTTTTAAGCCATCTGACCTTCCGAAAAAACATGAAAGATAAACAGACCACATAGGTCCAAAACTGCGGACGATGCTTCCGTTAAGCTAGTTGCCAGTCTGCCAGTACTCTGTGAGGTGCTGCCACAGCCCCTGGTACCGCTACTACAGATTCACAGGCCTCTACTGAGACCCATTCGGAGTCTGGTATACCGCGAGATGCCTCTTCGACTATGGTACATGCGGATGTCTCTACCTTCGATGGGTTTGGTGCCACTGTGCTGGCACTGGCTTCTGTGATGGTGTATTCAGGCCTACCGACTTTCATATTAAACTGACTTCATTTTAAGCTTGAAATACTAGAAATACTGAATTCCTCAGGCCTAAAGCACGCACTACACCTAGAAAACAGACCAAACCGCATTCTCAGGCCCATACGCCTCAAAAACAAATGGCTGAAGGGTTTATTACCTTAATTAGGGGAAGCCAGCCTTCCCCCTCTAAGAGACCTAGAACTGGTTTCCTTTCTGATTGTTCTGATCAGGAATCTGATATCTGTTCTTCTGACTACCAGGATTTACCCTTCTCTACTTATGAGGATTCTGATGCAGAGGATTCCATTCCCTCTGCTTCCCCTCCAGAAGATTTTTGTTTTGGTGAAACCTTGCATACCCTTGGGGGAGCATTTCCGCTGGGAAAGCCAGGACTATTGAGTCCAAAGAGAGACTTGGGGAATTTTGACTCCTCCCTCAACACAGGTCTCTAGCTATCCCTCCTGTTCTGGAGATTTCAGATGTTTTCTTGGAATCAAGCCTTACACCAGACACTTTGCCTCAAGCTCCCAGAAAACCTGACGGGTACTAGAGTACCTGATTCTCCCAAATTCCTCTTCAAGAATCCTGCTGCGGATCCAGAGACCATTTCTCAAGGACCTTAAGGCTACTACTGCCAAAAATCCTACCTCTTCTGATAGGGACTCTAGAGCTTTAGACAGATGGGGTAAGAAGGCATACACTTCTGCTACTTTGACCATTAGGGCTTTAAATTGCCAGTTTCATACGTTTAAGTATCAGTAGCATGTTATGGTACTTCAGCAGAGTCAGGAATCATCATTTTCTGTTTAACACACAGATTTGCAAGAGTTAATGTATTCTGCTGAACAAGTTGGTAAACATAATTTGCAATGTGGTTTTGATGCTTTAGAAGCATCTTGCAGGGCTGCTGCCACTGGGTCTGTACTTAGAAGGCATGCTTGGCTTAAGGAACAAAACTTGCCAGATCATGTTAAAGCTAAATTACTGGATGCACACTTAAACCAAAACCGCCTTTTTGGCAACAAAGCAGAAGTCCTCCTCAAAAGGATGGGGGAAAGCTAAGTCTGTGCAAACTGTTAGATTTCTTACAAGTACAGCCTCCTAGATTCAGTAGGCATTGGCTTTCAAAAAAACTGGTCCTTTCCAGGCCTTCTCTGTCCAAACCCAGGAGCAGCAGACCACCAAGACTTCAGTCTCGGGCACAGATCTAAGCAGTGGGGGGGGGGGGGCACACTTCCAAAGCAGGTAGTAGTAAGCCACCCCCTATGGAAAAACGGCACAATGACTGATCCTCAACTCTTCCATTCCCTGCTCAACTTCTTACTCCCATAGGAGGAAAGCTCGCTTTGCATGCAAAAAACTGGGAACTCGTTACCAAAGACAAATGGGTTTTAAACTGTTTCCCTAGGATACAGATTCCACTTCCACTCGCTCCCAATCCCAAGTGGATGGCCAGACCTCCCCCCACATCAGTGGGCGGAGCCCCAAAAACAAGTTCTGTCTCTCTCCTCAGTATCAGGGCTATTCAGCCTGTCCCAGCAGAACAAAGGGGACAAGGTTTGTATTCAAGACTGTTCCTGGTTCCCAGAAAAGAAAACTCCTGGTGTCGTATCTATTCTCCACCTTTCTGATGGTTCCAAAATTCAAAATGCTAACTCAACAGCTTCTTCCTATGCTAGCCAAGGATGCCTGGCAACCCTTGACTTAAAAGAAGCTTACTGCACATCCCAATAAGGGACCCTGCAGACAATACCTATGTTTCAGGGCCAGCTCCATGTACTATCAGTTCTCTGCACTTCCCATTGGCTTATATACTGTGCCCAACGTATTCACAAAGTGCCTAGCTCCAGCTATTGCATTTTGCAGGCAGAGAAATATTCAGATTTACCCATACTTGGACGATTGCTTGATTCAGGCAGAAAGTTAGGACTTATTACAACACCTGGCATTTGTAGAGAGACTTCTAACCTCACTGGGGGGTGAGTTCTCTGTGAGAAGAAATCACACCTAGTACCCTGCCAACAGATTGTATTCCTGGGAGCAAGCTTGAACATGTCGTCCCAGATGGCATTCCTCACTCCAGCGAAACAAGTTTGACAACCTGCTTCAATCTACTGGCCTCAAAAACCCAGCTGTCTGCAAGGCAAATCCTGCAAGCCCTGGGATTCATGGCCTCTTGCATTCTGTTAATTCCATATGCAAGACTACATATGAGGAAACTTCAATGGTATCTAAAAAGTCTATGGTGTCAACGTTCAGTACCTGGAAAACTATTCCTATCATTCCTTGTCTCAGAGCAGAGTTCCTTTGGTGGGCAGAGGCCTGCTACCACAAGTGACTCCCTTTCACTCTACCCTCTGCCGCCCAAACTCTAACAGACGCATCAGACTATGCATGGGGGGCTCGCAGGGCAGTGCATTCAGGGCAAATAGAACCCAAAACAGATGCACCTGCATATCAATCAAAAAGAAATGTTAACTGTACAGAATGCTCTGACAGCCTTCAAAGACCTTATTCTTCCAGGACAACTTTTGGTAGACACCGCCACGGTACATAAGCAGGGGGGGGGGCATTCCTACCCACTCTGCAGACTAGCCAAGGTTCTGTGGAACATAGCCTTCAGCTACCAAGTGAACCTGCAAGCTGAATTCCTGCCAGGCAAACTAAAATTCACTGGCAGACTAGCAGAAATTTCATGGACCCACACGAATGGAAACTAACCCAAAATATTCAAGCTCTTGAACAAATGGGGGACACCAGTTAGACCCGTTTGCCTCCCCTCAGAACTACAAATTGAACAAATTCTACACCAGAACTCCCCACAGTCAAGCTTGGAAAGTGGATGCCCTGTCCTTTACCTGGGAAAGCCTCTCAATTGATGCCTTCCCCCTCTGCCTCTCCACTCGAGGGTTCTACTAAAGATCAAATAGGACAAGCCAAGGACAATACTGATTGCACCAGACTGGCCACGCCAGCACTGGTACCCCCTTTTGCACAGTCTGTGCTACAACCATGGCACCTGCCTCAGACCCCTTCCCTGCTGTCCAAGCAGGTGGGCCAGATTCTGCACCCTCAACTTGAAAAGCTGAACATTGCAGCCTGGCTAATTCCCTGAGCTCACCTCTAGCAACCCTCAGTAAGCAGGTGCTGGATGTCATTCTTGAGGCAAGGGGGCCTAGTACTAGTAAATCCTATTCAGAAAAGTGGAAAGAGATGCTGTTCCTGGAGCCAGGCTCAGGGGATGGGCACAACGGTGCCCAGCTTTCCTCGTATTCTAGATTTAACAGAAATGCTCCACAAGGGCCTATCTTTCTCTTCAGTCAAGATTCATGCCTCTGCCATTTCAGCACATTGTAATACTTGGCCACCCCTCTTCTCTCATCCCCTGCTAAAACAATTCCTTGGAGGGGCTAAAAATGTAAGCCCCCCCCCCCCCCCCCAAGGAGAGCTTCCACTCCAGCCTGGGACCTTAACTTTGTATTGGAAAAACTCACCTCTCACCCCCCCCCCCCCCCCCTGTTTGAACCAGCTGCTACAGCAGAGTTGAAATTCCTTTCTTGGAAAACAGCCTTACTTCTAGCCATCACTTCAGCAAGAAGAGTGTGAACTGCAGGCCCTCATGACAGTGGAACCCTTCATTATCTTCCATGCGGACAGGGTTTCCCTCAGGACTAATCCATCCTTTATGCCCAAGGTGGTGTGTCGTGCGGCTCTAAACTAGTCCATTCATTTGCCTACTTTTTTCCCCTAATCCTCAAAATATAAGGGGGAAAGGAATACTGCATTCTTTGGATGTGCACATATGGCTTAGATTATATTTGTACAGAACTAAGCCTCTCAGAAAATTTGACCAGCAGCTAGTTAGCTTTGCTACAAGGGCAGAGGGGAAGGCCATTTCAAAGCAAACCATTTCCAAATGGATAGCCCTTTGCATCAGTTTCTGATACAAGCACCTTGGAAAACCTACCCCACAGGAGATGAGATCATATTCCACCAGGGCTGCATCTACCTCTACGGCATTTCTTAGGAGTCCCTACTAGGGACATCCTGGAAGCTCCTACCTGGAGCCCTGTACATATTTTTATCCAGCATTACCACCTGCCTATCCTTTCTAAATCCAGAGTTGGATTTGCCGCAGCAGTCTTACATGGCCTGATTTCTAGCCCCAATACTTTTTAACTGCCTCCACCCTTCCTTAGCTTTGGGAATCAGCCCAAATGTGATGACTGCAACAGTGAAACATGAACATAGTACAGTTGTGTACCTTACCATAAATGTAGATGTTCAAGTGTATTCACTGTTGCAGTCCTGGTTACCCTCCCTCCAGCCCCCTGACTTCTCTTGGCTCTACCTTTCCTTCTTGTTTGGCATATATTATATCATGTGTATTTGCTTTTTGCTGGGGGTGTTCCACACCATATAATTGCTTCCTATTGTGGGGGCACCTGACATCTGGGGCAAGAAAAAATGATGCAATGGCGCTGGCTGCATGTTTTGTACCCCTGACGTCATGGAAGAGAGCATCCGACGCAGAAATCTGAAGACTCTGGTATTCAGGCCGGCTGAGGGCTACCTGCAGGCAGATAACACAAATGTGATGACTGCAACAGTGAATACCCTCTAACATCTACATTTATGGTAAGTGTACACAACTGTACTTTTTGCTCCTGGGGCAGGGGGAAGCCCATTTCCAAACAATTTCCAAATGGATATCGCACTGTATCCATTTCTGCTAGACTACATAGGGAAACCCCCATACCCATTCCACTAGGGCAGCCTCCACTTCCACAGCGTTCCTCATAGGAGTACACACAAGGGACTTCTTGGAAGCTACCACTGGACCTCTGTTCATACTTTGACAGAGCATTACCACATACCTCTTTTTTCCAAGTCTAGGGCAGGGTTTGCCTCTGCAGTTCTGCAGGGCCTGCTGACCCATGCCTAGGACTCTTGCGTATCCTTCCACCCCTCTCCTCAGCTTTGGGACTCCTACCCCAGGTGTGATGACTGCAACAGTAAAACATGAACATAGTACAGTTGTGTACATGTACCATAAATGTAGATATTAGTGTATTCAGCGTTGCAGTCCTGGCTTCCCTCCCTCCATCCCCCATTTAGCATCTTCCCCCAGGGGAACATAAGCTTCCCATGGTGGCTTTTAGCCACCAGGACCACTTTTCCTTACTTCCTTGTGCTTCTGACAGGTTTAGGCAAGAAAAACTGATGATTTTGGCTGCCTTGCTTTATAGCACTAATGACCTGACGTCAGACTACAGGCGACTGCTGCCAATGCAAAAAAAATTGACACTGGTATTTGGGTTGGCCAAGGGCTATCACAGCAGGAATAACCCACATGTGATGGCTGCAACTGTGAATACTCCAACATCTACATTTATGCTAAGTGTACACAACTGTAGATGTTCTTCGTTTTTCACTGTTGCAGTCATCACCTGTGGGTTATCCCTGCTGTGGTAGCCCTCAGCCGGCCCAAATACCAGAGTCAATTTTTTCGCCTGCTGCAGTTGCCTGTAGTCTGACGTCAAGCCGGTGCTAATAAAGCAAGGCAGAAGACGTCATTACATCAGTCTTTCTTGCCGTGGAGTCCATAGCAGGAGCAGTTTGCACGAGTGCCAGTCGGTTGCTTCCAGAAGTTGAATTTCAGCTGAAAACGTCTAAAGGTAGAAACATCCTTGACCCTGGTCATTACTAACCTGGGCGACCATTGCTCTACACCAAAAGTCAACTCCTTCCTGGTTAGATCCGACCACAAACTAATCCTCTTGGAAATCCACATACCTCCCACTCCCCCGCAAAGGTGTAACCACCATGAAAAACTTCTCCAAAGCTAACTTTTGGCTCCTAAGAACAGAGGTGGGTAACTTCGTGGCACCCAAGCAAATGGAGAATAGTTGCATGACAGAATCATACATCAGTGCACTGTATGAACACATACACAAATGCATTGATCTCACCATATTCAATAGAACCAAGACACTCTCCCCACTCCACAAAGTGGGTGCCACCACTGACCCCGGGAACTACCGCCCCATTAGCCTGACGAGCCTGGTCTGCAAGGCCATGGAACACATCATCCTGGAGCTTAACACAATAGGTAGTTTCCAAACTCTGGACCCTGCTTAGTTTGGGTTTGTAAAAGGTAGATTATGCCTCCTAAACCTGACTACTTCGAAGCAGTCACCAGAGACGTAGACAAGGGTAAGGTTGGGAGGGTGGCCTAATGGTTAAGGTGTTTACTTACAAGCACAAGGTGCAAGGTTTGTCTCAAGGGATACAAGGGCTTACAGTGGCTCGCAAGGGCAGTTAGCTTAGTACTAACCTATGAGCCACATAGCCTATCTAGACCTCGCCAAGGCTTTCGACATCCCCCCTACTCTGGTGTTATAGATAAACGCAATGGACTAGGCATAAATCCATATTTCACAAGATGAGTGGCCAACTGACTCACTGACAGAACCCACACAGTGAAAGTAGCAGACTCCAAATCTGACATCTGACCAGTGACAAGTAGAGTACCACAGGGTTCGGTCCGGGGTCCTCGTATTCGGTATCTACTTCTGAAGTCCAGGCTAATACAGCTGGTCTCTGGCTAACCAAATTCACAGACAACTTCAAACTAGGAGGCATAATAGATTCGCTTAAGGATGTGGACATTCTACAAAGAGGCCTCTTTGAGACTGATGCTTGGTGTCAGTTATGGCATAAAGCTCAGTACCAAGAAGTGCACTGTCATCCCCTTTGGGAAAAACACCATACCCATGAACTACCACATAGGCGGTAGCCTACTAAACTCCGAAAGTGTGATGAGACCTTGGGGCACAGGTGGACAGTAGTCTCTTCTTTGATAATCATGTCCCCACAGTCGGGAAATCCTATGTGGCACACCATCACAAAGGGGTTCTCCTCCAGAAAGAGGTCATCTTTCCTCTACTCATCACATCACCCATTAGAGTACTACGCCCCGTTTGGCATGTTCCTCTCAAGACATCTGCAACTAGAAATGCCACAAATACCTTGCTAGGAGGATTACCAGCCTCAGATGCCATACACAGACCCACTCAAACTCCACTGCTACTCAGTCGCATATCGCCTACTCAGAGGTAACCTCTGCCTAACATACAAAGCCATGTCTAACCCAGATCTGATGGACATGCTACACTTAAAGAAATCCCAATCTCTCCGAGCCACACACTCCAGGGGCTTAAACCTTGTCACCATGATAGAGAACATGCTGGAGGGATAGATTAGTCCCAGAGACTTCCCATCCTCTGGAACAGGCCACCCATTCATGTCAAGCAGAGCTCCTCATTAGCCCTCAACAGAAATCTTGACATTTGGATTGGAAACTGAAAATTCACCCCAGGGATCACTGCTGTGGCACTGCACAACAGGGGCACAGGAAAATTTTCTTGGGTGGTGAAAGCCAGGTAATTTCATTTGGCTAGGCTTATATAGGCCCTAGGGCTAATAGCCTAGTACATACCTATGGACTAATCTGGTGGTCCCCTACAACAGGAGGAGGAAACTGATGTGGAATAAGGTGAAGTCCCATGACTGGAAAAAGTCCCTTAGCCTCAACAAAAAGTTGAGATCCCTCATCAAATCCTCTAAAGCTTGCTATGAAAACAGAACTGCAGTAGATAGTAGACAACCACAAGGCCTTCTATAGTTATGTAAAGGACCTCCATGGCAATACCCAGATTTGCTCTGAGCTGCTGCATAATGTTAACTCCTATACTGAGCCAACAAATATTGCCAGTATACTGGCCAGCCGATTCGGTGCCAATTTAACCCCCCCCCCCCCCAAGGACCAATCACAATACCAGTATATTGCCAGCCATCCAGTATTACTGCTGCACAGGTTTAAAACAGCACTGTCCAAGGCCAAGAATGCAGCTTGTGTGGGACCTGACAAATATCCCTGACTGTTCTACATGAGCTATAGAGTGAACCGGCACCTCACCTGTGTGCCCTGTTCAATCACAGCCTCACCTCAGGCATTCTGTATCGAATGGCGCACTGCTATCATCCCTCTCCACAAAAGAGTGACTACAGACCCTGGGAGCTGTTACCCCATTAGCCTGACAAGTTTGATATGCAAAGCTATGGAATGCATCATGGACCTAATAAACAAGGATATAGGGAATCTACAAACTCTGGATCCCACACAGTTTGGTTTTGTGAAGGGTAGATCATATCTGCTGAACTTGGTCGACTGAGTCAGAGCTGTGAATGAAGGCAAGGTGGTTCATACAGCCTGCCTTGATCTGACCAAGGCCTTTGATACCATTCCCCACTCGGGAATCTTAGAAAACCTCACTAAGCTAGGCATCAACCCCTATATCACTAGGTGGGTTGCAAACTGGCTCACAGAACCCACCGTGTGAAAGTAGCCGACTCAGACTGCTGACCAGTCACAAGTGGAGTCCCACAGGGGTCGATCCTGGGTCCTCTCCTGTTTGGTATCTACTTCTCAGAAGTCCAGTCCAACATGACTGGACTCTGGCTAAGTTCACAGACGATTGCAAGTTGGGAGCCATTAACTCCCCAAGTGATGACATCCTACAGAAAGGCCTCACTGAGACCAAAGACTGGTGTCAGAACCATGGCCTTAAGGTCAATGCCAAAAAGTGTCGTCCCCTTTAGGAAAAACAATGGTGGTCACTGAACACAGAAGGTGTTATAAGATCTGGGAACACAGGTTGGCAGCAGCCTGTTTTGACCATAACATTGCCACTGTGGTCAGAAAACCACACTGCCCCTGTGGTGAAAGTCTTGTGGCACATCTCAGTACTAAGGGTTTTCCATCCAGGAAGAAAGAGGTCATTGTCTCCCTATACTCCTCCCTCAGGCCAATACAATGCCTCATTTGGCATGTACCTCACTAGACACCTGCAGCAACGGGAGAGGCCGCAAAAGTACCTCAGAGGATCCTAGGCCTTAAACACTTGTCCTATATGGACAGACTCAAACTCCAACTATTCTATCTCATATCACCTACTTGGAGGCAATCTCTGCTTGACTTACAAAGCCATGTCTGACCCAGCTGTGTTAGAAATGCTACATCTAAAGAAATCCCAATTCGTCTGCACCACACACTCCAGACCTCAACCTCATTACCACAATCAACAGAACATGCTGGAGGGACAGGTTCATAACCCAGAAGACTGCCTATGCTGTGGAATAGACTTCCCATACATGTCAAACAGAGCACCTCAGTGCCCCTCTTCAAGAGAAATAGAAAATTCACCCTGGGGACCACTCCAGTGGCTCTACTCAACAGAGGCACTGGAAACTAAGGTCAGGTGGCACTACGCCTGGGTAATCCTATGGGCTAGGCTTGTAAAGACTCCAGAGAGATTAGCATAGTACACGCCTATGAACCTGTAATATGTGCCTTCTCTTGCCAACGTGATTAAGCATTTTCTTAGATTCCCGTTAAACTACACTCTTTGCTTCATCCTATGGGCTAGGCTTGTAAAGACTCCAGAGAGATTAGCATAGTACACTCCTATGAACCTGTAATATGTGCCTTCTCTTGCCAACGTGATTAAGCATTTTCTTAGATTCCCGTTAAACTACACTCTTTGCTTCATTGTTTTTGTTTGTCTAGCCATTTTAGAGAAGGCAGATGAGCCAAGGTCCAAAGAATCTGTTTGGCTGTTCAGAAGATTTCTGTCACTTGATGCAAAAAGTATTGGTCTTCAGTTTTAATGGTACTTCGTTCTGTGTAGAGCTTGCCACTGCCTTCTGAGAAGGGGTCACAGTACTGAACAGGTAGCACCACATAGATCTTTGTGTATACTTCTGCTGTTTACCCTGATGGTGTGCAATTCACTTGAGGATGCAGTGTGCTTTGAGAAGTCGTACTACCTCAGCTTTGTCCCCTTTTTAGCAGGAGACTGCTCCTCTACTAGAGATAATTAATGATGTTGGTACCCTTAGAAGAGGGGAATAATCAAAAGTATTGTCATTTTTGCATCTTGGACCAGCCACTGCTGCTAATTCACAGGGTGGCTGGTGGTAGAAATGGATGCTGAACCTCTGCTGGCTACTGCTCATTTGATTACAGCATGGGATGTTTGTGCAAATCTTTCATTGTTGCAATATATCTTTAGTAATAGTAATGGTCAGATTTGAAGAACAAGTTGCTAAGCTTTATTTTGCATGTTTAATCATTCCAAAAGATTTCCTGTTCATGTGTACACGTTTTTATTTCAGCAAGATCCGATGCAAGTTTTATGTTCGGTCCAATGGACACTGCCCGTTTAAATCTGAGTGCATCTACCTACACGAATTCCCACCAGGTTATCGTCCTAGCCGCAGACAGGAGAGGAGAAGACGCAGGGTAAGAATTTTTTTTGTTGTACTTTCAAATATGAAGTAAGATGGGCAGTTTTGTCAGTCTGCCAAGGAGTTGGGATGAATTAACATTTCTTTAATGTGATATTCCAACTGTACATGGGCTAGGTGTAGTTTTTTGGTGGCTTTGAAATTAAGGATGATTCCTTGATGTGTGATGACTTGGTGGGGGGTGGTCTAGAGTTTAGTTTCCTAGTTAAATAGGGAGCTACTAGGAAGAGTTTAGTTGTAGACTAGGTTTTAATGTTTTGACTGTAATTCTCTTGTCTACTACTGAAGGAGACATAATATTGATGGATATTTGCCCAGGTAATGGATACTGCAACCCTGCTGTATAATAGCTGATCCCTGTCTGTGCTGTCCTCAGTAAATTTTTTTTTCACACACATTACTTTGCTACAGATATTTCCCTTGGATTATGAACCTCCAAAGTTCATTACTGAACAAGCACCTTTAGACTACCTATTATTGTCCGGTACCCCATCTTGCTGCTATCCCTCTTACTGCTGACCATTTTTATCGTGCATGTTTGTACCATTCCATTGTGTTACTTGTTTAAACCTCCTTGTTGTTGCGTGAAGTAATGAAGAACTGCTTAGACTGCTAAATGCATGTATCTGACTGCACTTTGTACCGTTGCATTTGTGCTACCTGCTGTTTGTACCTCATCAGTGCTGTTGCCTAGTAGTACTTAATGAACTGCTTACACTGGCTAAATGTAAGCATCTTAGCTCAATTACTATTTGCAATGTTATAAGTATTACTGCTAGCTATTGCTGCCTTGTTTAATGTATACGTTGAATTTCTAACTCTGTTTCTCTCCTCTACCTTTATTTCCCTTCTTCCCCTAAGTACCCAACTCAATTTGTACCTACTCCTGATACAACCTCAGCCTACCTGGTGTGTTAAGAACCCTATCCATACGCTTGTGGCCTCAACCTCCAGCTTGCTGCACCCTCTATCAAGGAAAACAATTAGTATGTTATGGACTAAATCTACCTGGTAAAACAGACCCTATCCACCACCAGTTTCAGGGCTTCAAAGTCAGCAGCCTTGCCCCTATTCTGTACCTACCTAACAGCCTATACACCTCTTCCTCTTACCTTCACCCCCTCACTATAGATTTCTTTCTCTACACTTTTCTGCTCCCTTACAAACTTACCTTCATTTCCTGAACTGCCCACTAGGGGGCGCCTTTCTCCCATCTATCACTCCCCCGCTCCCTATGCTATTTGGCAAACTTTAACCATCTACTAAACTTCTTACTGGTTCTGATTCTAACTTACTTGGTGCCTTTTAGTTTGTACTCCTCAAGAAGTCTTTCTCTACATTTCCCCTTTATTCTCAAACCTTCTCCACTCATAACATACCATGTTAAGTTGTCAATGTCACCTTCATTCTTGCTGGATGGGTTCGGAGCCGATCCTCTGCTCCGACTCTGCCACTTACTAAAGCTCGAGCTTATTTTACCAGCTCGAGGCAACCCTATATCCCATGATGTTAGGCGATAACTCCCCAGATCTCGTTTGCCGCTTTCACTTGCGAGGTGCGTATTTTTACCGGCTCCTGGTAAGTCTTTGAATACATAGATGTTCATCGTGCATACAGCTGCAGTCCTTACATATGGGTTCTCCTGCCGTCAGGCGGGTCCTCGGTCGGCCGAATTCCAAAGTCTTGGTCCGGCGTCTGTTGTTGTCGCCTTCTTCCCTGACGTCAGTGCGACAGGGGTATATAATACATGGCCGACGCCATTTTCTTCAGTCTTTTTTGCCGCCCGGTGCCCGAAGCAGAAGCAGTTCGCAAGTGCCGGTCAGCCAGCTCCTGAATTTACGAAAAATTGGAAACTGAAGTCTTCATTAAAGCTAAGTACCCCATTGGGGAAACTTTTCTTGCCTCAGACCGATGTCAGAAAAAGTTAACAATTGTATTTCTTGTGGGAAGCAAATACCGCATAAGGATTTCCATTCCCTTTGCATACCTTGTTTAGGCCCAGACCACGACGTCTCGGGCTGTCGCTTTTGCGCTACTTTCAATAAACGCACTATTAAGTGTCGGGCGGAGTTCGCCCAACACTTTTTTGGTAAAGCCTTTGATTATAAAATGTCGGAGACTCAGACTACCGTTTTGTCCAAAAAAAGCAAGGACAAGGACCGACACGCTAGGCCCGCGGTCCCCACCGACACCACGCCAAAACCGGCTACACGTGGTCCGGTTCTCAGCGAGACGCCTATGCAGTCCCTGACTACCGACGACACTTCTTTGGCGGTGTCTTCTGTAACCGAGACCGCAGGTACCTCGGCCCATACCCAGACTACAACCACCGAAGCCACTGTAAGCGTTGAGCCTCCTAATGTGGACAGGTCCACTTCCACCCATGGTGTCTTTAGACCCTCATCTTCCTTTTCCATTAAGGCCTTTACCAAGTCCAAATCAGCCAGGCATCCCAAGAGGCCTGTTGCACAGGGCCCATCCCAGGCCCCATGCCTAAAAAGCAGATGCTTAAAATGGCTGAGGATTTAATTACTCTTATCAGGGGTTCCCAACCCCCTCCAGACAAGAGACCCAGAGTGGAGGAAGATTCTCCCTCTTCTGATCAGGGCTCCATTTTTTCAGAACATTCTGATGTAGAGGAACACTCTTACTCCCCTTTTGAAGATTCTGATGCAGAGCAGTCCATTCCTTCTGCATCTCCTGAGGATTTTTCTTTTGGGGAAACCTTGCACACCTTGAGGGAACACTTCCATTGGGAAGGCCAAGACTTTTCTGATTCCAAGAAAAGACTTAGGGAATTTCTTTTGTTACCTCAACACAGACCTCTGGCGATACCGCCTGTCTTGGATGTACTTGATGTTTATTCGGAGGCTTGCCTTAATCCGGATTCCCTGCCTCCTGCCCCAGTCAAGCCTGATAGGTACTACAGAGTTCCTAACTCTCACCAATTTCTTTACAAAAGCCATAATGCTGACCCTGAAACCATTTCTCAAGGCCCCAAGGGAATGAAGGCCTCTACTGCTAAGAATCCACTACCTTCCGAAAGATAGTCAAGATCCTTAGAAAGGTGGGGGAAAAAGGTATATACCTCTGCCACCCTAGCCATGAGGGCCTTAAATTGTCAGTTTCATATGCTTAAATATCAGCAGTTTCTGTTATCACAATTAAGAAATAAAATGTCTCAACCTGAACAACCAGATTTGAAGGAGTTGCAGGATATGATGCATAGTGCAGAACAAGTGGGTAAACACACCTTACAATGTGGCTATGATGCCCTAGAGGCCTCGAGTAGAGCTGCTGTTACAGGATCAGTCATTCGTAGACCTGCATGGCTTAGGGAACAAATCTTGCCTGATCATGTGAAAGCTAAACTACTAGATGCTCCTTTACAAAAGGATGTGCTATTTGGTAGTAATGCTGAGGAGATACTACGGAAAATGGAAGAAAAAGCCAAATCTATGCAAACTGTCAAAGCTTTTCTACAGGTTCAACCACCACGTTTTAGCAGAAATTGGCCTTCTAAAAACTGGTCCTTTCCAGCCACGGACAAGCCCCAAAGAGGTAGATACAGGCGCACAAGGGGCAGAGGGCAATCACAAGGATCATAGAGGCAGGCAATGGCAAACTCCAGCACCAAGAGGTGGTGAAGACCGTGCACAACAATACAGGAAACAAACCCAATGACTTCCTCCTTTCCATGCAAGCAAGTCTCAGCTGGCAGCACCCTTGGGAGGAAAGCTGGCATTATTTACAAGAAATTGGCATATTGTCACAACAGACAAATGGATCCTGGACGTTATAAACAGAGGCTACAGATTTCATTTTCTCACACTCGCAAAAATGAGAGGCATGCCAAACCTGCCACACAATCAAAGGGCAGAGGCACAACTACAAATTTCAAAGCTCATAGACATGAAAGCTATTCAAGAGGTACCTACTCACGAACAAGGTCAAGGTTTTTATTCCAGGCTATTTCTGGTACCAAGGAAAGGAACCGACTGGAGACCCATTTTGGACTTATCCATCCTAAACACATTCTTACTCGTACCAAAATTCAAGATTCTCACATTACAGCAGCTTCTTCCCATGCTGGGCAAGGAGTTTTGGCTGGTAACATTGGACCTCAAGGAGGCATACCTGCATGTCCCAATCAGACAAAGCTGCAGAAGATACCTCAGATTTCTTGCAGGTTCCATCCACTATCAATTCTCTGCATTGCCCTTTGGCTTATCTACTGCACCCAGAGTATTTACGAAATGCCTGGCACCAGTAATTGCCTACTGCAGACTTCAAGGGATACAAATTTACCCTTATTTGGATGACTGCCTGATCCAAGTGGTCAGCAAGCACATACTTCTGGAACATCTGGCTTATGCAACACTGTTACTGAATTCTCTGGGATACACAACAGAGAGAAATCCAGGCTAACACCATCTCAGAAAATAACTTTCCTGGGTGACAACTTGGACACACACACCCAGATGGCCTATCTTACGCCAGAAAAACAGGGGCAACTAACTCAGTACTTCAAAACACTAGCAAGTTGTACCAGGCTTACTGCAAGGAAAATCCTGCAGGCTCTGGGCTTCATGGCATCATGCATTCTTTTAATCCCATGTGCAAAGTTGCATATGAGGAAACTTCAATGGTACATAAAAAACCTATGGTCTCAACACAGCCACAGTTTGGAAACAATAATACCAATAATTCCATGTTTGCAAAAGGAATTTCTATGGTGGGCCCAAGCATGTCAAACAAACACAGGTCTCCCATTCTGCAAGCCTCAAGCAAATCAAGTCATCACAACAGACGCCTCAGATTATGCCTGGGGGGGGCGCACATGACAGACAGGTGCATTCAGGGCAAATGGTCCCAAAAGGAAAGGCACCCTCACATCAATCAAAAAGAAATGCTAGCAGTGATAAATGCAATTACAGCTTTCAAGGACCTCCTGCATCCAGGACAATTAAGAACAGACACCACCACAGTAATGTGGTACATAAACAAACAAGGAGGAACACATTCATACCCCCTGTGCAGACTAGCCATGACACTTTGGAACTTGGCTCTGGAATGGCAAATCGAACTTCAAGCACAGTACTTGCCAGGCTTGGAAAACACGCTGGCAGACAATCTAAGCAGAAATATGACAGATCCACATGAATGGAAGTTGCATCCTCAAGTGTTTACAAAGATAATCCAAGCGTGGGGGAGGCCAGACATAGATCTCTTCGCCTCCCACAGGAATCAATTGGAAAAGTTTTGTTCAAGGACCTTTCATCCAAAGGCCTGGAGAGTTGACGCCCTTTCATTCAGTTGGACAGCACGGACAGTTTACGCCTTCCCACCTCTGCCTCTTCTGCCCAAGGTGCTCTTGAAAGCAAGAGCAGACAGACCGAAGATGATATTGATTGCTCCAGACTGGCCAAGACAACACTGGTACCCACTCCTGAGGAGCCTAACGCATTCTCCTCCCTGGACCCTACCTCTAATGCCTCTTCTGAGTCAGCACAGCTACAAAACTCTTCACAGTCAGCTGAAAACACTCAATCTGGCTGCATGGAAAATTCCTTAACACCACAACAGACCCTCCTCTCCGAGGAGGTGCAGGATGTAATTTTGGAGGCCAGAAGGCCATCTACTAGAAAAGCTTACTCTGCAAAATGGAAACGGTTTTGCGCTTGGAATGAGAAAAAGGACCAGGATCCTAGAAAACTGAATTTGCCTCAGATATTACAGTATCTAACTGAGCTGCTGAACAGTGGACTTTCATTCTCCTCCAAATCCATGCCTCGGCCATTTCTGCAGAATACAACACTGATCCACCCTTATTCTCTCACCCACTCTTAAGACAGTTCCTCAGAGGGGCTAAGAATATAAGACCTCCAAGGAAACAGCCAATCCCAGCCTGGGATCTTAATTACATTCTAGAAAAATTAACATTGCCTCCTTTTGAACCAGCTGCCTCAACAGATTTGCAATATTTGTCCTGGAAAACAGCTTTCCTTCTGGCTATTACCTCAGCTCGTAGGGTCTCGGAATTACAAGCTCTCATGGCTGTGCAGCCCTTTCTCATCTTCCATCAGGACAGGGTTTCCCTATGAACCAACCTGTCATTTATGCCTAAGGTAGTATCCAGGGTAGCTTTAAATCAGGCCATACACTTACCTACCTTTTACCCCAATCCTCAAAACAAACGGGAAAGGCTGCTATATTCCTTAGACATCCATAGACAGCTGCGTTACTATTTGGACAGAACAAAGCCTTTCAGGAAATCAGAACAACTCTTTGTGTCCTATGCTGTAGGAGCTCAAGGGAAGCCAATTTCCAAACGGACAATTTCAAAATGGATAGGCCACTGCATATGTTTTTGTTGCTCCTTTCATGGTAAATCTGTACCTGCAGGCATCAGATCCCACTCCACAAGGGCCACACCTCTGCAGCCTTCCTCAGAGAAGTTCCTACCAAAGATATTTTGGAAGCTGCCACTTGGAGTTCGGTGCATACCTTCACTAAACACTACCACCTACCTTTATACTCCAAAACAAGAGCAGGCTTTGTCACTGCTGTATTGCAGGGCATTCTGGCTGCTCCTAATTCCACCTAGTGCCTACCAAGTGCCTACCACCCTGTGCGTAGCTTTGGGATTCTACCCGTATGTAAGGACTGCAGCTGTATGCACGATGAACATAGTACAGTTTTGTACCTACCATAAATGTAGATGTTAGAGTGCTAATACGGTTGCAGTCCAGGTTTCCCTCCCTCATTCCCCTCTTGGTACAGGCCTAGTGGCCAACTCCTCCACAAAAAACCTGTTTGGGTTATCCTTCTATGGTGTATTTGCTTGCAACTACTGAATTTTGATTATATTGCATTGCATGACTATACATAGATATATAAATTATGTATTGCCTTCCTTCTGGGGGCACCTGACATCTGGGGCAAGAAAGACTGAAGAAAATGGCGTCGGCCGTGTATTATATACCCCTGTCGCACTGACATCAGGGAAGAAGGCGACAACAACATACACCGGACCAAAACTTTGGAATTCGGCCGACCGAGGACCCGCCTGACGGCAGGAGAACCCATATGTAAGGACTGCAGCTGTATTAGCACTCTAACATCTACATTTATGGTAGGTACAAAACTGTGCTTTTTCAGTCACCCTTTTTGATTAGTTTTTCACCCAGTTGTTTTTCAGTAGTTAGCGACTACCTTTAATTCTATTCCTGTTAATACCTCCCCTTTTTTCCCCTTATATCTCCGTCCCTCCACTCTTAGTTTAGGTTTTAAGCCTGCCCTTTTCCTAATTATTCTTAGGGGTCTTGTGGAGTGTTTGGGTGTGTCAGTATCCCAATTAATATTTTTATTTTTTGAGTGTTGTGTGTGTTTTCTCTTTCCTTTTGTGATCCCTCGACACTTGTGTCGAAGGGACCAAAGGAAACTAAGGTCTCAGGCTTTAAGAAGTGTGACTCGTGCTGTCAGAAAATGTCTCTGACAGACTGTCACACTTGTGTTTACTGCCTGGGACCCCTGCACCTGCAGGACTCTTGTTCTGTGTCATGCATTCAGTCCAAGAGTCCTGCAGGAGCGCAGGAACAAACTTATATTGAGGGGCTTGTTAAAGCCCGAGGGCTCCCCGACTAAGTCTGCGTCGGGGAGGCCTTCAAAACCAGTAAAACCGTCGGCTCAGAGTACTAAGCCTTTGGCTGGTGGCTGTCTGTGCCTAGATCGGCTCCGGCTGGAGCCGATCCCTCTGAGTCGCAGGTTCCTGTCTCGGCACCACTCGGTGCCGATACCAGAGTCCATGCATTCACGGTCAGCTCCGGCTGGAGCCGACGTGTCCTCGGCTCCTTTGGCTCCATCCATATCTAAGAAGAGGTCAAGATCCCCTTCATTGGAGTCCATCCATTCGGCTCAGAGATCCCCCTGCTCTTGGTGCGGAGCCAATCTTCTCGGTCGTCCAGGCTTTCAGATCACGACCTTGAGAGAGTGGTAAGTAGGCTGTTAAAGTCTCAGGCATTGGCCCAGATGATCTGTAGCCCGTCTCATCAGACGGTAGCTATTACGACTCCACCTATTTTTCCTCCTTCGACTCTCCCTCAGAGTTCGGAGCTGGAGCTCCTCAGAGCTGTGACTGTTGTGGCGTCGGAGCCGATACCTCCCCCTTTGTCTCCTTCGTCTTCCGCTCCGATCTCCTCCTTGATGCCTTCATTGGCCGGATCCGGGCGCCTGGTCTCTCGTCGGCTCCGAGGGGGCGAGTGGCATCGGACCATTGTCAGACCCTGTTCTCCCTCTTGGAGTGTCGGTGCTGGTGAGCTCTGCCCCAACATTGGCCTCGGAGCCTTCCCTGTCGGTGCGACCCGGGGTTCCTACCTCTTCAGAGCGGGGGCCCTCTGGCCTTTCTGATAGGGGAGCCTTCGAGGTGATGAGGAGTGTACTAGCCCCAGGGCATAGTCAACGAGCTCCTCCCACTACAGTGCCTGCTGATGTCCCTTCCCACTCTCTTGCTCCCGGACCCAGAGATCCAACGCCTCAGGTTTCCCCACTGGGAATATCTTCCTCTTCCGAGGCTTCTCCTGACCTGTCAGCGGAGCCTCCGCGTAAGAGGACATGTAAGAGGAAGCATGTGGACTCCCCCGAGTCCATTACGTCTGACAGACTTGGATGAGTCGGAGGGATCCCCAAAGTCCCCCTCTGAGGATGTCTTTCTCAGACATCCTAGAAATCCTAAGGCAGAGGGGGAACTGGTCTTCCCTTAATCCTTCCGAGGACGAGTCGGTGTACCTGGAGGCGTTAGGTTCTCGACCCTCCACCTCCTGGGTGTCTCCGCCTTTCGACCCCCTTATGGAAGTAGTGGCTCGGAAGGCGTGGTCGGCCCCAGATTCGGTGGAACCCACCCCTCGGAGGCCATCTAAATTCATCACAGCACCAGTTGACAATTCCTAACAAAAGGTGTACCGGCAGATGCCATGGTGGTGGCTGCAGCCACCAAGAAGGAACTAGCTGATCCTTCAGTACCTATCCATCCTCCTAATAAGGACTCTAGGACCATGGATATGTACGGTAAGTGGATGTTTTCTTCAGCGACCTTTGCCATGCGGTCGCTGAATTGTCACTTCATCCACCTTCAGAGATATTCTCAAAGAGTTGGGAGAAGTCTTACAGCATCCATCAGCTGCTGGGTCCCAGGATAAAATAAACTCACAGCTTGGAACCCTAAACTCGATTGTTACCTCCTCCATGCGTCTAATTTCATATGCAGCCGATGGAGCGCGTAGGGCCGCCGGCACAGGAGTGGCCTTAAGACGTCATGCCTGGATGCGGCTGTGTAATTTCGTGGACCCTTTCAAGGCGTCCTTCACAAATTCCCCTTTTGATGATTCGGCTTTGTTCGGACCTCAAGTGCAAGACACCTTGACCAGATGCAAACAAGATGGCAAGACTCTTTGCCGTAGGAGTCCGTTTCTCCACCCCTTCAAGACCATACCCTAAGGGTCAGAAGGGTGGGAAAATGTGGTTCCGCAAATCTCAAGGAGTCACTCCTGACGCAAGAGGTCAGTTTACCCCCAGAGAGGGTAACAACAACAGCTGCCGCCCTAGGGGCAGAGAGGGTCTGCAGAACCAGGGAGCCTCTCTCTGACAAACCCTTCCAGCATCCCTGAGATGTTGCCCGATTGTCCACCTTCGGAGGCAGTCGGGGGAAGATTGTTGCTGTACCCAAAAGCCTGGCTTTCCCTTACTCAAGACAAATGGGTACAGCCTATCATATCCGAGGGTTACAAAATTCCCTTTATCCAAACCCCAATTCAGCAAAAGGGAACCCTTCCAGACGTTCCACCCGGTCTAAGGGAACTAGCAGTACCAGAGATATCAAAACTGCTAGCAAAAAGAGCCATCCAGCCAGTCCCAGCAGACCAACTAGGATCCAGAATCTACTCAGTGTTCTTTTTGGTACCGAAAGACAGGGGACTGGAGACCAATATTGGATCTCAGCAAACTAAACAAGTTTGTAAAGAGAACAAGATTCCGGATGGTCACGCTACAGTCTTCTACCCTTTCTAGGCAAGGACAATTGGATGTGCCCCGTGGACCTTCAGGATGCATACTATCACATCAAAATTCACAGGCGCTCCAGAAGGTTTCTCCGCTTTCGGCTGGGGGCCAGTCACTACCAATTCAGAGCCCTGCCCTTTGGTCTCACTACAGCCCCCAGAGTGTTCACCAAATGTATGGCAGCGGTTACGGCTCACCTGAGACGGCAAGGATTCCAGGTGTTTCCATATCTAGACGACTGGCTCCTAACTGCCACCACCAGGCATAGACTTCTCCAAGCCAGAGCTTACACCATTCACATTTACACCATTCACATTTGCAGAGGGCTAGGAATCTCGAATCTCTAAATTTCGAAAAGTCTGCCTTGTCGCCTTGTCAGTGTATTACCTTTATAGGCACCAACTTGAACACCGTACAACTTTCAGCAAAGTTAACAGATCAAAGGGTCTTAGATATTCAAAACCATGTCCATGTTCTTCAGAGCAACAAAATTCAGGCCAGGTATGTCCTGAAAGTATTGGGTCTTATGGCAGCTGCCATAACACTTCTTCCCCTTGCACGTTTTTACATGCGTCTTCTACACTGGATGCTTTTCGCCCAATGGTCCATTCAGCAATTCCCCATGCACCACAAGTCATGATAACTCCAACTTGCAAAAGTCATCTGTCCTGGTGGATATTGTCCCCTCAAGTCCATCAAGGCAGACCCTTTATTCCTCCTCCCCCGGTCGCCATGGTGACATCGGACGCCTCCCTGATCGGGTGGGGGGGGGCATTTTCAGGGTAGGATGGTCCATGGCACTTGGCAACCTTTCGAACGCCACCTACACACAAATGTCCTAGAGATGAGAGCAGTGCTTTTAACATTGCAAGCCCTCCACGACTCTTCCCCTAGGAACTATTGCAATCCAAACGGACAATATGTCCGTAGTGTGGTATATCAACAAGCAAGGCGGAACCAAGTCCTATCCTCTGTGTCGAGAGGCACTCAGACTTTGGCAATGGGCAATCTCCTCTCAGCGGTTTCTGATAGCAACACATATCCCCGGGAACATCATAGCGGACAGGTTGAGCAGAGCTATACTCATGCCACACGAGTGGTCTCTCAAACAATCTGTGGCGGAAGAGATTTTTCAGAAGTGGGGCCTTCCTTGCTGCGATCTTTTTGCTACACCCCAAAACAGCAAATGCCCCGACTTATTCACCCTCTTCCCCCTTCCAGGCCATCCCCTCAGAGACGCTCTAGTCCAAGATTGGCCTCGGACTTCTCTATGCCTTTCCACCCTTTCCTCTAATCCCACAAGTAATTCAGAAAGCAACCGCCTTGAGAGCCAAGTTGATTCTCATTGCCCCTTATTGGCCTCGACCGATATGGTTTCCGTTCCTACATAGTTATCTTTTGGTACAGCCTTGGCATCTGGACCCAGCTCCAGATCTGTTGACCCATCAGTTGGGGCAGCTGCACCAATCCCTACATTCTCTCAACCTCACTGCTTGGTTGCTCCACTTCCGTCCTTAGCCAGGCTTCCTATGATTTCTAATCCCGTCTGGGATATCATAGTAGCTTCCCTTAAATCTTCCACCAGAAGGATTTACACTAGTAAATGGAAACGTTTCTCCTTCTGGGCAAAGGCAAGGAATATAGATCCCTTTATTGCCCCAATTCAAGACTTCCTAGCCGAAATTTTTCATTCAGGGTCTTCTGCCTCTACAGTAAAAGTTCAGTTGGCAGCCAGATCGAATTTTCATACAGGCTTATCGGACCACAACATCATGTCCAATAAGCTTTGCAAAGCTTTCCTTAAAGGTGTATTTTTACTTAAGCCTCCGATGAAAGACCCTCCACCTCAGTGGGATCTTAATTTAGTCCTGACATCCTTGATTCTTCCCCCCTTTGAACCTGCGGTCTCCTGTTTATTGAAATTTCTTTCCTGGAAGACTCTTCCTAGTCGCCATTACTTCTGCTAGGAGAGTATCTGAGCTTCACGCCCTCTGCATTCATCCTCCCTACTTAATCTTCCATAAAGACAGAGTTTCTCTAAGGACTAATCCATCCTTCTTACCCAAGGTGGCTTCGCAGACTAATTTCAATCAATCAATTGATTTCCCAGTTTTTTTCCCAAACTATACTAATAGAGCGGAGCAAAAGCTACATTATCTAGATGTTCACCGCCAGCTCCGATACTATTTGGATAGAACCAAACAAATAAGGAAGTCTGATCAACTGTTTTTATCGTATGCAGAAAATAAGAAAGGCCTTCCTGTTTCTAAGGTAATGCCATCTAGGTGGCTGTCTTCTGTGATTACATCTATTTATCAACTTGGAGGCAGGGAATTAACATCTAAGCCAAAAGCCCATGCAACTAGAGCACTAGCTACATCTACAGCTTTTCAAGCTAGACTACCAATAGACACGATCTGTGCGGCAGCCACATGGGCCTCTCCTCGTACCTTTGTTTCGCATTACAAATTGGACATGGCCTCCAGGGACAGAGCAAAATTTGGTTCCACCGTTCTCAAGAGTCTGTTCCAATGAGCCACCCAGGATGAAAGTGCTAGGGACGTGGTCCCATCCATCAAGAATGAAGGCAAGATTGACAACTTAACATTGAGAAGTTATGCACCTACCATAACATTCCATGTTAGTTGTCTTCTCTCGCCTTCTTTCTTGCGTCCCACCCACCATCCCCCTAGCCTGGACAGACCGAGAAGATCTTACCTTCCTTGAAGGGTCCTTGTATTCCCTTGTTTCACCATCTAGGTGTCCTAGGATATATATAGTGTAGATAACTATCTTTGGGGGGTTTTATCCCTCTTCCTCCTCCTTTCCAGTTGGAGGATTTTGTTTTATTGGCCTATGCTAAGTTTTTCAGCTTCCAAACGAGATCTGGGGAGTTATCGCCTAGCATCATGGGATATAGGGTTGCCTCGAGCTGGTAAAATAAGCTCTCTAGCTTTAGTAAGTGACCGAGTCGGAGCCGAGGATCAGCTCCGAACCCATCCAGCAAGAAAGAAGGCGAGAGAAGACAACTAACATGGAACGTTATGGTAGGTACATAACTTCTCATTTCCAACCTGTAGCTACCTACATTGCTGATTGCTTCCTTGTTAACTTCTCTTCCTTTGTCTCTACCCGCTCCGATGTCCTTCAAGGATGCATCTGCAGTCATAACATATGGGTTGTCCTGCCTCGGGCAGCCCTTCGGTCGGCCGGATTCCAAAGTCTGGGTCTGGCCTCGGCTGATGTCGCACTTTCCCCGACGTCAGAGCGTCTGGGGTATAAAAGCATCAGCAGACGCCATTTTCCTCTGTCTTTCTTGCCGCGCGGTGCCCGAAGCAGAAGCTGTTCGCAAGTGCCGGTCGGTCAGATCCAGTGATTTTAGCTACCGAAGACTTCGAAAAAAGCTAAGTACCCCGTTTGGGACTCTTTCTTGCCTCAGCCGATGTCAAAGTAAATAATTGTTTAACTTGTGGGAAACAAATACCTCATAAGGATTTCCATTCTTACTGCCTTCCTTGCTTAGGCCCAGACCACGACGTATCGGCCTGTTTAGCCTGTGCCTCCTTCAACCGACGAACTCTTAGACGTCGGTCGGAGTTTGCAGAGGAATTTTTTGGTGCCGCTTTTGCTTATAAAATGCCGTCGGAGACTCCGACTTCGCATATGGTCAAACGCAAGGAATGGGACCGACACTCGCGGCCTGCAGTTTCGGCTGAAACCACGGCTAGGCCTACCGCGAGTGTCTGTTTCGGCTGAAACAGAGTCCTTGGCGATTCCTTCTTCCGAAACCATACTTCCAACCACCGAGGCCCGAGAGGCCCCGGCTGAGTCGGCTTCAGAACTACCTACCGAAGCTAGTGTTCAGGAATTGTCCGACACCATACCTTTGGACATTTCTACCCCTGCACGTGGGGCAGCTAGGCCCCCTGCTTCCATGTCCATTAAGGCCTTTTCTAGGGCTAAAGCTGCCAAACTTTCAAAAGCTTTGCCTGCCAAATCTACCCCCCAGAGGCCTTCCTCTAGTTCTCAGATCCTCAGCCTTGCTGAGGACCTTATCTCCTTAATTAGGGGTTCACAACCGCACCCAGACAGGGCCTCTCAACCTCCTCCAGACAAAAGGCCCAGGACTGACCCCTCTGAACCACATTCCTCAGATGATTCCACGGATGGATCTGAGTTGTCAGACCACCAGGAAGGGGCTTACTCGCCTTATGAGGATTCAGATGCAGAGGAATATATTTCTTCGGCCTCCCCTCCTGAAGAGTTTTCCTTTGAGACTTTACACTCCATGAGAGAACATTTTCAATGGCAAGGTCAGGATTTCTCTGATTCTAGAAAAAGATTAAGGACCTTTTTGCATTTGCCTCAGCATAGGCCCTTAGCTATACCTCCTGTTCTAAATGTAATTGATGATGTGTACAATGATGTCAGTACAGCCCCTGATACTCTTCCTCCGGCCCCTGCCAAACCTGACGGATACTACAGGGTCCCGGATTCTCATTTCCATCTGTACAAAGCCCATTCTGCAGACCCAGAAACTATTTCTCATGGCCCTAAAGGGGTTGTAGCCACTACTGCCAAAAATCCTCTACCCTCTGAAAGAGAGTCTAGAGCTTTAGAGAGATGGGGAAAGAAGGTGTATACATCTGCAACTCTTTCCGTCAGGGCATTAAACTGTCAATTTCATATGATACAGTACCAAGAGTATTTGTTAGATGAACTGAATAAGAAACTTTCTTCTCCTGAAACCCTAGACCGTAAATCCCTTCAGGATTTGGTACACAACTCTCAACAGATTAGTAATCATTTCTTAAAATGTGGCTATGATGCACTGGAGGCTTCATTTAGATCAGCTATGACTGGAGCCGTTATTCGTAGGCATGCCTGGCTGAAGGAGCAATCTTTGCCAGACCATGTCAAGGCTAAACTCCTGGATGCTCCAATGGAGAAACAAAATTTATTTGGCTCCTCTGCTCAGGAGATCTTAAAGGTTGAAGAAAAAGCAAAATCTGTGCAAACAGTTAAAGATTTCCTGCAAGTTCAGCCACCGAGGTTCAGCAGAAACTGGCCTACAAAAAATTGGTCCTTTCCAGACTCTGACAGAGCCCAGAGAGGCAGGAACAGGCGCTCTAGACGCAGAGGTCAATCAAAGGGCTCCTACAGAGGCAGTCAGTGGCAGCCTGCCAACCAGAGGAGTAGTGCAACAGCTACAACCGCAACCACTACTACAGGACAGGCTCAATGACTTGACTCATTCCGCCTACCAGGGATCAACTGGAAGCACCCTTTGGCGGAAAACTGGCTTTATTCTCAGAAAACTGGCATATTACAAAGGATACATGGACACTGCAAATAATAGACAAAGGATACAGGTTTCACTTCCACACATTGCCAAAAAGAAGCGGAATGCCAAACCTTCCACCAAATCAGAAGGCAGAGGCTTTAAGACAAATCAGCAATTTACTTCACATGAAAGCTATAGAAAAGGTACCATGTTCAGAACAAGGCCAAGGATTTTACTCCAGACTATTCCTTGTACCAAGAAAAGAAAATCAATGGAGGCCTATTCTCGACCTGTCCGCACTGAACACTTATCTCATTGTGCCAAAATTCAAAATGCTGACCCTACAGCAACTTCTTCCCATGTTGGGCAAGGAGTCTTGGCTGGTGACTCTAGATCTCAAGGAGGCATACCTGCACGTCCCTATTCGACCAAGTTGCAGAAGACACCTCAGATTTCTTGCAGGATCAGAGCATTATCAATTCTCAGCTTTGCCCTTTGGCTTATCTACTGCACCCAGAGTATTCACGAAATGCCTGGCATCAGTAATTGCACATTGCATACTACAGGGAATTCAAATTTTCCCATACCTGGACGACTGCCTAATACAAGCGGACAAGAAAAAATTGATAAAGGACATGGCCTATGCCGTACACCTGCTACAGACCTTGGGATACGCAGTCAACATCCAAAAGTCAAGACTAGTACCATCCCAAAGGATAACCTTTTTGGGTGCAGATCTGGACACAAACACCCAAATGGCCTTTCTCACAGAAGAAAAGCAGAAACGACTTCCAGATTACTTCATGAACCTGACAAGACAAACTCAGCTTACTGCAAGGAAAATCCTGCAGGCCCTGGGCTACATGGCATCCTGCATAATTCTAATCCCACATGCCAGGCTGCATATGAGGAAATTACAATGGTACCTAAGGAGTTTATGGTCTCAGTCAGTCTAGAAACCATGATACCAATCATTCCATGCCTTCAGAAGGAATTCCTGTGGTGGGCTCAGACCTGCCAGTCCAGAGGGTTGCTTTTCAACAAACCAAAAACAAGGCAGACAATCACCACGGACGCCTCAGACCGAGGATGGGGAGCACACATTGAGGACAAATGTATCCAAGGCCTATGGCCTCAAGGACAGCTAAGCATGCACATAAACCAAAAGGAAATGCTGGCAGTGAGGCATGCAATCGAGGCATTCAAGTCCTTCCTCCAACAAGGACATCTGTTAATAAGGACAGACAACACCACGGTCATGTGGTACATAAACAAGCAGGGAGGCACACATTCTTACCCTCTATGCCGGATGGCTATGAATCTGTGGGAACTATGCCTGAATCTCAATATCCAACTACAGGCCCAATTCGTGCCAGGGAAAGAAAATGCGCTGGCGGACAGCTTAAGCAGAACTATCATGGATGCACACGAATGGATGCTGCACCCAGACATCTTCAAACTTATAACAAACACATGGGGAATGCCGGAGATGGATCTGTTCGCCTCCCCACTCGACCATCAACTGAAGACATTCTGCTCAAGGACATACCACCCACAAGCTTGGAGGGTGGACTCTCTCTCTCTCAGCTGGAAAGCCCTAACAGTATATGCCTTCCCACCTCTCCCATTGATGTACAAGGGTCTAATGAAGATCAGGGAGGAACAGCCAAAAGTGATACTAATAGCTCCGGACTGGCCAAGACAACACTGGTATCCATTATAGAGAAGCCTGTCTCAGGCAAAATCATGGCCTCTCCCCCTATGGCCTCTTCTGACGCAGAACAATTTCAAGACCCTGCATCCAAACTTGACACATTGCAGCTAACTGCCTGGAAAATTCCTTAAAGCCTAATCACGCTGTTTTATCTCAGACGGTGAAGGACATTATCCTGGAGGCTCGCAGGCCTTCCACAAGGAAGACATACTCTGCCAAATGGAAGAGATTTCTCATTTGGAGCACAGCAAAGGACAGGGATGTCAGTGGCAAACCTAGCACTTATCCTAGAATATTTAGCAGAATTGTTCCACAGTGTTCTGTCCTATTCTTCCATTAAGATTCATGCTTCAGCAATTTCAGCAGAATACAATGTGGATCCACTTCTTCTCACACCCTCTCCTCAGACAATTTCTGAGAGGGATCAAAAATATTAAACCTCCAAGAAGACCCCCTCTACCAGCCTGGGATCTCAACTTTGTGCTGGAGAAACTGACACTACCTCCTTTTGAACCAGCAGCATCAGCGGATCTACAGTTCCTATCTTGGAAAACTGCATTCCTTCTGGCAATCACTTCAGCAAGAAGAGTATCTGAGTTACAAGCATTAATGGCAGTGCAGCCTTTTCTTATTTTCCACCAGGACAGGGTGTCACTAAGAACCAATCCTACTTTTATGCCAAAGGTGGTGTCTAGGGTATCCTTGAACCAAGCTATTCACTTGCCTACGTTCTTCCCTAATCCACAGAATAAAGAGGAAAAACTTTTGCGCACCCTGGATATACACAGGCAATTACGCTACTACTTGGACAGAACAAAAGCTAGCAGGAAAACTGACCAGCTTTTTGTAGCATATGCAACTGGGGTGCAAGGAAGAGCAGCTTCCAAACAATTTCAAAATGGATAGGAAATTGCATTCGCTTTTGCTACTCCTTTCATGGAAAGACAGTTCCTGAAAATATCAGGCCTCACTCCACAAGGGCCATGGTCACCACTACAGCCTTCCTACGGGGGGTGGCTACCAAGGACATTTTAGAAGCTGCTACTTGGAGCTCCGTGCATACATTTGCCAAGCATTACAATCTACCTTTATACTCTAGATCCAGAGCAGGGTTTGCAACTGCAGTCCTGCAGGGGATCTTAACTACATCATCCTTTTCTTAGTACCTCCTCACCCAGATTGGCGCTGGTATTCTACCCATATGTTATGACTGCAGATGCATCCTTGAAGGACATAGTACAGTTTTGTACCTACCATAAATGTAGATGTCCGATAGGTATGCATCTGCAGTCAGGATTACCCTCCCTCCTTCCCCTCTGTGATATTCCTAGGGTGGCTTACCCCTCTTTTAGCTAGCTTGGGGAATCTATTATGGTGTATTTGTTTATCATGTATATAATTTGCAAATGTTTGGAACTTTCAGCATTTATCCAAATTTAGCCTTCCTAGAGGGCACCTGGCATCTGGGGCAAGAAAAACTGAGGAAAATGGCGTCGGCTGATGCTTTTATACCCCAGACGCTCTGACGTCGGGGAAAGTGCAACATCAGCTGAGGCCAGACCCAGACTTTGGAATCCGGCCGACCGAAGGGCTGCCTGAGGCAGGACAACCCATATGTTATGACTGCAGATGCATACCTATTGAACATCTATATTTATGGTAGGTACAAAACTGTACTTTCGCCCTGCGGGTTCACTACGCTCCCCTACCCCCAAATCCCACCCACCCCAGTGCATCCACACTTATACCTACCTAACAACACCCCCTCTCCTTTTCCTCCAATTACAACCTAACCACAACTAGCCAATAGTCTCTTTTCCCTCCATACTACTTCGTTTAACCACACCGTTTCACATACACCACTTAACTTGCCTAACTACCACACCCACTTCACTTGTACTAGTTACTAAAAGTTAATACCCACCTTTAACATGTATAAACTCCCCACCCTAGTACTCAAACATACCATAGTTGTGCTCTCACTTATTCCCACTTTAATATTAGCACACCTTACTACCTCCTATGAACAACCACTACTATCGCCCCTTAACAACCCAGCTAAACAAACTTCCTCTTTAATTCCTACCTACCTCAACCATCACATCAACATAACTTCCACACCTAGCTATCTTTTACCTAGATATCATAGAATAACCCACATAAAACATGTACACCCAAATCCCAGAAGGATACCCCTTCCTCATAGTAAATATACAAACACTGCATACCTAACCCTACTGCTCTCACTTACGAATGGAAATATTCACCCAAACCCAGGTCCAATTGCCTCCTCCTTAAATCAATCCATTTATCTAAACCCCACTGTTAACCCACTATTTAAAAAACCCAAAAACTCACTCTCAATTGCTAACCTCAACATACGTAGTATTTATTAATAATAAAACAACTCAACTATATGCTCTCTTAGAACTCTGCTCCTTTGATATTATTTGTCTAAAAGAAACCTGGTTAAAACCCTTAACAAGAGACAACGAACTTATTCCTCCTGGCTATAATATCTTGCGTCTTGACAGAGAATCTAAAAAAGGTGGTGGTATAGCTATCCTATTTAAATCCAGCCTTCAAATAACCACATGTCCTTCATGGATGCATCTGCAGTCATAACAAATGGGTTGTCCTGTCGTCAGGCAGCCCTTCGGTCGGCCGGATTCCAAAGTCTGGGTCCGGCTTCGGGTGATGTCGCACTTCACCCGACGTCATCTCTGCTGGTCTTCGGGTATAAAGGCATCAGCCGACGCCATTTTCCTCAGTCTTTCTTGCCGCGTGGCGCCCGAAGCAGAAGCTGTTCGCAAGTGCCGGTCGGTCAGATCCAGAGATTACTACTACCGAATACTACGAAGACTTCTAAAAAGCTAAGTACCCCGTTGGGGGCTCTTTCTTGCCTCAGCCGATGTCAGAAAAAGTCAATAACTGTTTAACTTGTGGGAAACAAATACCTCAAAGATTTCCACTCTTACTGTTTGCCTTGCTTAGGCCCAGACCACGACGTAGCAGCCTGTTCGGCCTGTGCTTCCTTCAACCGACGAACGCTTAGGCGTCGGTCGGAGTTTGCTGAACAGTTTTTCGGCTCAGATTTTGCGTACATTATGCCGTCGGATCCTCCGACTACCCAAATTGTTAAAAAACGCAAAGAAAAGACCGACACTCGCAGTCCGCGGTTTCGGCCGAAACCACGGTTAAGCAAGCCGTGAGTGTCTCTGTTTCGGCCGAAACCGAGAAAACTGGTCAATCTTCAGCCGAATCCATGACTACTACTGAGGCTCCTGCTACCTTACCTGAATCAGCCTCAGAAATTTTGCCTACAACTGTGGTTCCTACTGATTTATCAGACACCATCCCTTTGGATATCTCTACCCCAGCACGTGGTGCTGCTAGGCCTCCTGCAGCCATGTCTATTAAGGCCTTTGCCAGGGCTAAAGCAGCCAAATCAGCTAAATCAGTGCCTGTTAAACCACCCTCACTCAGGCCCACTTCTAGTTCACAAATGCTTACTCTGGCAGAAGATTTAATATCCTTAATTAGGGGATCCCAATCTCACCCAGACAGGGCCTCTCGACCCCCAGAAAAGATACCTAGGGCAGAGCCCCCAGAGCCTGTGTCCTCTGATTCTGCGGATGACTCAGACATTACAGACCAGCCAGAGGCTCCTTTTTCCAATTATGAAGATTCAGATGCTGAAGAATCCATTCCAGCTGCCTCTCCACCAGAGGAATTCTCCTTTGGGGAAACCTTACATGCCATGAGAGAACAATTCCAATGGCAGGGACAAGATTTCTCTTCAAGAAAAAGGCTTAGGACTTTTCTGCATTTACCACAACATAGGCCCTTAGCTATACCTCCTGTCCTGTCTGTTGTGGACGATGCATTTAATGATGTCTGCACTGCACCTGATTCTTTACCTCCAGCCCCTGCCAAACCAGATAGATTTTACAGGGTGCCAGACACTCATCACCACCTATACAAGGCCCCACTTGCAGACCCCGAAACTATATCCCAGGGGCCTAAGGCAGTAGCCTCGACCACAGCAAAAACCCCTATTCCCTCTGAAAGGGAATCCAGGTCCTTAGAGAGATGGGGGAAAAAAGTCTACACCTCTGCTACTCTCTCAGCTAGAGCTTTAAACTGTCAGTTTCACATGATCCAATACCAAGAGTTTATGCTTGATCAGTTAATTAAAAGCTGTCCTCTGATGAAGGTTTAGATAAGAAATATGTATTAGAAATGGTGAATAACATCCAACAGGTTAGTAACCATTCTTTAAAATGTGGCTATGATGCACTGGAGGCTTCATTTAGATCAGCCATGACTGGCACAGTGATAAGAAGGCATGCATGGTTGAAAGAACAGGTCTTACCGGATCATGTTAAAGCTAAGCTATTGGATGCTCCTATGGATAAGGCCAGTCTATTTGGGGAACCTGCCCAGCAGGTAATGAAGAAAATGGAAGAGAAGGCAAAATCTGTACAAACAGTTAAAGATTTCCTACAGGTTCAGCCCCCAAGGTTTAGCAGGAATTGGCCTGCCAAAAATTGGTCCTTTCCTGACTCCACACGATCACAAAGGGGTAGGAACAGACGCTCTAGGGGCAGAAATCAATCCAGAGGAGGTGCCTACAGAGGACGACAGTGGCAAGGCAATAACCGAGGCACAGACACAACCACTGCCACTGCAACCGGACAATCAGTGACTTGGCTCTGTCTCCGCCTACCAGGGAGCAATTAGCAGCACCATTAGGCGGAAAGTTAGCCTTATTCTCGAAAAATTGGCACTATATCACAAAAGACAAGTGGATTTTGCAAACTATAGACCAAGGCTACCGGTTCCACTTCCACACTTTACCAGTAAAAAGAGGAATGCAAAACCTGCCCCAAATCCAAAAAATAGAAGCCCTGCACCAGATAGCGGAATTAATAAAAATGAGAGCTGTGGAAAGAGTACCAATAACAGAACAGGGCAAAGGATTCTACTCCAGACTCTTCCTAGTACCAAGAAAAGTCTCGACCTGTCCATCTTAAACACATACATCATTGTCCCAAAATTCAAAATGCTGACCCTACAGCAACTTCTTCCCATGCTGGGCAAGGAGTGTTGGCTGGTAACTCTAGATCTCAAGGAGGCATACCTGCACGTCCCCATTCGACCAAATTGCAGAAGATACCTCAGATTTCTTGCAGGATCAGAGCATTATCAATTCTCAGCATTGCCCTTTGGCTTATCTACTGCCCAGAGTATTCACAAAATGCCTGGTATCAGTAATCGCTCACTGCAGAGTACAGGGAATCCAAATTTATCCATACCTGGACGACTGCCTGTTACAAGCGGACAACAAAAGCAAACTGACAACAGATTTACAAAGGGTCATTTACTTGCTACAAGCCCTGGGATACACAGTCAATTTACAAAAGTCAAGGCTGATACCATCCCAGACAAGAACTTTCTTGGGCGCGGAATTGGACACAGTAAAACAGATGGCATTCCTAACTGCAGAAAAACAAAAAGAGCTTCCTCTTTACTTCTTGGCATTAACAAAGCAGAACAAACTAACAGCAAGAAAAGTTCTACAGGCCTTGGGATTCATGGCATCATGCATAATCTTGGTCCCACATGCCAGACTGCATATGAGAAAGTTAGTGGTACCTAAAGAATTTATGGTCTCAACACAGGCACAGCTTAGAAACAGAAATACCACTAATCCCATGCTTAAAACAGGAGTTCCTATGGTGGGCTCGGGCATGCCAGTCAAACCCAGGCTTACCCTTCCACAACCTTCGAGCAAACCAAACCATCACAACGGACGCCTCAGACCTAGGATGGGGGGCACACATGCTGGACAAATGCGTACAAGGACTGTGGACTCGGGACCAGCTGCACATAAACCAAAAAGAAATGCTAGCAGTAAAACTGGCAATCCTAAAATTCAGACCATTCCTCAAAGAAGGCCATTTGATGATAAGGACAGACAACACCACAGTCATGTGGTACATCAACAAACAGGGAGGCACTCATTCTTATCCCCTATGCAGAATGACTTTGGACCTTTGGAATCTGGCTCTCAGCTACTACATCCAGTTACAGGCAATATTTGTACCGGGAAAAGAGAACACCCTAGCAGACATTTTAAGCAGAACCACCTCGGATGCTCACAAATGGATGCTACACCCGGACATCTTCAGGGCCATCACAAAGAAATGGGGAATGCCACAAATAGATCTATTCGCTTCCCCACTAAATCACCAGCTCAAAAAATTCTGCACACGGACATTCCACCCACTTGCATGGAAGGTGGACTCTCTATCCTTCAGCTGGAAAGGCCTGACAGCATATGCATTTCCACCTCTTCCCTTGATGCACAAGGTACTACTGAAAATCAAAGAGGAACGTCCTAGGATAATTCTGATAGCTCCGAACTGGCCAAGACAACACTGGTACCCATTGCTGAGGAGCATGTCTCGGGAGAAAATGTGGTCAATACCCCTGATGCCTCTGATGTTAACTCAGAACAACTACAACATCATACATCCAAACCTAAAAACCTTGCAACTGACTGCCTGGAACATCACATAGCAGTAACTAACCCAGACCTTTCACAAAGGGTTAAAGACATTATCCTTGAAGCCCGCAGACCTTCAAGAAGGAACTATGCAGGAAAATGGAAAAGGTTCGTCATTTGGAGTACTGAAAGAGGAAAAGATGTCTAACATAGATATTGCTAACATTCTGGAGTACTTGGCAGAGCTTCTACATACAGGCCTGTCCTATTCCTCCATCAAGATACATGCATCAGCTATTTCAGCAGAATACAGCTTTGATCCTCCTGTCTTTTCACATCCTCTACTCAGGCAGTTCCTCAGAGGGATCAAGAATGTAAAACCTCCTAGGAAACCACCATTACCAGCATGGGACTTGAATTTTGTACTAGAAAAGTTGACACTCCCTCCGTTTGAACCAGCAGCAACAGCAGATCTACAACACCTGTCATGGAAAACTGCTTTCCTACTGGCTATTACTTCAGCAAGGAGGGTTTGGGAACTACAGGCCTTAATGGCAGTGCAACCCTGCCTAATCTTCCATCAAGATAGGGTGTCCATGAGAACTAATCCTACATTTATGCCTAAGGTGGTATCCAGAGTGTCTTTAAACCAGGCAATCCACCTACCTACCTTCTTTCCCAATCCACAAAACAGAGGTGAAAGAATAATGCATACCTTGGATGTACATAGACAGTTACGCTACTACCTGGACAGAACCAAAGGTAACAGAAAAACTGACCAGCTCTTTGTAGCCTATGCAACAGGAAGGGAAGGAAAAGCAATTTCCAAACAGACAATCTCCAAATGGATAGGAAATTGCATAAGATTCTGTTACTCCTACCCTGGAAAACCAATTCCACAGAACATAAGACCTCATTCTACAAGGGCTACAGCCACTACCACAGCTTTCTTAAGAGGAGTGGCAACCAAGGACATTATTGAGGCGGCTACTTGGACCTCCGTGCATACATTTGCCAAGCATTATAATTTACCTCTATATTCTAGATCCCGAGCAGGGTTTGCCACTGCTGTACTGCAAGGGATCCTGACTACACCATAATTTTTATTCCTGCTCCGCTAGTTTGGCTATGGTATTCTACCCATTTGTTATGACTGCAGATGCATCCATGAAGGACATAGTACAGTTTTGTACCTACCATAAATGTAGATGTCCGAACTGGATAGCATGTGCAGTCAGGATTACCCTCCCTCCTTCCCCTCTGTGGTACTCCTAGGGTATTTACCCTCCTAATAGCTAGCTGGGGGGGGGGGGTCTCTTATGGTGTATTTGTTTGTATATATGTACATACATGTTTATTTTTTGTGTTTGCCTTCTACTATTTTGGAAACATTGGCTTTTATCCAAAATTTAGCTTCCAAGAGGGCAATTGGCATCTGGGGCAAGGAACACTGAGGAAAATGGCGTCTGCTGATGCCTTTATACCCGAAGACCAGCAGAGATGACGTCGGGTGAAGTGCGACATCAGCCGAAGCCGGACCCAGACTTTGGATTCCGGCCGACCGAAGGGCTGCCTGATGACAGGACAACCCATTTGTTATGACTGCAGATGCTATCCAGTTCGGACAGCTACATTTATGGTAGGTACAAAACTGTACTTTTCCACCAAAAACTTCCCCAAGACTCTAATGCTGAAATTCTTATTACCAAACTTGAAAACTAAACACAGCCAAATCAATCTTTATTATTTGCATTTGTTCCCCCAGGAAATAATATTTCTACCATAGAAAAGATCCTATGTTGGCTATCACTAAACTTACCCCAAGAAACAATCATCCTAGGTGACGTAAACATTGATTGGCAATCTTGTAACAGCAAACAACCTACTAGCCATATTAACCTTTATGGATTCTCTGACTATCACCTCCCCCACTAGAATAAATAAAACTAACAAAAAAGTACCATAGACTGGATACTCACCAATAATCAACCCCATACTTTTGTAACAGGAACCCTCCCTGATAAGTGATCACTTATTAAACTACATCATCAGGCTCAAAACCAACCCTCCTACCCAAAACATAACCAGAACAATCAGATCTAAAAAAAATTTTAACTTGGAGCTATTTCAAACTGAACTGAAGGCATGTAACTGGACGCCCTTAAAACACCTTTCTCTTGACGAAGCTGTAGATTTCTTTAATGCTAAGTTTCTGACCATACTCAACTACCATGCCCCCACATGCTCTATTAGAATTAGAACTAAATCTGCCCCCTGGCTCTCAATAGAAACCAAACAAAAAATCAATCTCAGAAATAAAATCTGGAACAAATCTCGCTTAACTAAAAACACAACAGATTACCATAACTTCAAACAACTGAGAAATGAGACCAAAAAAGCAATAATGAACGATAAAAAAAACTACTACCTGAAACCTCAACATACTCGCCAAAATAACCCACAAAAGTTCTGGGCAAACATAAATCAATTACTACAGCCAAGTAAACCTGTCACACCCAGCCCACAAGGCTCTGACATAAGGAACCCCAACCAAATTGCAAATTACTTTAATTCCTTCTTTACTGAAACAATTCAAACCCTAGCCAGTCAACTTCACATCAAAAACGCAAACATATCTAACAGCAACCTAAACCCACCCTCCCCATTTCGCTTTCAACCTGTCCCAACAACTTATATTCTCTCCCTTCTCAAATTCAAACCATGTACTCCCTCTGCAGACCTAATACCCGCAGAATACTTGCAATTAGCAGCCAAATCAATAGCCTACCCAATTTCCATACTGATAAACAGAACCATCACTGAAGGATATGTCCCTAAACTTTGGAAAATCTCCCACATTATCCCACTTCATAAGGGTGGAAATTCTACTGAAATCTCTAACTACCGCCCTATAGCCCTTTTCTCTCCCTCATCTAAGATTATGGAAAGGTGTATCCACAAGCAACTGCTTCACCACCTTCTCCAAAATAACGTACTCTCCAATACCCAACATGGTTTCAGACCATCCCACAGTACCACCACTGCCCTCCTCTCCTTTACAGACACAATCAACAAAAATCGCAACAATAACACCCTTTCCTCTGCACTTTTCTTAGATCTATCCAAAGCTTTTGACATGGTCAACCACCAAATACTCATACACATTCTTCAATCCTCGTCAATTGATACCCACTCTATTAACTGGTTTAAGTCCTATTTAAATAACAGACATCAAGCAGTACTCTCGAACTCCACTCTACCCTCCCAGCTACCTGTCAACATTGGTGTCCCACAAGGGTCCATACTGGGTCCCCTCCTATTTTCTTTATCAGTGACCTACACCGAGTTGCTCCCCAAGCTACATGTATACAACACGCAGACGATTCGAACTAATCTGCTCAGCCACATCTGTATCGGACCTTCACTCCCTCACACAACACATTTAACTCTGTAGAAGAATGGTTTTCCCAATGCTGTCTACTACTTAACCCAAAAAAACTAAACTCCTCCTCTTCACACCTTCCAGCAAATCTCCCCACATAGACTTTACTATAACATCAAAAAATGGCACACCTATATCACAAGATTCTACTACCAAACTACTAGGCATTACCATTGACAACCTAAACTTTGATGCCCATATAGACAACACATTGAAAACTATTAACAAAGAATAGGCTCTCTTTACAGAATCAAACCTTTCCTTACTCCAGAATCTAGAACAACTATAGCCCACTCCCACCTTATCTCATCCCTTCTCTATGCCTCTCCCATATTTACCAACTTATCAAAAAAGAATCTGTTGAAATTAGAAAACTCCTACCACAACATAGCCAAATTTGCCACAGGAAACCCTTACAGAACCCACCACTGTACCAATTTAAAACAACTAGGCTGGCTTGAATTTCAGCAGCAACTAAAAATTTATCAACTAGGCATAGCCCATCAAATTCTTTATCAACCTGACAAAACACCTATACTATCTACTTATTCACCCATACCATAACCTAAAGTCCCTAAGATCTGCACACAAACTTCTTATAGATGCTGTCAAGTCAAACAGGAAGGCCGGAGACTCTTCTCTAACATTGGTGGAAAAGATTGGAACCTGCTTCCCTCTGAACTTTCGTCTATTCCCTCAAAATCTCTCTCTAAAAAGAAACTCAAACTATACCTCAAAACGCAATGGCTGTGCCCCTGTACTAATCCTATTTCTTGACCCCTGACTATACTTCACATCTGTAATACCCAAATTCTATGTCAAATTGTCATCCACTGATCTAGAACTCCTTACTATCTATGGGGAAAAAAAAGTATACACTTTCCTATATCCCAACTTCTCTGTACATTTGATAATATTCTCCATGTATGTCGTGCTACAATATTTTTGTTTTCCTAACTACTGCATATTTATATCTATAACTGTCACTAGTAACAATGTCTTAACTTTATCTAATTTTATCTGATTACTTTACATGTATTTCTTTAGTGGGATTTTATTTAGTATCATTAGAATTTTTAATTTTGGAGCTTATCTCCCCGGGCCTCTACTGAAAATGGACATGTATCCAGCTAGACTAGCCCGGTCAACAAATGTAAAATAAATAAATAAAATTTTATGCCTTTTTTCAGTTGACAGTTTAGAAACTGAAGTCACCCAAGGTGATTTTAGGGCCTAGTGGTGGTAAGGTTTGTTGGGCTGTCTGGTTACAAATTTAGCAGATGTTCGTGTTTCACTGTTGCAGTCATCACATTTGGGTTATCTGCTTGCAGTAGCCCTCATTCGGCCTGATTAACAAAGTCTTGGGTCCCGCCTTGGTTGCTGTCTCATCTTCATGACATCAGGTAGTTAGGGGTGTAAAGCATGCAGCCGACACCATTACATCAGTCTTGCCGTGCGGTGCCCAAAGAAGCAGCAGTTCACAAGTGCTGGTCGGCCAACTCCTGAAATTTTCGTTTGAGTTTCAGAACCAAAGTCTTCGACTAAGCGAAGTACCCCGTTGGGGAAACTTTTTCTTGAGCTAAACCGATGCCAGTAAAATTAAATTGCATTTGTTGTGGAAAGCAAGTACCTCAAAGATTTTCATTCGTACTGCATTCCTTGTTTAGGCCTTGACCAAGACGTACCTCGCTATCGGTTTTGTGCCTTATTTAAACAACAAACTATTTGTCTGTTTATTTACTCTTCTAAATGTTTTGGTGCTCAGTTCAATTATCCAGATATGGCTTTGGTAAGCCACCAGACTACTGACATTCTGAAAAAATGCAAAGATAGACCGGATAGGTCCAAAGCTTCCAACGACGCTTCTCCTAAGCTAGTCGCCAGTTTGCCAGTACTCTGGTGCTTTCGCAGCCCCTGCTACTTCAGATTCGCAGGCCTCTACTGATGCCCATTCTGATTCTGGTATGCTGCAGGATGCTTCATCTGTGGATCATGTGGATGTCTGTACCTTGGATGGGTCCGGAGCCGCTGTGCAGGTACCGGCTTTTGAGGGTGTATTCAGGCCTACTGACTTGCATATTAAACAGACGCCATCTTCTTCAAGGCCTAAAACTCTATCCATGCCTAGAAAACAGACGCCCAGACCGCATGGTCAGGCCCTCTATGCCTAAAAAACAAAAATGGCTGAAGACCTTATTACTTTAAGCAGGGGAAGCCACCATTCTCCCTCTAAAAGACCTAGGACTGAGCTTGCTTATGATTCTTCTGATCAAGATTCTGAAATTTGTCTCCTCTGACCAGGATTTACCCTTATCTACCTATGAGGATTCTGATGCAAATGACTCTTCCCTCTGCTTCCTCTCCAGAGGATTTCTCTTTTGAAACCTTGCATACTCTTCGGGTGCATTTTCGCTGGGAAAGCCAGGATTACTGTAACTCTAAGCGGCTTAGGGATTGCCCCAACACAGGCCTTTAGCCATGCCCCCTGTTCTGGACATTGTTGATGCCTTTTCAGAATCTAGCTTGGCACCTGACTCTCTACCTCCTGCTCCCAGAAAACCTGATGGATATTACAGGGTTTCTGACTCTCAGAAGTTCCTCTTTAAAAATCCTTCTGCAGATCCTGAGACCATTTCACAGGGGCCGAAGGGCATTAAGGCTACTACTGCCAAAAATCCTACCCCCACTGATAGAGATTCCAGGATGCTGGATAGATGGGGTAAGAAGGTATACATTTCTGCAACATTGGCCATGAGGGCCTTAAACTGTCAGTTTAATATGTTAAAGTATCAGCAGCATATTACTGGATTGCTTAAACAGAAAATGATGATTCTTGACTGCTGTAAATAGATTTACAGGATTCAATGCATTGTGCTGAACAAGTTGGAAAACATACTTTGCAATGGGGTTTTCATTCACTAGAGGCATCTTGCAAGACTGCTGTCACTGGGTCTGTACTTAGAAGGCATGCTTGGCTTAAGGAGCAATCTTTGCCAGATCATGCTAAAGCTAAATTGCTGGATGCTCCCTTAAACCAAGACAGTGTGTTTGGCAACAAAGCAGAAGTACTTAAGACGGAGGTAAAAGTTAATTCAATACAAACTGTTAGATTTCCTGCAAGTGCAGCCTCCCAGATTTAGTAGGCATTGGCCCTCTAAAAATTGGTCCTTTCCTGCCTCTTCCAGGCCTTCAGTCCAAACCCAGAACCAGCAGAACACCCAGGCTTCAGTCCCAAGGTACTCACAGGGCTAAGCAGTGGGGGGGATCCCACTTCCAAAGTGGGCAGTGGCAAGACTCCCCCCTGTGGTATGTCTCAATGACTTGACTTTAAATCTTCCAAGGCCTGCACAACTGACTGTTCCCTTGGGGCAAAGATTGTCCGGCAGGCAAAAAATTGGGAACTAGTTACCCAGGACAAATGGGTTTTAAATACGGTTGGCCAGATCTACCCCCAAATCAGTGGGCAGAGGCTCAAAAGCAAATTCTTAAGCATCAGGGCTATTCAACCGGTTCCAGAAGAGGAAAGGACAAGGTTTCTACTCAAGACTTTTCCTGGTGCCCAGAAAAGACAACTCCCAGCATTCGATACTGGACCTCTCTATCCCAAACACATTTTTGTTGATACCAAAATTCAAGATGCTGACTCTCCTCCAGCTGCTTCCTATGCTAGGCGCAAGGATGGCCTGCTTGGCAACAGTGGATCTAAAGGAAGCCTACCTGCACATCCCAGTAAGGGAATCCTGCAGAAGATACCTACCTACGCTTCAAAGCAGGCTACATGCACTATTGGTTCTGTGCACTGCCCTTTGGCTTAATCTACTTGCGCCCAGGGTATTCACAAAGTGCCTAGCTCCAGTCATTGCATTTTGCAGGCAAAGAAATATCCAAATATATCCATACCTGGACGATTGTCTAATTCAGGCAGAAAGCCAGGACATACTATTGAATCATCTGGCGTTTGTACAGAAATTGCTAACTTCTCTCTGGTACACCATAAACAAAAAGAAATCTCATCTTGTACCCTGCCAACAAATTGTATTCCTGGGAGCAAGCTTGAACACAACTTCCCAGATAGCTTTTCTCACGCCAGGAAAACAAGTTCATTTGACAGCCTACTTCAAACTACTGCCCACAAAGACCCAGCTATCTGCAAGGAAAATACTGCAAGCCCTGGAGTTCATGGCCTCCTGCATTCTACTAATTCCATATGCAAGCCTGCATATGAGGAAACTACAGTGGCATCTAAAAAGCCTATGGTGTCAAAATTCTCAGGATCTAGAAGCAGTGATTCCTATCATTCCTTATCTACAGAAAGTTCTTTTGGTGGGTGGATGTCACCAAAACGAGGGACTGCCATTCACTCTACCCCCTGCCGCCCAGACCGTAGCAGATGCATCAGACTATGCATGGGGGGCTCACTTGGCAGGGAAGTGCATTCAGGGCAAATGGAACCCAAGTCAAATGCACCTGCACATCAATGAAAAAGAAATGTTAGCTGTACAGAATGCTTTGACAGCTTTCAAGGGTCACATCTTACAGGGCAATTAATGGTAAAGACGGGCAACACCACTGTTGTGGTACATAAACAAGCAGGTGGGAACTCACTCCTATCCTCTCTGCAGACTAGCCATGGCTCTGTGGAACAGCCTTGAGCAACCAAGTGCACCTACAGGCTCAATTCCTGCCAGGAAAGCTAAACACACTGGCAGCCTACCTAAGCAGAAATCTCATGGATCCACACAAGTGGAAACAGGAACCAAAGATATTCAACATGTTAAACAATTGGAGCCCAGATATAGACCTGTTTGCCTCCCCCCAGAACTACCAATTGGAAAAAGTCTGCACAAGGACTCCCCACAAACGGGCTTGGAAAGTGAATGCCTTGTCCTTCACCTGGAAAAAACAGTTTATGCCTTCCCCCTCTGCCTCTCCTCTCCAAGGTGCTACTAAAGATCAAACAGGGCTAACCACAGACTATACTGATTGCACCAGACTGGCCACGCCAACACTGGTACCTCCTTTTGTACATTGTCACTGCTGGCACCATGGTACCTGCCCCAGACCCTTGAGAGCCAGATTCTGCACCCACAGCTTCAAATCCTGAACCCAGCAGCTTGGCTAGCTACCTAATCTCTCCGTTAACATCCATCAGCAAGCAGGTGTTGGATGTCATTCTGGAGGCAAGGAGGCCTAGTACTAGACAATCCTGTGCTGAAAAATTCTGTTCATGGAACCAAGCTCAGGGGATGGGCACAGCAGCACCCACTTTACCTCAGATTCTTCAATACTTAACTGAGATGCTTCACGAGGGCCTTTCCTTTTCCTCCATCAAAATTCATGCCTTAGCCATTTCAGCTCATTACAACACAGAACCCACCCCTTTTCTCTCATCCACTGCTGAAGCAGTTCCTCAGAGGGGCCAGAAACCTAAGACCACCCAGGAGAGCCCCTACTCCAGCCTGGGATCTTAACTTTGTATTGGAAAAACTCACTCTACCTCCTTTTGAGCCAGCTGCAAATGCAGAGTTGAAATTCCTTTCTTGGAAAACGGCCTTCCTTTTAGCCATCACTTCAGCAAGAAAGGGAGTCTGAATTACAGGCCCTCATGGCAGTGGAGCCTTTCATCATTTTTCATGCGGACAGGGTGTCCCTCGGGGCCAAATCTCTCCATGCCCAAGGTGGTATCCAGTGTTGCCCTTAATCAGTCCATTCATTTGCCAACCTTCTTTCCTAATCCACAGAACAAAGGGGAATGGATACTGCACTCCTTAGATGTGCACAGACAACTTTAGATTTCCTTTGAGGTTTAGTCCTGTCCAAGTAGAATCTAAACTGCTGGAGGCATTTGCTACAGGGGCAGAGGGGTAAGCTATTTCAAAGCAAACAGTTTCTAAATGGATAGGCCATTGCATTCATTTCTGTTATAAGCACCATGGAAAACCCACAGGGGATCAGACCACATTCATCCAATGCTGCTTCTACCTCTACAGCCTTTCTCAGAGGCGTCCCTACCAGGGACATCCTAGAAGCTGCTACCTGGAGTTCTGCATATACTTTCGCCAAGCATTATGATTTGCCAATTTTCTCTGAATCCAGAGCTGGTTTTGCCACTGCAGTCTTACAGGGCCTTATAGCTGGTCCTAATTCTATCTGAATTCCTCCTCCCATCCTTAGCTTTGGGAATCTACCCAAATGAGATGACTGCAACAGTGAAACACAAAGAACATAGTACAGTTGTGCATACTTAATGTAAATGTAGATGTTAGTGTTTGCGGTCGTGGTTACCCTCCCTCCAGCCCCCTGACTTCTTTTGGTTGTACCTCTACTCTCCTTTACTATGCTTAAAAGCCTTTTTGGTGTATTTGCTTTGTTGGAGGTATATCATTATACTTTTATATTTAATTGCTCTCCCATTAGGGGGGCACCTGACATCTGGGGCAAGAAAGACTGATGTAATGGCGCCGGCTGCATGCTTTATACCCCTGATGTCATGGAAGAAGGGACAGTAACCGCAGGACCCAAAACTTTGTTAATCAGGCCGACTGAGGGCTACCTGCAAGCAGATAATCAAATGTGATGACTGCAACAGTGAGTACACTCTAGCATCTGCATTTATGGTAAGTGTACACAACTGTACTTTCTGTACATACCTTCACCAAGCATTCCCACTTGCCAAGTTTTTCTAAATCCAGAGCTGGTTTTGCCACTGTCAGTACTGCAGGGCCTAATAGCTGGTCCTAATGCGCTCTAATTGGCTCCTCCCTTCCTTAGCTTTGGGAATCTACCCAAATGTAATGACTGCAACAGTGAAACACTAAGAACATAGTACAGTTGTGTACACTTACCATAAATGTAGATGTTAGAGTGAATTCACTGTTAAAGTCTTGTTTACCCTCCCTCCAGCCCCCTGACTTCTATTGGCTATACATTTCTTCTTGTTTACTGTATTAAAGCTTTCTGGTGTATTTGCTTTTTGTTAGAGGCATAACCCTGTATATAATTGCTTCCAGTTATGGGGGCACCTGACATCTGGGGCAAGAAAAACTGATGTTATGGCTTCGGCTGCATGTTGACAACCTGACGTCACGGAAGAGAGCAACCGACGCAGGACCCAAGACTTTGTTAATCAGGCCGACTGAGGGCTACTGCAAGCAGTTAACCCAAATGTGATGATTGCAACAGTGAATACACTAACATCTTCATTTATGGTAAGTGTACACAACTGTACTTTCTAAAGGTCCCTACCGTCAAAATGCTAACTCTGCGACCCCCCCCCCTTTCCCTCTCATTATGCCACAGGGATTCCTGGCTACTTTAGATGTAACGGATGCTTACCTCCACATCCCAATCAAGCTCTCCCACAGGAAATACTTGAGATTTTTGGTGGGTTCCTTGCACTTGTAAATGTTCGTGTTTCACTGTTGCAGTCATTACTCTTGGGTTATCTTGCTGACAGGCTACCCGTAGTCGGCCCGATTCCAAAGTCTAGGTCTGGCGTCGGTTGCTGTCGCCTCTTCCCTGACGTCGGTGCGCCAAGGGGACAAAAGAAGCAGCCAACGCCATTTTCTTCAGTCTTTCTTGCTGATCAGTGCCCGAAGCAAAAGCAGTTCGCAATTGCCGGTCGGCTGACTCCTGAGATTTTCAAATCAGAATTTCAGATCCAAAGTCTTCATTAAAGCTAAGTACCCCGTTGGGGAAACTTTTTTTCTTGCTCCAAACCGATGTCAGAAAAAGTTAATTGTATTTCTTGTGGAAAGCAAATACCTCCTAAGGATTTTCACTCTTACTGTATTCCTTGCCTAGGCCCTGATCACAACGTTGCTAGTTGTCGGTTTTGTGCTAGATTTAACCAACGCACTATCAAGCGTCTGATTTTGCTTTCCATTACTTTGGCCGAAGATTTAACTATATAATGCCATCGGATCAGCCGACTACCGCAGTTTACAAAAAATGCAAGGACAAGGAAAAGGATAGGCACCCGAGGTCCAAAACCGAAGAAGCCTCTTCTAGGCCAGTCGCTGGTTCTCAGTGAGGCGCATTCGCAGCCCCTGGCGCCCGCTACCTCAGAGCCACAGGCCACTTCCGACTCTCACGTGGAGCCGACTGGGCCTCTTTATACTCAAGGTATTGGATCCTCAGAAATCAATCCCTCATATGGGTCCAGAGCCGCTGAGCAGGCATCTGCTTCTGACTGTCTTCAGACCTACACAGCTATACATTAAGCCATCCTCAGCTTCAAAGACAGACTAAAGCAGCATTAAAGACAAACAAGTACAGCATTCTCCTACTCGGACCACCATGCCCAAGAAAGAAATGCTCAAAACGGCCGAAGACCTAATTACTTTGATCAGGGGTACCCATCCCCCTCCTGATAAGAGGCCTAGGCAAGAGACAGAGTATGATTCTTCTGATTGGGTTTCCATTTCTTCTGATTCCTCTTCTGAACAAGATTATTCCATGCTTCCCTATGAGGATTCTGATGCTGAAGAATCCATTCCTTCAGCCTCTCCTCCTGAGGATTACTGTTTTGGGGAAACCTTACATACCATGAGGGAACATTTCCACTGGGAGAGCCAAGATTATTCTGAATCTAAGAAAAGGCTCAGACTTTCTGCTTCCTCAGCACAGAACCCTTGCTATTCCACGTGTACTAGACATTGTGGACGATGTATTCTGAGTCCAGCCTGTCCCCAGACTCTCTACCCCCTGCATCTGCTAAGCCAGACAGATATTACAGGGTTCCAGATTCTTAAAAATTCCTGTATAAAAACCCCACTGCTGACCCAGAAACTGTATCTCAAGGTCTCAAGGCGGTTAAAGCTTCCACTGCAAAAAACCCTGTCCCCCTCATAGGGATTCCAGGGCTCTAGACAGATGGGGGGAAAAGTCTACACTTCTGCTACCCTGGCTATAAGGGCCTTAAATTGTCAGTTTCATATGCTTAAATATTAGCAATATTTAATGTCACAGCTTAAACAGAAAATGTTGACAAATTCTGAATGTTCAGAAAACAAGGAATTACGGGATTTATTGCATGCAGCTGAACAAGTGGGAAAGCATACTTTACAATGTGGTTATGATTCACTGGAAGCCTCCTGCAGGGCTGCTGTTTCAGGTTCTATTAGAAGGCATGCTTGGTTAAAGGAACAAAATCTGCCAGATTATGTTGAAGCGAAATTATTAGATGCACCATTACAGCATGATACTTTGGTACTAAAGCAGAAGTAGTATTGAAAAAAATGGAGGATAAAGCAAAATCCATGCAGACAGTCTAGGATTTCTTACAGGTACAACCACCCAGATTTAGCAGAAACTGGCCTTCAAAAAATTGGTCCTTTCCAGTGTCAGACCACAGAGGCAGATTCGGGCATCCCAGAGGCAGAGGTCAGCCACAAGGCTTATACAGGCCTAAACAATGGGGTGCTACTACCTCCAAGAGCGGAGAAGACAAATCACAACCTTACAGGAAACAATCCCAATGACTTTCCTCTACCAAATCCAAGCACTTCTCTTTTGGCAGCCCCCTTAGGGGGAAAACTAGCACTTTTTTCTTCAAATTGGCAAAGGATTACCCAAGACAAATGGGTCCTGAACATAGTGTCCCAAGGCTACAGGTTCCATTTCCACAATCTACCAAGGTCAAAAGGTATGCCAGACCTGCCACACAATCAATGGCAGAGGTGCAAAAACAAATTACAGCCCTCATGGACATGAGGGCCATTCAGCAAGTATCACAACAAGAACAGGGGCAAGGATTTTACTCCAGACTCTTTCTAGTACCCAGAAAGGACAAAACCTGGAGACCAATACTGGACCTGTCTATTCTAAATACATTTCTGGAAGTTCCAAAATTCAAGATGTTGACTCTAGCAGCTACTGCCCATGCTGGGCAACAAGGCTTGGCTCGTAACCTTGGACCTAGAAGAGGCATACCTGCATGTCCCAATCAGGCAATCTTGCAGAAGATACCTCAGATTCATAGCTGGCTCAATGCATTACCAATTCTCTGCACTGCCCTTTGGCTTATCTACTGCACCCAGGGTCTTCACAAAATGCCTGGCACCAGTAATTGCGTTTTGCAGACAAAAAAGAATTCAAATATATCCCTACTTGGACGACTGCCTAATTCAAGCAGAGAACAAAGACATTCTTCTGCAGCATCTGACATTTGTAAAAAGATTACCAATTGGCCTAGGGTACACAGTAAACCGAAATCAAAACTAGTGCCCTCTCAAGAGAATATTCCTGGGTGCAAGCTTAAACACAACTAACCAGATGGCTTATCTCACGCCAGACAAAAGCATCTGACTACTTCAAGAAATTGGCAACAAAAACCCATTTATCTGCAAGGAAAATCATGCAAGCCTCGGGTTTCATGGCATCCTGCATTCTACTAATTCTATATGCCAAACTGCATATGAGGAAACTACAATGGTATCTAAAAAGTGTTTGGACTCAACATTGCCACAGCCTGGAGACAGTAATTGCACTCATTCCCTGCCTGCAACAGGAGCTTCGATGGTGGGCAGAAGCCTCTCACCACAAGGGTCTGCCATTCAGGTTACCCACAGCCAGACACTGACAATGGATGCATCAGACTTTGCCTGGGGTGCCCATATGGCAGGAAAATGTATTCAGGGCACATGGCCTCCAAACCAAATGCATCTTCACATCAATCAAAAAGAGATGCCATCTGTTCAGAATGCCCTGACTGCTTGCTACTGATAGACAGACAACTCTACGGTCATGTGGTACGTAAGCAGGGAGGTACACATTCCTACCCCCTCTGCAGACAAGCAATGACCTTATGGGACACAGAATTGGCTTTTCAAGTTCACCTGCAAGCACAATTCCTGCCAGGAAAAACAAATACTGTGGCAGACGAACTAAGCAGAAACCTCATGGATCCCCACGAATGGAAACTGGATCCACAAGTCTTCAACATAACAAGGAAATGGGGACGCCCAGACATAGATCTATTTGCCTCCCCTCACAACTGCCAATTGCAAAGATTTTGCACAAGGATTTACCACAAGCAAGCATGGAAAGTGGACGCCCTATCCTTCAGCTGGAAAAATCTAACAGTATATGCTTCCCCCCTTTGCCTGTCCTTCCCAGGGTACTCCTAAAAGTCAGACAAGAGAAGCCAAACATGATACTGATTGCACCAGACTGGCCACGCCAGCACTGGTACCCAATTCTGAAGAGCTTGTCTCAAGGCCCAGCATGGATATTGCCTCAAACCTCTCAATTGCTGACCCAGCAAAACAGATCCTGCACAGCCAACTCAGGACCTTAAATCTGGCAGCATGGCGGATAAAGTAACCATTCAGAGCACTCCACTTACAAAAGCTGTTATGGACATTATCGTAGAGGCCAGAAGGCCCAGTACCAGAAAATCTTATGCAGAAAAATGGAAGAGATTCTGTGCTTGGAACCAGGAACAAGGCATAGACACGTGTGTACCAAATATCCCTCAGATTTTACAATACCTGAGATGCCAAACAAAGGCCTTTTTCTCATCTGTTAAGATTCATGCCTCTGCCATTTCAGCCCATTACAATACGGAACAACCTATTTTTTCTCATCCTTTACTAAAGCAGTAACTCAGAGGAGCCAAAAATATTAGGCCTCCAAGGAGAGCACCAATTCCTGCCTGGGACCTCAGTTATGTTTTGGAAAAACTCACACTGCCTCCCTTCGAGCCAGCATCATCAGCAGATATAAAATTCTTATCCTGGAAAACGGCTCTGCTCCTAGCAAGAACCTCTGCAAGAAGAGTCTCAGAGCTACAAGCACTCATGGCTGTGGATCCTTTCATCATGTTCCATCTAGACAGGGTTTCCCTGAGGACAAACCCTACATTTATGCCTAAAATGGTGTCCAGTGTGGCCCTTAACCAAACCATTCACTTGCCAACTTTTTATCCTAATCCACAGAACAAGGGTGAAACAATCCTGCATTCTTTTTCAGAAAGACTGAGCAACTTTTAGTGTCATGCTGCAAGTTCACAGGGAAAGGCTATCTCAAAATGGATAGGTCATTGCATCCGTTTATGCTGTTTACAACATGGCAAATCAGTGCCTAAGGACATTAGGTTTCATTCCACCAGAGCAGTAGCCTTCCTCAGAGGAGTACCAACCAAAGATATCTTAAGAGGCTGCAACTTGGAGTTCAGTGCACACTTTCACAAAGCACTACCATTTACCTCTCTGTTCTAAGCCCAGAGCAGGCTTTGCCACTGCAGTGCTGCAGGACCTCATTGCCTCTCCAAATCCTATTTAGACCTGCCACCCTACCTCTGCTTTGGGATTCTACCCAAGAGTAATGACTGCAACAGTGAAACATTATGAACATAGTACAGTTGTGTACCTACCATAAATGTAGATGTTAGAGTGTATTCACTGTTGCAGTCCAGGTTACCCACCCACCTTTCCCCCTTTCCTTTGTGGGACTTATCTGCACTCCTCTCTCCTATACTACCTTTTTGGTGTATTTGCTTGTAGATGAAGGACATGTTATTTTTGTGAATGTATTTATATTGGCATAACCTTTCAGCCGTCCAATTTAGGGGCACCTGACATCTGGGGCAAGAAAAACTGAAGAAAATGGCGTCTGCTGCTTTTGTACCCCTGGCGCACTGACGTCGGGGAAGAGGCGACTGCAACGGACGCCAGACCTAGACTTTGGAATCGGGCCGACTACGAGTAGCCTGCCAGCAGGATAACCCAAGAGTAATGACTGCAACTGTGAATACACTCTTAACATCTACATTTATGGTAGGTACACAACTGTACTTTTTGTCTTGCCCTTTGGACTCTCCACTGCACCCGGAGTAGTCTTCAAATGCCCGTTACCTGTGGTGGCTTACTGCAGGTCAAAGGGAATACAGATATTCCTCTACCTGGACAACATGCTATTCCAGGCTGCCAGCCAAGAAACCCTCCCAAGGCACATCCAGCTCGTGGTGACCCTCCTTCAATCGCTGGGATTTCAGGTAAATCTACCAAAATCCCATCTTAACCAACACAAGACATCATATTCCTTGGGTGCAGGATCCGCTCAGATCTCATGGAGGCATACCTACCCCCACCAAAAATGAGTTCCTTGACAGAACACCTTCTCCTGGTCCTTTACTTCACAGAGTTGACTGCAAGTCAGTACCTCAAACTTGTGGGCTACATGGTAGCCACCATACCCATGCTTCCTTTAGCAAGACTGCACATGAGCAAGCTACAGTGGTACTTTTGGTCAATTTGGAAGCAGCACAACCAGCCTCTGCCCCTTTTTCCCCCTGCCTGAAAAAGGAAATACTATGGTGGTTGGCTCAGGTAAATTGCAACCCCAGGCCTTCCTCTCCAACCACCTCAACCCACTCAGATCATGTACACAGACTCCTCCGACCTAGGGTGGGGAGCCACCCTCAGCCACAGACAGGTTCATAGGTGTGTACTAGGCTCTGCCCAAAGGCATTTATAAGCCTAGCCAGAATGTGTTTGCTTTTGCCGCCACCTTAGATTAGTTCCCTGTGCCTCTGTCCAGCAGAGCCACTGAAGTGATCCCCGGGGTAAACTTGGTTTCCCATCCACTCGTCAAGGTTTCTTTTGGAGTGTTAGTGAGTAGCTCTGCCCATTGTAGATTGGAATCTTGTTCCAGAGCATGGGAAGCCTCTGGGACAGGAATCTATCCCTCCATGTCCTATTCATTGTTGAGGTTTAGATCCCTAGAGCGTGTAGCTCAAGGGGATATGATTTTCTTTAGGTGGAGCATGTCCAATTCTGGGTTGGACATGGACTTGTATGTCAGGCAGAGATCACCTGTGAGTAGGCGGTATGCAACAGAGTACAGCTGGAGTTTCTTCAGTCGAGCTGCATAGGGCATCTGTTTGAGGCCAGTGATCCTCTTGGTGAGGTACTTCTGTAAGCTTTCCAGCTGTTGCAGGTGTCTTGTAAGGTACATCCCAAATGGGGCATTGTAGTTTATGATGGGTCTGATGAGTGATGCGTAGAGGGGCCACTGACCTCTCTTGATCTGGATGCAAACCCTTTTGTGATTAGGTGGGCTACATAGAAAGATTTTCTAACCACTTTGGCAATGTGATTATCAAAGGAGAGCCTGCCATCTACTTGGGTCCCCAGATCCCTTATTACATCTTCCGTATTTAGGGGGCTGCCACCTATGTGGTAGTTTGTGGTTACTTTGTTTTTTCCAAAGGGGATGACTATGCACTTTTTGGCATTTAGCTTGAGGCCATGGTTTTGACACCCGGTATCTGTCTCAGTGAGACCCTTTTGGAGGATGTCTGTCAGCTGGAGAGTTAATTATAGCCCCTAGTTTGCAGTAGTCTGAACTTGGTCAGCCATAGTCCTGTGCTTGTCTGTACCTCAGAAGTATATGCTGAACAGGAGGGGTCCTAGGACTGAGCCTTGGGGGACACCACTTGTAACCGATTTAGTCAGACCTAGCTCCCGCAACTCTTACCATGTGGGTTCTGTCTTAGTTTAGGTTCATAGTTTAGTGTTAAGCTAACTGCCCTTTCGAGCCATTTTAAACCTAGCCAATTATCCCTAGACTCAACCTGCACCTTGTGTTTGCCATTAAGCCACCCTCCTGTGAGCCAGTTGGCAACCCATCTTGTGATGTAGGGGTTTATGTTCAGACTGGTGAGCTTGTCTATAATACCAGAATTGGGAATGGTGTTGAAGGCATTTGCGAGGTCTAGGTAGGCTGTGTGGACCACCTTTCCCTCGTCTATAGCCTTGGTAACCATCTCAAAGTCCACCAGGTTGAGGAGGCATGATCTGCCCTTAAAGCCGAACTGGGTAGGGTTGTGTTTGGAGGTTCCCAATGTGTCTGTTAATGAGATCCATGATGATGCGCTCCATAGCTTTGCAGACCAAGCTAGTCAGGCTTATAGGGCGATAGTTCCCGGGGTCTGTTATTGATTCACCTTTGTGGAGTGGAATAACATTGCTGTGCGCCACTCTATGGGTACACAGCCTGTGGAGAGGCGGAGTTTGAACAGTGTTTAGGTGAGGGTTTAGTTCATCTTTGAGCTCGTGTAGGACACAGCCTGGGACACCATCTGGTCCCATTGATGCTGTGTTTTTGGCTTTGGAGAGGGCCGTTTTAACCTGAGTGTCTGATTTCAGGGGCACTACATTCTTCTGGTATGGTTATGGGCCCTTTTGGGGGTGAGAGGGGGGTGAAGTTTGCACTGAACCTGTCTGCCAGGATGTTGGCGATATGTTGGTTCAATGTATTTTGTGCCATTTTGCACCAACTCCGAGCAGATCTGAGAATTGCCATTTACATTCTTGACATGGCTAAAGAATGCCTTGTGGTTATCTTTGGAGTCCTTGGTAATTTTTCTTTCGAAGCTAGCCTTGGATGATTTTCAGAGATCATAGTTTCTTGCTGATACTGATCAGGGATGTCTTCCCTTCATGGGATTTTACTCTTTTCTGTACTAGTTTCTTCCTTCTATTGTACAGCTTGTTTATGGCGGGGGGTCCACCAGACTGGTTTCCTTTTCTTGGAGTGAGTCTTTTTGCTTGGAATAGCACGATTCATGCATTCTTGTAGGTTCCCTTATAGTGCATTAGTAAAGGACTTTGCAGCTTGGCAAGCATTATCCTTTAGCATGGGGGATTTGACACGTTCCACCTCCGTCTTAAGTAACGTGAAGTTTGCTTTTGAAAAGTTTTTCAAGGTGGATGTCCTTCAAGGATGCATCTGCAGTCATAACATATGGGTTGTCCTGCCTCAGGCAGCCCTTCGGTCGGCCGGATTCCAAAGTCTGGGTCTGGCCTCGGCTGATGTCGCACTTCACCCGACGTCGTCATAGCTCCTGGGGTATAAAGGCATCAGCCGACGCCATTTTCCTCAGTTTTTCTTGCCGCGCGGTGCCCGAAGCAGAAGCTGTTCGCAAGTGCCGGTCGGTCAGATCCAGAGATTTCAGCTACCGAAGACTTCTAAAAAAGCTAAGTACCCCGTTGGGGACTCTTTCTTGCCTCAGCCGATGTCAAAGTAAATAATTAATACCTTTTAAGGATTTCCACTCTTACTGCCTTCCTTGCTTAGGCCCAGACCATGACGTATCAGCTTGTTTAGCCTGTGCTTCCTCCAACCGACAGACACTTAGACGTTGGTTGGAGTTTGCTGAAGAGGTTTTTGGTCCCGCTTTTGCATATAAAATGCCGTCTGAGACTCCGACTACACATTTAGCCAAAAAACGCAAGGAAAAGGACCGACATTCGCGGCCCGTGGTTTCGGCTGAAACCACGGTTAGGCCTACCGCGAGTGTCTCTGTTTCGGCTGAAACAGAGTCCTCTGTTCTTCCTTCGGCCGAAAGCATGCCTCCGACAACCGAGGCCTCAGAGGCCCTGGCTGAGTCGGCTACAGAAATTCCTACCGAAGAAGCAGGCACACAAGAATTGTCCGACACCATTCCGTTGGACATCTCTACTCCTGCACGTGGGGCAGCCAGACCCCCTGCTTCTATGTCTATTAAGGCCTTCTCCAGGGCTAAAGCAGCTAAACTTTCCAAGGCCTTACCTACAAAAGCTCCCTCTCACAGACCTTCCTCAAGTTCTCAGATTCTCAGCCTTGCTGAGGACCTTATTTCTCTGATCAGGGGATCCCAACCTCACCCAGACAGGGCCTCACAACCTCCTGAAAAGAGGCCTAGGACTGAACCCCCTGAACCTCTCTCCTCTGACTATTCCTCGGATGGATCAGATTTATCAGACCATCAGGAAGGACCCATACTCACCTTATGAGGATTCGGATGCAGAAGACTCCATTCCTTCTGCCTCCCCCCCAGAAGAATTTTCATTTGGGGAAACTCTACACTCAATGAGGGAACATTTCCAATGGCAGGGTCAGGATTTTTCTGATTCTAGGAAAAGGCCAAGGACTTTTTTACACTTACCACAGCATAGGCCTCTAGCCATACCACCTGTTCTTTCAGTTGTTGATGATGCATACAATGATGCCAGTTCTGCCCCTGATTCTCTTCCCCCGGCCCCTGCCAAACCTGACCGATATTACAGAGTCCCAGATTCTCACTTCCACTTGTATAAGGCCCATGCTGCAGACCCAGAAACCATTTCTCAGAGCCCTAAGGGTGTTGCAGCTGCCTCTGCCAAAAACCCCCTACCCTCTGAAAGAGAATCAAGAGCATTAGAGAGATGGGGTAAAAAGGTTTATACATCTGCTACTCTTTCTGCCAGGGCTTTAAACTGTCAATTTCACATGATACAGTACCAGGAATTTGTTAGATCAGCTGAATAAAAAGCTTTCCTCTCCTGAACCTTTAGACCGTAAGTCCCTTCAGGATTTGGTACACAACTCTCAGCAGGTCAGTAATCATTTCTTAAAATGTGGCTATGATGCACTGGAGGCTTCATTTAGATCAGCTATGACTGGAGCAGTGATTCGAAGGCATGCCTGGCTAAAAGAACAATCCTTGCCAGACAATGTTAAGTCTAAACTCCTAGATGCCCCTATGGAGAAACACAGTTTATTTGGCTCCCCTGCACAGGAGATTCTAAAGAAAGTGGAAGAAAAAGCAAAATCTGTGCAAACAGTCAAGGATTTTCTGCAGGTCCAACCTCCGAGGTTCAGCAGAAATTGGCCTTCAAAGAATTGGTCCTTTCCAGACACTTACAGAGCACAGAGAGGCAGAAATAGACGCCCAAGAGGCAGAGGTCAATCAAGGGGTGCCTACAGGGGTCGTCAGTGGCAACCTGCCAACCAGAGTACTGCCACAGCTGCGACTACAACCACTTCCACAGGACAGACACAATGACTTGGCTCTGATTCCGCCTACCAGGGAACAACTGGAAGCACCCTTGGGCGGAAAGCTAGCTTTATTTTCAAAAAAACTGGCATTGCATTACAGGAGACAAATGGACTTTGCAAACAATAGACAAAGGCTACAGGTTTCACTTCCACACTTTACCAAAAAAGAGAGGAATGCCAAACCTTCCACCAAGCCAGAAGTCAGAGGCTCTAAAACAAATCATCAACTTACTAAGGATGAGAGCAATAGAAAAGGTACCATCTATGGAACAAGGCCAAGGATTTTACTCCAGACTATTCCTTGTACCAAGAAAAGAAACTCAATGTAGGCCTATTCTCGACTTGTCCGCACTGAACACATATCTCATTGTACCAAATTCAAGATGCTGACCCTACAGCAACTTCTTCCCATGTTGGGCAAGGAGTCTTGGCTGGTGACTCTAGATCTCAAGGAGGCATACCTGCACGTCCCTATACGACCAGATTGCAGAAGACACCTCAGATTTCTTGCAGGATCAGAGCATTATCAATTCTCAGCATTGCCCTTTGGCTTATCTACTGCGCCCAGAGTATTCACGAAATGCCTGGCATCAGTAATTGCACATTGCAGGCTTCAGGGAATTCAAATCTACCCATACCTGGACGACTGCCTGTTACAAGCGGACAACAAGACAAAAATAAAGGATTTGGCCTATGTCATACAACTGCTGCAAGCCTTGGGATACACAGTCAACATACAGAAGTCAAGACTAGTGCCATCCCAAAGGATAACATTTTTGGGTGCAGAACTGGACACTAACTCAGATGGCTTTTCTCACAGAAGAAAAACAAAAGCAACTACCAGTCTACTTCATGGCATTGACAAGACAAACTCAGCTTACTGCAAGGAAAGTCCTGCAGGCCCTGGGTTACATGGCATCCTGCATAATCTTGATCCCACATGCCAGGCTGCATATGAGAAAATTACAATGGTACCTAAGGGAATGTATGGTCTCAACACAGACACAGTCTAGAGACCATGATACCAATCATTCCATGCCTGAAAAAAGAATTCCTGTGGTGGGCTCAGGCCTGCCAGACCAACAGAGGGTTGCCTTTCCACAAACCACAACCAAGGCAGACCATCACCACAGACGCCTCAGACCTAGGATGGGGGGTACACATGGAAGATGAGTGTATCCAAGGCCTATGGTCCCAAGACCAGCTGAATCTACACATAAATCTAAAGGAGATGCTGGCAGTGAAGCATGCAATCGAGGCATTCAAATCATTCCTCCAGCAAGGACACCTGCTGATAAGGACGGACAATACCACAGTCATGTGGTACATCAACAAGCAGGGAGGCACGCATTCCTACCCTCTATGCCGGATGGTAATGGACCTGTGGAACCTAGGCCTGAATCTCAACGTTCAACTGCAGGCCAGATTCGTACCAGGAAAAGAGAATTCACTAGCAGACAGCTTAAGCAGAACTACCACGGATGCTCACAAATGCATGCTGCATCCAGACATCTTCAAAACCATAAAGAAATGGGGAATGCCAGAGATAGACCTGTTAGCCTCCCGCACTCAACCACCAACTGAAGAAATTCTGCTCGAGAGTACCACCCACAAGCCTGGAGGGTGGACTCCCTTTCTTTCAGCTGGAAGGCCCTGACAGTTTATGCCTTTCCACCTCTCCCATTGATGTACAAAGTTCTACTGAAGATCAGGGAGGAACAGCCAAAGGTAATTCTGATAGCTCCAGACTGGCCAAGGCAGCATAGCTCCAGACTGGCCAAGGCAGCATTGGTACCCGCTACTGAGAAGCATGTCTCGGACGAACTCATGGCCTCTACCTCTATGGCCTTTACTTCTAACACAGAACAACTACAAGACCCTGCATCCAAACTTGAAAACGCTGCAGCTAACTGCCTGGAAAATTGCATAGAACAAAACCATCCTGTTTTATCTCAGAGGGTCAAGGACATTATCCTGGAGGCTCGCAGTCCCTCCACAAGGAAAACATACTCGGCCAAATGGAAGAGAGTCCTCATTTGGAGTGCATCAAAGGGAACAAATGTCACACTGGCAAACCTAGCACACATCCTAGAATACTTAGCAGAACTGTTCCACAATGGCCTGTCCTATTCTTCCATTAAGATTCATGCTTCAGCAATCTCAGCAGAGTACAACATGGATCCTCCTATCTTCTCTCACCCTCTCCTCAGACAATTTTTAAGAGGGATCAAAAATGTAAAATCTCCAAGGAAACCACCTCTGCCTGCATGGGATCTCAATTTTGTGCTGGAAAAATTAACACTTCCCCCTTTTGAACCAGCAGCATCAGCAGACTTACAGTTCTTATCTTGGAAAACTGCCTTCCTTCTAGCAATCACTTCAGCAAGAAGGGTATCAGAGTTACAGGCATTAATGGCAGTGCAGCCTTTCCTTATCTTTCACCAGGATAGAGTGTCTCTGAGAAACAATCCTACTTTCATGCCAAAAGTGGTATCCAGGGTATCCTTGAACCAAGCTATACATTTACCTACGTTCTTCCCTAACCCACAGAACAGGGGGGAAAAACTACTGCACACCTTGGATGTACACAGACAACTGCGCTACTATCTGGATAGAACTAAGACCAGCAGAAAATCTGACCAGCTTCTGGTAGCATATGCAACAGGAGTGCAAGGAAAAGCAATTTCCAAACAGACAATTTCAAAATGGTTAGGAAATTGCATTCGATTCTGCTACTCTTTTCATGGAAAGGCAACTCCTGAAAATCAGGCCTCACTCCACAAGAGCTACAGCCACCACTACAGCTTTCCTACGAGGAGTGGCTACCAAAGACATTTTAGAAGCTGCTACTTGGAGCTCCGTGCACACATTTGCCAAGCATTACAATCTTCCTTTATACTCAAGATCCCGAGCAGGTTTTGCAACTGCAGTTTTACAAGGGATCTTAACTACACCATCATCATCTTAGTGCCTCCTCCCCCGGTTTGGCTATGGTATTCTACCCATATGTTATGACTGCAGATGCATCCTTGAAGGACATAGTACAGTTTTGTACCTACCATAAATGTAGATGTCCGATAGTTATGCATCTGCAGTCAGGATTACCCACCCTCCTTCCCCTCTGTGGTATTCCTAGGGTACTTACCCCTCTCAGCTAGCTGGGGGAATCTATTATGGTGCATTTGTTTGTATGTATATATGTATATATACTTTTTGGTTTCTACTGTTTGGAATGTTCTACTTTTATCCAAATTTAGCCTTCCTAGAGGGCACCTGGCATCTGGGGCAAGAAACACTGAGGAAAATGGCGTCGGCTGATGCCTTTATACCCCAGGAGCTATGACGTCGGGTGAAGTGCGACATCAGCCGAGGCCAGACCCAGACTTTGGAATCCGGCCGACCGAAGGGCTGCCTGAGGCAGGACAACCCATATGTTATGACTGCAGATGCATACCTATCGGACATCTACATTTATGGTAGGTATAAAACTGTACTTTTCTTTGACTGAGGGTGGGGGCGAAATGTGGATATCCAGAGTAATTAGTTTATGGATCTAACCAGCGAGGGGTTAACCTCCGGTGTTGCCCATGTTGGTGATGACAAGGTCCAATATTTTGTCACCTCTGGTGGGGGTGTTGACCAGTTGATCCAGGGCATTTGAGTTTATAAATTTTAGGAAATTTTGGGCAAGGGAGTTAGTACTTGAGTAGTTCTCCCAGTTAATGTTTGGGTAACTGAAATCACCCAATGTCAAGGTGTTTGGTAGGACCTTTGTTTCCCAGTGTTTCCAGAAATGCAGAATGGGGGTCCTGGGACATGGTGGGTGATCTGTAGCAAGCTACAATTTGAATTGCATTTCTGCCCATTGTTAGTGGCATGTGGATGATTTCTGAAGCATCGTGCTGTGCCACTAACTTGGAGGTGTGGGTATCCTTGATGAATATGGATGTCCCCCCGCCTTTTGTATTCCAGTCTTGGTTTTGTGGCTGAAATGTATGGTATGAGTTGTAGCCTGGTAGTGCTGGGGTGCTATCTGGAGCCTTAAACCAGGTTTCTGTTACTGCACATTGATTTTCTCCATACTAAGGAGTGCCTAGAGTGCGTGCATTTTGAGGTTTAGACTTCTGGCATTGAGTAGCATTACCCTCAGTTTTTTATTACCTGTGCTATTTACGGGGGTGGGCTTGTCTTTTGAGCCTTGCCTAAAAAAGGCACTTTGGGGGTGGCAAGAGCCTTGGCCGGTATTCGAAAGCCTAAGGGTGACAGGTGCAAGCAGTCTCTAGCCTAGTCTCTAGGTGCAGGGCATTTGGCCACAGCACCTCATATCATATCAGTGCCAGAGAAATGAGGGCAATGATTCTAGCCTTTCAGGCATTTCTCCCTTTCTTACAAAAGGGGCCACTTCTGGTACAGGCAACACCACTGTACTGTGGTATATCAACAAGCAACAAGGGTTGGGAGGGTGGTCTAATGGTTAAGGTGTTTGCCTTACAAGCACAAGGTGCAAGGTTTCAGTCTCATAAGGGATAATTGGCTAGGCTTAAAATGGCTCGCAAGGGCAGTTAGCCTAGTACTAACCTATGAACCTAAGCAGGGAGGGACCAAGTCCTACTTGCTCTGCAAACTAGCCCTTTTGGTTTGGCAATTGGCCACCTCACAGTGAATTGCCCTTACATTCCTTCTCTCCACAACACATAGGCAGATTATTTGAGCAGAACCAACACAAACTATGAATGTGTGCTTCACCGATGTCTTCCTGGACCTGGCCTGTTTGCCTCAACAGGCAACTTCCTGGCTTTTGCACCAGGACACCAGAACCACAGGCACTGACAGGTGCCTTGTCAATTTCTTGGAAGGAGACATATCTATATGTATTCCCCTGCTTTCCACTCATTCAAAAGGTCCTAACAATTCAGCAGGACAACCCAAAAATCTTGCTGGTGACTCCCTACTTGCTCAGACAGCATTGGATGTTCGTGTTTCACTGTTGCAGACATCACACTTGGGCTATCTGCCTGCAGGTAGCCCTCAGTCGGCCCGGATATGAGAGTCTTAGTATTTCTGCATCAGATGCTGTCGCTTCCATGACGTCGGGTCATCAGGGTTATAAAACAGGCAGCCGATGCAATTACATCAGTCTTTTGTGCTGTGGAGGAGCCCGAAGCAGAAGCCATTCACAAGTGCCGATCGGCCTCTACCTGAAATATTCATTTTAGAGTTCATAATCCTGTAGTCTTCTAAAGCTAAGTACCCTGTTGGGGATCCTTTTTCTTGCTCTAACCGATGTCAGAAAAAGTCAATTGTCTTGCCTGTGGAAAGCAAATACCTCAGATTTTCATTCTTATTGCATCACCTGTTTAGCCCCAGACCATGCCGTCCCTCGCTGATGGTTTTGTGCCTTGTTTAATGCCCAAACCATTTGTCGTCAGGCTAGCTTTGTCTCAATTCTTTCGTGCTCATTCTCCGTATTCCGAAATGGCTTTGATAAGCCATCCGACTACCGATCTGCTGACAAAACATATACAGACTTCATAGGTCCAAAACTGCCAGCAACGCTTCCATTAAGCTAGTCTCCAGTCCACCGGTACTCAGTGAGGTGCCTTTGCAGCCCCTGATCCCCGCTTCTGTGGATTGGCAGGCTTCTGTTGAGACCCATTCGGAGTCCAGTATGCCGTGAGATGTGAACCTGCGGATGTCTCTACCTTGGATGTGTCTGGAGCCGCTGTGCAGGCACTGGCTTCTGATGGTGTATTCCTGCCGATGTTCGAATTAAACAGACAACTTTGTTTTTAGCTAAAACTTCCAAGTTTCTCAGGCCCAGAGTATGCAATACGCCTAGAAAACCGACCAAAGTGCATGGTCAAGCTCCCATGCCACAAAAACAAATGCTTAGAATGGCTGAAGACCTTATTTACCCTAATTAGGGGAAGCCAGCCTCTCCCTGCTAAGACAGAGTTTCATTCTGATTCTGCAGACCAGGAGTCTGATGATGGACCCTTCTGATTATCAGGACATGCCATTGTTAACCTGTGAGGGTTCAGATGCAGAGGAATCCATTCCCACTGCCTCCCCTTGAGGATTTTTCTTTTGGTGAAACCTTACATTAAGAGAATTTCCACTGGGAATGCCAAGACTACCCTCTGTCCAAAAAAAGACTGAGAATTTTGAGTTGCGTCAGCACAGGCCTCTAGCTATACCCCCTGTCCTGGATGTTGTAGATGTTTTTATGGAATCTAGTCTTACTCCAGATACATTACCCCTGGCTCCTAGGAAACCTGACTGGTACTACAGAGTACCTGATTCCCACAAGTGTCTCCAAGAATCCTACACTGTAGATCCAGAGACCATTTCCCAGGGACCTAAAGGTATTAACGCTACTACAGGCAAAAATCGTACCCCTTCGGACAGGGATTCCAGAGCTTTAGACAGATGGGGTAAGAAGGTATATACCTCCAACTCTTGCCATAGGGCATTGCATTGCCAGTTTCACATGTTGAAGTACCAGCAGCATGTCATGGAACTAATTAAACAAAAATGAGATTACTTCCAGATTGTGCCGAAAATGAGGATTTACAAGAGCTAACGCATTCTGCAAACCAAGTTAGTGGGCATACTTTGCAGTGTGGCGCTTCCCTTGAAGCATCTTGCAGGGCTGCAGTCACTGGGTCTGTACTGAGAAGGCATGCTTGGCTTAAGGAACAAACCTTGCCAGATAATGTCAAATCAAATTACTAGACGCTCCTTTAAGGACTGTTTGGCACCAAAGCAGTAGTAGTTCTTAAAAAGATGGAAGAAAAAGCTAAAATCTATGCAAACCATCAAAGAATTCTTACAAGTGCAACCACCTAGATTCAGTAGCCATTGCCTTCTAAAAACTGGTCCTTTCCAGCCCCTTCCAGGCCTGACCAGACCCAGGGGATCAGGCCACCCAGACTACAGTCACAGGGTATGCGGAGATCTAAACAGTGGAGTGCCCCCATCCAAAAACAGGGAGTGGTAAGCCGTTCCCTTATGGAAAATGTTCACAATGACTTTTCAGTTATCCTTCCCAGCCCTGCCCAATTACTTGTGCCCCTAGGAGGAAAACTTGCCCTTCATGCAAAAAACTGGATGTCAATTACTGAGGACCAGGGGTACAAATTCTACTTCCATTCACTGCCAACCCCAAGAGGGTTTCCAGACCTTCCTCTAAACCAGTGGGCAGAGGCTCAAAAGCAAGTATTTTCCCTGCTCAATGTCAATGCTATTCACTCTGATACTAAGCACTTTCACCATTAAATTTATAGTAAGTGAAGTTCTATGGTGTATTTAGTGACTTTGTTTTTTGTATTAAATCCTCTGCAAAGTGCTTCGGATGTGGTTCTTTTCGCTTTTACTATTTTTTTACCCTTTGGGTAATTCATTTTGTGAATTTTATCAGAGCTATTCAACCTGCTCCAGTAGAACAAAGTGGTCAGGGTTTCTATTCAGACTTTTCCTGGTGCCAAGAAAAGAGGGCTCTTGGCACCCAATCCTGGATCTTGCAATTCTCAATCCCAAAATTCAAGATGCTTACCCTGCAACAGCTTCTTCCTATGCTAGCCAAAGATGCCTGGTTAGTCACTCTAGACTTAAAAGAAGCCTATCTGCACACCCCCATAAGGGAGTCGTGCAGGAAATATCTACATTTCAGGCAAGCTCTATGCACTATCAGTTCTCTGTGCTTCCCTTTGACTTTTCTACTGCGTCCAGAGTATTCAAAGTGCCTGGCTCCAGCCATTGCATACTGCAGGCAGAGAAATATCCAAATTTTCCCGTACTTGGATGACTGCCTGTTTCAGGCGGACAGTCAGAAATTGCTACTTCAGCACCTGGCATTTATAAAAAGCCTTCTCACTTCATTGGGGATACACCATCAACAAAAAGAAATCGCAACTGGTAATCGGTCAAAAGTTTGTATTCCAGGGAGCAAGCTTGGACACAACTTCCGAGATGGCATTTCTCACTTCAGAAAAACAGGTCTATCTAAGAAACTACTTCAAACAAATGGCCACCAAAACCCAGCTTTCTGCAAGAAAAATACTGCAAGCCCTAGGGTTCATGGCCTCATGTATTCTGCCAATTCCATATGCAAGACTGTATATGAGGAAACTTCAATGGTACTTGAAAAGTCTTTGGTACCAACATTCTCAGGACCTGGAAATGGTCATTCCTATCGTACCTTGCCTAAGGGCAAAGTTTCTTTGGTGGGCAGAAGCATGCAACCACAACAAGGGATTGCTTTTTCCTCAACCCCTCGCCGCCCAAACCCTGACAACAGATTATGCATGGTGGGCTCACATGGCAGGCAAATGCATTCAGGGCCACTGGAGCCCAGGCCAGATTCTGCTGCACATCAAAAAGATGCTAGCTGTACAGAATGCTCAGACAGCCTTCGAATACCTAATCCTTCCAGGACTACTACTTATAAAAACAGAACTACTGCTTATAAAAACAGAAAACGCTACAGTTATATGGTACATAAACAAGCGGGGAAGAACCCATTCTTATCCACTCTGCAGGTTAGCCATGGCCCTGTGGAGCACAGCCTTGAGCAACCAAGAGCATCTGCAAGCTCAATTCCTGACAGACAAAATTCACTGGCAGATGACTGAAGAAATCTCCTAGAGCCACATGAGTGGAAATTGGAGCAACACCTTCAACCTTCTGATCCAGAGGTGGGGGACACCGGAGGTGGACCTCCTTGCCTCCTCCGAAAACCACTAGTTGAGCAAATACTGCACCACGAACCCTCACAGCAGAGCCTGAAAGGTGGATGCCGTATCCTTTCTATGGGAAAACCTCTCAATTTATGCCTTCCCCCCTCTGCCCCTTCTCTCGAGTACTAAAGATAAAACAGGACAGGCCAAGGGCAATTCTCATTGCCCCAGACCAGCCATGCCAGCACTGTTACCCACTCTTATGCAGCCTGACAACAGTGCCACCTTGGCACCTTTACCAGATTCCTACCCTGCTGTCTCAGCAGGAGGGACAGATTTTGCATCCACAATTGCAAACCCTAGACCTTGCAGTCTGGCTTATCCCTTGAATACCCCATCAGAGCCCATGGCAAACAGGTGCTGGACGTCATTCTTGAAGCTAGAGGGCCTAGTACTAGGAAATCCTATGCTGAAAAGATTTTGTTTGTCTGTCTCAAGGGAAGGACACAGCAGTGCCCTCCTTACCTCTAATCCTGAATGACCTAGCAGAGCTACTCCATAGAGGCCTATCCTTCTCAATTAAGATTCATGCTTCTGCCATCTCAGTTCATTATAATACTGAGCCACCTCTATTTTTCTCACCCTGTCATCAAGCAGTTCCTGAGAGGGGTTAACAGCTTAAGGCCCCCTAGGAGAGCACCCACCACAGCCTGGAACCTCAACTTTGTACTGGAAAAGCTCACGCTTCCCCCTTTTGAACCTGCTGCCTCAGCAGAGTTAAAATTTCTCTTGGAAAACAGCCTTGCTTTTAGCCATACCTTCAGCAAGAAGTGTGAGTTACAAGCATTAATGGCTGTAGAACCCTTCATTATTTTCCATGCTGACAGGGTTTCCCTCGGGGCTAAACCTATTCTTTATGCCTAAGGTGGTGTCCAGTGTGGCTCTAAACCAATCCATCCATTTTCCAACAGTCTTCCCTAATCCTCAAAATAGAGAGGAAAGGATCCTGCATTCCTTGGACGTGCACAGAGCTCAGGTTCTACCTTGACGGGACTAAGTCTTTCAGAAAATCTGACCAGCTGCTAGTCAGCTTTGCTACAGGGGCAGAGGGTAAGGCCATTTCAAAACAAACCATTTCCAAATTGATAGCACACTGCATCCATTTCTGCTACAAGCACCATGGAAGACCTACCCCATAGAGGTGATCCCAGACCATATTCCACTAGGGCTACTTCCACCTCTACAGCATTTCTAAGGGGAGTCCTTGCCAAGGACATTCTGGAAGCTGCAACCTGGATTTCTGTACATACCTTCACCAAGCATTACCACTTGCCTATCTTTTTTCTAAATCCAGGGCTGGATTTGCTACGGCAGTCTTGCAAGGCCTACTAGCCAGCCCTATCACCTCTTGACTGCCTCCACCCTTCCTCAGCTTTGGGAATCAACCCGTGTGATTACTTTAACAGTGAAACACTAACATAGTACAGTTGCGTACACTTGCCATGAATGTAGATGTTTGAGTGTATTCACTGTTGCAGTCCTGGTCCTGGATGTCCTTCAAGGATGCATCTGCAGTCATCACATATGGGTTGTCCTGCCTCAGGCAGCCCTTCGGTCGGCTGGATTCCAAAGTCTGGGTCCGGCGTCAGCTGATGTCATCCTTTCCCCGACGTCAGAGCGCCTGGGGTATAAAAGCGTCAGCCGACGCCATCTTCCCCAGTCTTTCTTGCCGTGTGGTGCCCGAAGCAGAAGCAGTTTGCAAGTGCCGGTCGGCCAGCTCCTGTAATTCAGCTACCGAAGACTTCAAAAGCTAAGTACCCTATTGGGAACTCTTTCTTGCCTCAGCCGATGTCAGATAAAGTTAATTGCTTAACTTGTGGGAAACATACCTCATAAGGATTTCCACTCTTACTGCCTCCCCTGCCTAGGCCCAGACCACGACGTCTCGGCCTGCTCAGCCTGTGCTTCCTTCAACCGACACACTCTTAGACGTCTGGCGGAGTTTGCAGAGGAATTTTTTGGGGCTAGTTTTTTGTACAATATGCCATCGGAGACTCCAACTTCACATTTAACAAAGAAACGGAAGGACAAGGACCGACACGCGGGCCGCGGTTTCAGCTGAAACCACGGCCAGGCCTACCGCGAGTGTCTCGGTCTCAGCTGAAACAGAGTCCTTGGTGCTTCCGACCCCCGAAACCGCTCAGCCGACACCCTCTGCCCCGGAGGCCCCTGCTGAGTCGGTTATTGAATTTCCTTCAGAAACCGGTGTCTTGGAAACTTCCGACAGCATACCTCTAGACAAAACTACTCCAGCACGTGTTGCAGCCAGGCCTCCTGCATCCATGTCCATAAAGGCATTCACCAGGGCTAAAGCTGCTAAACACACAAAAGCTATGCCTCCCAGGGTTATTCCTCAGGGCCCCTCTACAAGTTCACAGATTCTAACCTTAGCAGAGGACCTTCTTTCCTTAATTAGGGGTTCTCAGCCCCATCCGGACAGGGGCTCTCCACCTCCTCTAGACAAAAGGCCCAGGGTTGAGCCCTCTAATCCCCATTCCTCAGAGGAGGCCTTTGATGGCTCTGCTCTCTCGGACTACCAGGAGGAGGCTTTTTCGGTCTACGAGGACTCTGATGCAGAGGAATCTATTCCCTCGGCCTCCCCTCCTGAAGAACTATCCTTCGGGGAGACCCTTCACACTATGAGAGTGCATTTCAAATGGCAGGGCCAGGAATTCTCTGATTCCAGGAAAAGACTAAGAACTTTTCTGCATTTACCTCAGCATAGACCTTTGGCTATTTCTCCTGTTTTGAATGTCATTGATGATGTGTACTCTGAGTCTAGCATAACCCCTGACACTCTTCCTCCGGCCCCTGTCAAACCCGATAGGTACTACAGGGTCCCGGACTCTCATCATTTTCTTTACAAGGCCCACTCTGCTGATCCAGAAACTATTTCCCAGGGCCCTAAAGGGGTTGCAGCTGCCACAACTAAAAATCCACTCCCCTCTGAAAGGGAGTCCAGGGCTTTAGAGAGATGGGGTAAAAAAGTGTATAGGGCATTAAATTGTCAATTTCATATGATACAGTACCAAGAGTATTTGTTAGGTGAATTGCATAAGAAACTGTCTTCACCTGAACCCCTAGATCGCAAATCACTTCAGGATCTGGTACATAACTCCCAGCAGGTTAGCAACCATTTCTTGCAGTGTGGTTATGATGCATTGGAAGCTTCATGTAGGTCAGCTATGACAGGTACAGTCATACGTAGGCATGCTTGGCTGAAGGAACAATCTCTGCCAGACCATGTTAAAGCTAGGCTTCTGGATGCTCCACTGGAAAAGCAAAAGTTATTTGGCTCCACTGTTCAGGAGGTCTTAAAGAAATTTGAGGAAAAGGCAAAATCTGTGCAAACAGTCAAAGATTTTCTACAAGTCCAACCACCAAGATTCAGCAGAAATTGGCCTACCAAGAATTGGTCCTTTCGGGACACAAAGATTTCAGAGGCAAGAACAGGTGTGCCAGAGGTAGAGGGCAAGCTAGAGGCTCCTACAGAGGACGTCAATGGCAGCCTCCCAACCAGAGAGGTAGTGCAGGACCTACAACAACTGCACAAGGACAGACTCAATGACTTTGCTTTGACTCCGCCAACCAGGGCTCAATTAAAAGCACCTTTGGGCGGAAAGCTTTCTTTATTCTCAGAAAATTGGCACAGTATTACAAGAGACAAATGGACACTGCAAATAATAGACAAAGGAAATAATAGACAAAGGATACAGGTTCCATTTTCACACATTACCAAAAACAAAAGGCAAGCCAAACCTGCCACCAAATCCAAGCCAAACCTGCCACCAAATCAAAGGGCAGAGGCTTTGAAACAAATATCCTACTTAATGCAAATGAAAGCTATAGAAAAGGTTCCGCTTTCAGAACAAGGCCAAGGATTTTATTCCAGACTATTCCTTGTTCCAAGAAAAGAAAATCAATGGAGGCCTATTCTCTACTTGTCAGCACTGAATACTTATTTCATTGTGCCAAAATTCAAAATGTTGACTCTACAGCAACTCCTTCCCATGCTGGGCAAGGGGTCTTGGCTGGTAACTCTAGACCTCAAGGAGGCATACCTGCATGTCCCTATCAGACAAAGTTGCAGAAGACACCTCAGATTTCTTGCAGGTTCAGAGTATTATCAATTCTCAGCATTGCCCTTTGGCTTATCTACTGCGCCCAGAGTATTCACGAAATGCCTGGCATCAGTAATTGCACACTGCAGACTTCAGGGGATTCAAATATACCCATATCTGGACGACTGCCTTTTACAAGCGGACAGCCAACAAACTTTGGTAAAGGACTTGAATTATGCCATCCACCTACTGCAGGCTTTGGGATATACAGTCAACATTCACAAATCAAGACTTCTTCCATCCCAAAGAATAACTTTTCTGGGTGCGGATCTAGACACAACCACCCAAATGGCTTTTCTCACAGAAGAAAAACAGACAACTACCGGATTACTTCAAGAATCTGACAAGACAAACTCAGCTGGCTGCAAGGAAAATCCTGCAGGCCCTGGGTTACATGGCATCTTGCATTCTTCTGATTCCACAAGCAAGGCTGCATATGAGAACTACAATGGTACCTAAGGAGTTTATGGACTCAGCACAGTCAGAGCTTAGAAACTTTGATACCACTCATTCCATGCCTCCAAAAGGGATTTCTGTGGTGGGCTCAAGCAAGCCAGTCAAACAGGGGTCTGCCCTTCAGCAAACCAATAGCCAGCCAAACCATTACAACCGACGCTTCAGACCACGGTTGGGGAGCACACATGGAGGGCAGATGTATTCAAGGACTATGGTCACAAAAGGAGCTACGCATGCACATAAACCAAAAGGAAATGCTGGCAGTGATACATGCAATCGAGGCCTTCAAACTCTTTCTGCATCAAGGCCACCTGCTAATAAGGACAGACAACACCACAGTTATGTGGTACATAAACAAGCAAGGAGGCACCCATTCCTACCCTCTTTGCAGACTGGCAATGACTCTATGGGAACTTTCCTTGAAACTCAATATAGAGCTGCAATCCCAGTTTGTGCCAGGAAAAGACGATATACTGGCGGACAGCTTAAGCAGAAATATCATGGATGCACACGAATGGATGCTGCACCCAGACATCTTCCTACAGATAACACAATCATGGGGAAGACTGGACATGGATCTTTTTGCCTCCCCCCACAATCATCAGCTGAAGAAATTCTGCTCAAGGACACACCACCCACAAGCATGGAAAGTGGACGCCCTCTTTCAGCTGGAGAACTCTAACAGTGTATGCATTTCCACCTCTTCCATTAATGACCAAGGTCTTACTGAAGATCAGGACAGAGCAGCCAAAAGTGATTCTGATAGCTCCGAACTGGCCAAGACAGCACTGGTACCCACTGTTAGAGTATGTCACGTACGAAACCATGGCCTCTTCCTCAATGGCCACTTCTCCAGACAACACAATTACAAAACTCTGCATTCCAACCTGAAAACCTTGCAACTAACAGCCTGGAAAAATACCTTGACTCCTCCTCAGGATAAGCTATCCAAGAGAGTGAAGGATATCATCATGGAAGCTCGCCGGCCTTCCACAAGAAAGGCATATTCAGCAAAATGGAAAAGATTTCACACTTGGAGCACCACAAAGGGCCTAGATGCGACAGTGATGAACATGGCACATATCCTGAAATACTTGGCAGAAATGCTCCACAATGGCCTGTCTTACTCTTCCATTAAAATTCATGCTTCAGCAATTTCAGCAGAGTACAATACTGATCCACCTGTCTTTTTTCTCATCCTCTCCTAAGACGGTTTCTAAGAGGAATTAAAAACATCAATCCTCCAAGGACACCTCCAGTGCCTACTTGGGACCTTAACTTCGTGTTGGAAAAACTAACTCTGCCTCCCTTTGAGCCAGCAGCATCTGCAGAACTACAGTTCCTGTCTTGGAAGACTGCCTTCCTTCTGGCCATAACCTCAGCAAGAAGAGTATCTGAGTTACAGGCCCTCATGGCAGTACAGCAATTTCTTATTTTTCATCAAGACAGAGTCTCATTGAGAACCAATCCTTCATTTATGCCAAAGATGGTATCCAGGGTCTCATTAAACCAAGCTATTCACCTGCCTGCCTTCTTTCCAAATCCACAAAACAAAGGGGAGAAACTTCTGCACACCCTGGACATACACAGACAGTTGCGCTACTACTTGGACAGAACTAAAAGCTACAGAAAAACCAGTTGTTGGTAGCATATGCTGCTGGTGTACAAGGGAAAGCAATTTCCAAACAGACCATTTCAAAATGGATAGGGAATTGCATTTGTTTTTGTTATTCCTTTCATGGAAAAACTGTGCCAGCTAACATTAGACCTCATTCCACCAGAGCCACAGCCACCTCCACAGCTTTCTTAAGAGGGGTGGCTACCAAGGACATTTTAGAAGCTGCTACATGGAGCTCCGTGCATACATTTTCCAAGCATTACAATTTACCTTTATATTCCAGATCCAGAGCAGGCTTTGCTACGGCAGTCCTGCAGGGTATTTTAGCTACACCATCCTTTACATAGATCCTCCACCCCCAGATTGGCTATGGTATTCTACCCATATGTGATGACTGCAGATGCATCCTTGAAGGACATAGTACAGTTTTGTACCTACCATAAATGTAGATGTCCGATAGGTATGCATCTGCAGTCAGGTTTACCCTCCCTCCTTCCCCTCTTTGAGCTGGGGTTATCTATTATGGTGTATTTGTTTTATACATATGTATATATATATATACATATACATATATATATATATATATATATGTATATATATGTATATATATGTGTATATATGTGTATATATATATATATTTCTGTGCATGTTTGGAATTTATTGCATTTCTCCAAATTTAGCTTTCCTTTGAGGGCACCTGGCATCTGGGGCAAGAAACGCTGAGGAAGATGGCATCGGCTGACACTTTTATACCCCTGGCGCTCTGACGTCGGGGAAAGGGCGACATCAGCCGACGCCGGACCCAGACTTTGGAATCCGGCCGACCGAAGGGCTGCCTGAGGCAGGACAACCCATATGTGATGACTGCAGATGCATACCTATCAGACATCTACATTTATGGTAGGTACAAAACTGTACTTTTCCCTCCCTCCAGCCCCCTGGCTTTCTCTGTTTTTTTCTACCTCTCCTCTCTATGGCCATTCTAAGGGCATTGATATTTTTTACTGGTGGTGTTCCCCACCATATACCTGCTCCCTATTTGGGGGCTCCTGACATTTTGTGCAAGAAAAACTGATGTAATGGCATCTGCTGCCTGGTTTATACCCCTGATTACCTGACGTCATGGAAGAAGCAACCGCATCCAATGCAGAAATACTAAGACTCTGGTATTCGAGCCGACTGAGGGCTTACTTGCAAGCAGATAACCCAAGTGTGATGACTGCAACAGTGAATACACTTTTAACATCTACATTTATGGTAAGTGTACACAGCTGTACTTTGCTTGTCCAAGGGCAATCACCACAAGTTATTCCCCCAGAGTGGACCCTTTTCACACAGAACAAGGGGTCACTAATCCATCCACAGTGGCAGCTTCTGCACTTAACCATGTGGCTGATGGGATTCTAATCCCATTCAGACACTTTTACAATGAGAATGTGCTCAGTGTCCTGCAGGAGGCCAGGAAACCAAATACAAGGAAAATCATCTCTTTCAAAGTGGAAACTATTCACTATGTGGTGTCATAAGACAGCTGGACCCACTTCTCTGCAAAACCCCTCTAGTGCTCTGTAGTCTGTGAGCTACTACAGACTGGATTGGCTTATTTATCCATCAAAGCCCATCTCTTTGCTGTTTCTGCATGTCTGCCTATGCATCTCCCATTAGCATCCAGACTTCCTTCCAAACTCTTCCTCAAGGGGGTACTTCACCTTAGGCCTCCCAGGAAACCTCCCCCACCTTGGGGACCTTAACTACATGCTTGAGAAGCTTATGCTACTGCCCTTTGAGCCAGCTGATAAAGCTTCATTAAAGCATTTCACCTGGAAAATTGTTTTGTTAGTGGTCCTAACTTCAGCCAGAAGTGTCTCTGAACTCCAAGCCCTTATGGCTATTCTTCCATTCCTCATTTTTCACAAGGAGAGGGTCACCTTCAGAACTAACCCATCCTTCATGCCCAAGTTAGTTAATGACTTCTCCCTCAATCAGGCCATGCACCTACCTGTCTTTTTCCCAAACCCACAAGGAGACACTGCAAGAGTGCTATATTCCCTAGATGTACACAAGCAAATCAGATTCTACCTGCACAACACCAAGCCTATCACACAGGCTGACCAACGTTTTGTATCCTTTCAACCCAGAACCCTGGGGAAGGTAGTGTCCAAGTAGACTATTTCTGCTTGGTCTCCAAGACCATTACCTTCAGTTACCAATTCAATGGCAAGTCTCTACAGGGTAAAATTTAAGGCTCATTTCATAAGAGCAATGGCCTCTTCAGAGGCCTTCTTAAAGGGCTTGAATACCTTTAGTATCCTGGAAGCTACTTGGTCTTCGTTCCACACTTTCACCAAACACTACAAACTTGACCACATCTCCAGATCTAGGGTAGTGTTTGCCAGGGATATCCTTCATGGATTCCTGGAGTCTGCCTCTAGACCACCATCCCAATGAGCTTTGGCACTCGCCTATGTGCAGAATACTGCAACATGGGAATAGAAGGACATAGAAAAATCTTACCATAGCCATAGATGACTTTCTCTTCAGTGTTACAGTATTTCTTCCCTTCCTCCTTCCCCTCCTTTCAGCTAATGACTTCCCTTCCTGGATGGCAATGAAATGGCATTGCCCTTATAGGACGGTCTCCAACTGAGGCTTCTGTTCTGAAGGCTGGTGCGTGCCGATGTCACCTTTATTGCCCAAGAAATCTCACCTGTGTCAGACGTCTCATGCACCACAGGTGACTGAAGGCTTTTGTGGATACCGGCTGTACTTGCGCGAGACTGAAGGGGAAAACCATATGCAGAATACTGCAATATGGAAGAGGACATCTGTGGTTATGGTAAGATTTTACACAACTTTTCTTTCTCCAGGACTACTAGGTCTCTGACATGGGGCATTACTTTCATGCCATTCAAAGGGTAAAGCAGTCATGCTTTACTTCCAATACTGGAGAATAAATCCAAGTATGTGGTGCTTAGAAACTGCAGCCTTCTGATCTTCCTGGCTTAAGTGCGTAGTAACAGCTCTGTTAAAGGCATAAAACCCTTGCTGCTTATGTGGGACTAGCAAATTCAGGTTCTGGAGACACCAGAGATGGTGCTTTTGCTCATCTTGATGGCAGACCATTACCTGCTTGACAAATGGGTTGGCATTGTACTGCAGAGGATGGTGTCTTCTAAGCAGTAAACTCTTAACAGGGGCTGTAGGTGATGGTGAATGGTCACTTGAGCCAGCCCAGTCATTGCAAGTAGACAAGTGCTTCTGCTGGCCTTTAGGGTTACACAGAGAGCAAGGTTAGAGATGCAAGTTTTCCCGATGGTCCCTGAGCCTGATGTTCTTAAAGTATCTCATGAGGTCCTTTTTATTGCTATGTTGCAGTATTTAGTGTGGGATTCTCCACCTCAGGCGACCCGAATGTTGGCTCCTGCACAAAAACTTTAAGCCTGGTTGCTGCAGGTGCACGGGACATCACACGTAGTACCTTAAATGTGACATCTGCGCGCACACCTTTTCAGCCGCAGTTGAAAGTCACTTCAGTCACTTCGCTCCTCTACTTTCAAGATGTCTAAAAGCTAATTACCCTGTTGATTTTGTTATGCTTTACTTGCTTGAGCTTGGTTTGCTGCACCCCCCCCCCCCCCCCCCCCCAGTTAGCTGATGTCCAGTAAGAAGGGTAAATGCTGATGTGGGCATCAGATTCCACATAAGGAATGCATGACCCTTGTGTTTTTTGCCTAGGCTGAGAACACAACCATGCCTCTTGCCCTATTTGTTAATCCTTTGTGCCAAAGGTGCTCAGAAGCTGTCTGGCGGCCCTTAATCTGTACACAGAAAACCAGAGGCTTAAAAATTTAGCACTCAAGATGGATCCAGAGTTGGCCGCCCCAGCAGAACCACCACAAGAAAAGGCCACGTTGCCAAGCCCCAATACTTCTGCCACTCCATCATCCGGACATCCTGCCAGCTTCTGATTTAGGGGTTAAGGGACATCTTTTATAGCAGTCCACTTCGACTCCCCTCGAGGAAGCCGTTTTGGAGGGAGTTTCCTGACTGGCAATCTTTCACCCACTCCTTGATGCAGGCCTTCATGGCCCTTAAGCCCACGGCTTCATTCTCTGCCATTTCTGTTCTCGGCCCTAGGCCTGCCTTGGCTTTTATCCACCTTCCCACTTCACATGAAGGGGAAGAACAGGAGGTTTACTACTCTTCTGATGAGTCCATTACTTTATCTCAAATTGCCTTTCCACTAGAATATTATTCCCCTGATGAATCCATAGAAGGGGAACTTCTCCACCAGAGGATATCACCTTTTGGGAGACCATCACAAAGATGAAAGAATACTTCAAATGGGACACTTCCCAAATGACAAACTCTGATACTTTGAGTTACTTCAAGTGGAACCCCCCCCCCAGCCATTCCACCAGTTATACCTGCCTACCTTGATGCATTCTTTTCAGCATCAAAAAAACCCAGACTCACACACCTGCTCCTAAGAGACCTGACCATTTCTATAAAGTGCTGGATGAACAAACATTCCTGGTAAAACCACCCCTGGCAGACCCAGCAGTGATTGCTGTATCTCTTGACAAGTAGTCGAAGAAAAATTCCCTAATCTCTTTTGCCTACTGACATTAAGTACATGGACAGGATAGGAAAGGTTTATACCTCCACCCTAGCCTTCAGAGCTATCCACTATCAAAACCATATGATAAAATATGCTTTGGATATAGTATCCCAAGCTTCTACTCTCAGGGGTTCCCATCCCCCTCCTAAGAGGCCTAGGCAAGAGACAGAATATGAATTTTCAGATCAGGTTTCCATTTCCTCTTCTGAGCAGGAGTACTGTCTTCCTCCCCATGAGGATTCTGATGCTGAAGAATCTATTCCTTCAGCCTCTCCTCCTGAGGATGTATCTTTTGGGGAAACCCTGCATACCATGAAGGGAGCACTTCCACTGGGAAGAGCCAAGACTACTCAGAATCAAAGAAAAGGCTTAGAGATTTTCTTTTACTACCTCAGCACAGGCCGCTTGCTATTCCCCGTGTTAGACATTGTAGATGTATTTTCAGAGTCCGCCCTTTCTCCTGACTCTTTACCCTCTGCCCCTGTAAAACCAGACAGATACTACAGGGTTCCAGACTCTCATAAATTTCTTTATAAAAACCCTGCTGCTGATCCAGAAACTATTTCTCAGGGTCCCAAAGGGGTCAAGGCTTCTACTGCAAAAAACCCTATCCCCTCTGACAGGGATTCTAGGGCGCTAGACAGATGGGGGAAAAAAAATTACACTTCTGCTACTTTGGCTGTGGGGGCTTTAAATTGTCAATTTCATATGCTTAAATATCAGCAATACTTAATGTCTCTGTTAAAACAGAAAATGTTGGCAAATTCTGATTGTGCAGAAAATAAGGAAATGCAGGCTTTATTGCATGCAACTGAACAAGTGGGAAAGCTTACTTTGCAATGTGGTTTTGATTCTCACTAGAGGCCTCTTGCAGGGCCGCAGTTACGGGTTCTGTCATTAGGAGGCATGCTTTGTTAAAGGAACAGATTCTACCTGATCATGTTAAGGCAAAATTACTAGATGTTGCATTACAGCAGGATACCTTATTTGGTGTTAAATCAGAGGAGTTGTTGAAGAAAATGGAGGACAAAGCTAAATCTATACAAACAGTAAAGGATTTCTTACAGGTACAACCACCCAGATTTAGCAGAAACTGGCCTACAAAGAATTGGTCCTTTCCAGTGTCAGACCACAGAGGCAGATACAGACGCCCTAGAGGCAGATCCTAGCCCCAGGGCTCATACAGGCCTAAACAGTGGGGCGCTTCTACCTCCAAAATCGGAGACGACCAATCACAGCCATAAAGGAAACAGTCTTAATGACTTCCCTCTGCCAGCACCAAGCACTTGTCTTTTGGCAGCCCCCTTAGGGGGAAAACTAGCACTTTTTTCACAAAACTGGCACATGATCACCCAGGACAAATGGGTCTTGAATATAGTGTCCCAGGGCTACAGATTCCACTTTCACACCCTGCCAAGGGCAAAAGGTATGCCAGACCTGCCACACAATCAATGGGCAGAGGCACAAGTTTAATCTCTCATGGACATGAGGCCCATTCAGCGAGTACCACAGCAAGACCAGGGACAAGGATTTTACTCTAGGCTTTTCTTGGTACCCCAAAAGAACAAAGCCTGAAGACCAATACTGGACCTGTCTATTCTGAATACATTTCTGGACGTTCCAAAATTCAAAATGTTGACTTTGCAGCAGCTTCTGCCCATGCTGGGCAAGAAGGCTTGGCTTGTAACTTTGGACCTAAGAGGCATACCTGCATGTACCAATCAGACAATCTTGCAGAAGATACCTCAGATTTATAGCTGGCTCAATGCACTACCAATTCTCTGCACTGCCCTTTGGCTTACCTACTGTGCCCAGGGTCTTCACAAAATGCCTGGCATCAGTAATTGCATATTGCAGACAGAGGAATTCAAATATATCCTTACTTGGACGATTGCATTATTCAAGCAGAGATCAAGAACATTCTACTAGAGCACCTGGCATTTGTAAAAAGATTATTGAATTGCCTAGGGTACACAGTAAACGAAAAGAAATCAAAATTAGTACCCTCTCAAGAGATATTCCTGGTTGCAAGCTTAAATACAACTGCCCAGATGGCTTATCTCACGCCAGACACAGGCAACTGACTTCTTACTTCAACAATGTTGGCAACAAAGACCCAGTTAACTGCAAGAAAAATTCTGCAGGCCTTGGACTTCATGGCATCCTGCATTCTGCTAATTCCATATGCAAGACTGCATGTGAGGAAACTACAATGGTATCTAAAGTGTTTGTACTCAACATTGCTACAGCCTGGAAACATTGATTTACCCTCATTCCTTGCCTTCAACAGGAGTTTCGATGGTGGGCGCAGTCCTGTCACCTCAACAAGGGACAGCCATTCAACTTACCCACAGCCAGGCAGTCAATAACAGATGCTTCAGATTAAGCCTGGGGGGGCCCACATGGCAGGAAAATGTATTCAGGGCACATGGCCCTCAAGCCAAATGCATCTTCATATCAACCAAAAAGAGATGCTGGCTGTTCAGAATGCCCTGACAGCTTTCAGGGACCTTCTTCATCCAGGACAACTGATAAGGATGGACAATACTACATTCATGTGGTACATAAGCAGGGAGGCACGCATTCCTACCCCCTTTGCAGACAAGCCATGACTTTGTGGGACACGGCATTGACTTATCAAGTACATTTGCAAGCACAATTCCTGCCAGGAAAAGAAAATACTCTGGCAGACGAACTAAGCAGAAACATTACGGATCCCCACTAGTGGGAACTGGATCCACAAGTCTTCAGCATGATAGAAATGGGGATGCCTAGACACTGATCTTTTTGCCTCCCTTCACAACTGCCAACTACAGGGATTCTGCACAAGGACTTATCACAAGCAAGCATGGAAAGTGATTGCTCTATCATTCAGCTGGAAAACCCTAAGTGTATGCCTTTCCTCCTCTGCTTCTCCTTCCCAAGGTACTCTTAAAGGTCAGACAAGAGAAGACAAATACGATTCTGATTGCCCCAGACTGGCCCCGCCAGCACTGGTACCCAGTCCTAAAGAGCTCGTCTCAAGGCCCAGCTTGGACATTGCCTCTAATTCCTCACTTACTGACCCAACAAAACAATTGGATCCTGCACAGCTAACTCAGGACCCTAAATCTGGCGTCATGGTGAATAATGTAGCCATTCAGAACACACCTCTCTCTAAAGCAGTGATGGATGTTATTTTGGAGGCCAGGAGGCAAAGTACCAGAAAATCTTGTGCAGAAAAATGGAAGAGATTTTTTGCTTGGAACCAGGCACAAGGAACTGACACTTGTACCAAATATTCCTCAGATTTTACAATACCTAACTGAGATGCTGGACAAAGGCCTATCTTTCTCATCAATTAAAATCCATGCCTCTGCCATTTCAGCTCATTACAATACGGAACCACCTATTTTATCCCATCCATTGCTAAGGCAGTACCTCAGAGGGGCCAAAAACATAAGACCTCCAAGAAGAGCACCAATACCTACATGGGACCTCAATTATGTCTTGGAGAAACTCACACTGCCGCCTTTTGAGCCAGCCAATACAGCTGAAATAAAGTTCTTATCTTGAAAAACAGCTCTGCTCCTAGCAATAACCTCTGCAGGACGAGTTTTCAGAGTTGCACGCTCTCATGGCTATGGAACCTTTCATCATTTTCCATCCAGACAGGGTTTCTCTGAGGACTAACCCTACTTTTTATGCCTAAGGTAGTGTCCAGTGTGGCTCTTAACTAAACCATTCATTTGCCTACTTTTTTATCCAAACCCACAGAATAAGGGTGAGAGACTCCCGCATTCTTTAGACATACACAGACAGCTACGCTTCTTTCAGAAAGACTGAGCAACTTTTAGTGGCATATGCTGCAGGATCACAAGGAAAGCAGACCGTTTCGAAATGGATAGGCCACTGCATTCGATTCTTTTATTCACAACATGGCAAATCAATTCCTAAGGGCATTAGGCCACATTCTACCAGAGCAGCAGCCTTCCTCAGAGGGGTACCAACCAGACATTTTAGAGGCTGCAACTTGGAGTTCAGTGCACACTTTCACCAAGCACTACCATCTACCTCTCTACTCTAAATGCAGAGCAGGCTTTGCCACTGCAGTTTTGCAGGGCCTTATAGCCTCTCCTCATCCTATTTAGACCCAGCCACCCTACCTCAGCTTTGGGATTCAATCCAAGTGTAATGACTGCAACAGTGAAACACTAACATAGTACAGTTGTGTACCTACCCATAAATGTCGATAGTGTATTCACTGTTGCAGTGCAGGTTACCCACCCACCATCCCCCTTTTCTTTGCTGGGACTTATCTGTACTTCTCTATCCTATACAACCTATGTGGTGTTTGCTTGTAGATGAAGGAAATGTTTATTGCATGCATACTTATTGGCATAACATTTTTAGACTACCAATTTGGGGGCACCTGACATCTGGGGCAAGAAAAACTGGAGAAAATTGCGTCTGCTGCATCTTTTATACCCCTGGCGCACTGACGTCAGGGAAGAGGCGACCGCAACCGACGCAGGACCAAGACTTTGGAATTCAGGCAGACTTGCGGGTAGCCTGCCAGCAGGATAACTCAAGTGTAATGACTGCAACAGTGAATACACTCTAACATCTACATTTATGGTAGGTACACAACTGTACTTTTCTGTCATGCATTTAGTCCTAGAGTTCTTCAGGAAAGGAATAAGTTGATTTTGAAGGGACTTCTGAAACCCTCCTTCGAGGAGGGTCTGGAAACTGCTTCCAGCTACAAGACAAAATCTTTGAAATCTAAAGAGATCTCCGGCTCCATCAGTCTCCTCGAAGCCACCGGAGAAAATAGCAGTCTGTCTCTACATACTCTGCTCCATTGTCCTCAGGGCCGCAGAAAGTGTCTGCGGTTATGGAACCGGCATCTGCTCCAATCATATGGAACCTATTTGGAGCCAATCGCTTAGCATTAGGCCAGCATCACCTCCTCGCAGGTCCGCTTTGGAGAGGAGGTCTCTATCTCCCTCTCTATCCTCTAAATCTTCCAGGGCCTTTTCAGATGTGGACGTTGATAAAGTGGTGCAGAGACTCCTTCAGTCACCGGTTTTGGCAAAATTGTTCTCTGCTCCGACCCAGTAGGCTCCGGAGCCCATCCTTCAACCTGCTTCGATACTTCCGAGCGTATCTCAGATTTTGGAGCCGGAGTGCTCTGCTCCGTGTGATGTCCCTAGGTTGGTACCGACAGCCCCTCCTGGCTTATTGGTGCAGTCAGCTCTGACCCAGTTGGCGCCGTCCACGGGATTCAGGACTCCGGGTTCTTCGGTCGGTCCAGAGGGAGAGGCTTCGGGACACCTATCTGTTCCTAGTCTCCCTCTCTGTGCTTCAGCTCGGGGAAGTCTGACTCCTGTCGTGGTTTCGGACACTAGTCGCTCCTCTGGCTCAGGTGGACAGGCCTTCAAGGCCATGTGGAGTGCGCTGGCCAGGTCGTCAGCGGTATCATGTGGGTCACGCACTCTGTCCCCTGCTACACTGGTGCAGGTCTCTGATCGCCATCTATCTCGACAGCAGAGCCCCAAGGCCTCAGGGTACCCCCATGAGTGGTCCCCACATTTGAGGGCCTCTCAGAGTCCTTGCCTGAGGAGCCACCCAGAAAGACGTACAAGAGGAAGCACATAGCTTCCCAGGATGAGTCCCTCACATCAGACACCGACCTAAAGGAATTGGAGGGGTCCCCCAAGTCATCCTCTGAGGATGTTTCTTTCTCGGACATCCTAGAGATTTTGAAACATAGGTGACTGGCCATCCAAAGCCCCCTCCGAGGAGTCTGTCTTCCTGAAGGCCTTTGGTGCTCAGCCCTTCGCCTCCTGGGTATCTCCACCCTTCGAGCTTCTGGATTTAGTCCGTCAAAGGGTGTGTGAGACCCCTGACTCTGTGGAACCAGTCCCCAGGAGACCCATTAAATTTTTGTCTGCTCCGTGTAAGGAATTTGTCAAAGGGTGTCCCTGTGGATGCCATGGTGGTGGCAGCGACCACTCAGAAGGAATTAGCCGAGACTACTTCCACCGTCCATCCTCCTAACAAGGAGTCTAGGACCATGGACCAGTATGGGAAGCGTACCCTTTCTTCAGCGACATTTACCTTACGATCACTGAATTATTTGTCTCACTTTACACGGCTCCAGAGAGAGCTCAAGGATCTTGGAGATACTCTCACGGGTAACGTTTCTGAGGTGGTGACCCAGACGGTTAACGCTCAGATGTTTACCCTCAATTCCATCGTTAACTCCTCCATGAGGCTGATCTCGTATGCAGCCGATAGAGCGAGTAGGACAGCGAGTTCAGGAGTTGCTCTTAGGAGACGGGCCTGGATGCGCCTTTGTCATTTCGCGGAGGCCTTCAACCCTTCATTCACCGCCCCTTTCGATGGTTGCTCTTTGTTCGGAGCCAAGGTGAAAGACACCCTCACCAGGTGCGAGCAGGAGGGAAAAACTGTCTGCTGTAGGAGTCCGTTTTTCCCTTCCCTCTAGGCCTTATCCCAAGGCCCAGAGGGGTGGCAAAATGTGGTTCAAGAAATCGGAGGTTTTTTCTTGGTGCACAAGGTGAGCCCCCCTCCAGAGGCAGAGGGAGGGGGTGGTTATTCAGGGAGACGCCGCCCTAGAGGCTCCTGATGGGAGGCCCGACTGTGTGTTTTCGGAGCCAGTCGGGGGTCAAATCTCGTTATACCCGGAGGCCTGGTAACACATCACCCAGGACCAATGTGTTCTACGAATAGTTTCCGGAGGATATGTCATCCCCTTCTCGTCGGATCCTCCTCCAATCAAGAAAATCCCAGATGTTCCACTCGGTCAAAGGGATTACGCAGCTTCAGACGTTTCAAAGCTGCTAGAAAAAGGAGCCATCCAACATGTCCCCTCAGACCAGATCGGATTAAGGACTTATTCAAGATTCTTTTTGGTGCCGAAAAGGACAGGGGACTTGAGACCCATATTAGATCTCAGCCAGTTGAACACCCACGTGCAAAAGTCCAAGTTCCGAATGGTCACATTGCAGTCTGTTCTCCCATTGTTTGGAAAAGAAGTGTGGATGTGCTCCATCGACCTCAAGGATGCTTACTACCACATCAAGATGGACAGGGCATCCAGAAGTCACCTACACTTCCAACTGTGGGCCAGTCAGTTTCGAGCCCTGCCCTTCGGTCTCACCACAGCCCCCAGGGTGTTTACCCAAATGCATGGCAGTGGTGACTGCTCACTTGGGACGTCAGGGATTCCAAGTGTTTCCATATCTGGATGACTGGCTCCTTACTGCCATCTACTAATTCAGACCAGGAACGCTACTATAAACCTATGTCAACAGCTGGATATCGCTTTGAACTGGGAAAAATCTGCCTTGTTGTCCTCACAGCGTGTCACTTTTATAGGCGCAGAACTAGACACCACCCTCATGCGGGTGTTTCTACTACAGGAAAGAATGAGTTCTACAACAGCAAGTTCATGCCTTGCTTCCCCTGAGAAGAGCAAAGGCAAGATGGGTCCTCCAACTATTGGGGACAATGGCTGCGACTATTATGTCAGTCCCTCTGGCAAGGTTACATATGAGACTCCTTCAGTGACTACTTTTTGCCCAATGGTGTCTCCAACGTCTTCCACTTTTTTACCCTATTCTACTCCCGGACAGGTGCAAACAGAATCTCAGTTGGTGGCTTCACACTGACAACCTGAATGCAGGAAAGCCCTTCATTTGTGCATCCCAGATTGCCACGGTGTCTACGGATGTCTCCCAGATGGGGTTGTGGGGGCATTATCTAGGCAGGACAGTCCAAGGCACATGGCAAGAACACGAGATGCATCTGCATATCAATGTCCTGGAGATGAGAGCTGTGTTACTAGTGTTGCAAGCACTTCAGAGCTTTCTTCCTCTCGGGGCTATTGCAGTCCACTCCGATAATGTCAGTGGTGTGGTATCTGAACAAGCAGGGAGGAACCAAGTCCTATCCCCTTTTCAGAAAGGCCATGCGAGTGTGGTGGTGGGCAGTGTCTTCCCAACGTTTTCTGGTAGCAATGCACATTCTGGGGAAGTCCAGTGTGAATGGCAGACAGGCTAAGCAGAGCTATTCTGATGCCTTACGAGTGGTCCCTGAACTGCCAAGTTGCGGAACAGATCTTCCACAGGTGGGGTCAGCCTTGCTGCAACCTCTTTGCCAGCCCCCTTTAATGCCAAATGCCGCAGCTACTTCACGTTGATCCCCCCTCAGGGAGGAGTCACCCAGGGACGCTCTAGTCCACGATTGGTCCTCTGGTCTAATATATGCCTTCCCCTCCGGTTCCCTTGCTGTCAAAGGTTATTCAGAAAGCGCAAGCCTTGGGAAGCAGAATGATTCTGATTGCTCCACACTGGCCTCGTCAAATTTGGTTCCCCTTTCTCCATCCCTATCTCATGGGCGCTCCTTGGATCCTGGACCCACAACCAGACTTACTGACATGTCAGGGCAGCTCCATCCCTCTCTTCGGACCCTCCGGTTGACAGCCTGGCTACTCCACTTCTGTCATTAGGCTTCATTTTTCACCGGAGGTGGTTCATATTTTATTTTCCTCATAAGCCCTCCACCAGAAAGATTTACTACAGTAAATGGAAGAGGTTTTCAATCTGGGCTCCTACCCAAAAAATTGACCCTTACATGGCTCCACTTTCATCTGTACTGGAGTTCTTGTTGATGCTCTTTAACAAGGGTTCAGCGGCCGCAACCATTAAAGTCCAATTGGTGGCGATTTCTACCTTTCATGTAGCAAATGAACCTAGTCTGATGGCTCATAGACTCTGTAAGGCTTTTCTGAAGGGCACTCTATTACTTCGTCCTCCGGTATCGGAACTTGTCATGCCTTAGGATTTAAACTTTGTTCTACAGGCTCTTACTTCATCCCTCTTTGAGCCTGCAGCCACTTGTGATTTAAAATTCTTAACTTGGAAGACTGTCTTTAGTAGCCATCACGTCAGCCAGATGCGTTTCAGAGCTTCAAGCCTCATCAGTCAAAAACCCCCTTATTTGATTTTTCATAAGGACAGGGTTTCTCTCAGACCCAACCCTTCTTCCCAAAGTGGCGTCAGTCATAGGTTCATACTAGGCTATCTGCCCTAGGGCATTTATAAGCCTAGCCAGTGTGTTTGGCTTTCGCTACCCATTTTAAATTAATATTGCTATGCCCTTTTTCGAGGTTAGTATACTGTGCCTCTGTCTAACAGTAACCTTAATCTATTGAGTTGGCTGTGTTTTTTCCCCAGTTATCAAACAAGTCAGAATTTAAATTTCATCAGTTGGATGTACAGATACATTTTTATCTGCACAGAACCAAAGACCTCTGAAAATCTGATCAGTTTGTTTCCTTTTTGGAAAACAGAATTGGGTCTCCTGTCTCCAAAGTCACACTGTCCAGGTGGATCTCCAGTTGCATTTCTTTCATTTATTCCTCAGGGGGTAAAGATTTACCGTAGCCGGTGACAGCTCACTCTACTCTGTCTGTATCTACAGCCCATCAGGCCAGATTGTCTATGGATGATATTTGTGCTGCGGCTACCTGGGCATCTCCTCACACCTTTGTTACTCATTACAAGTTGGATATGGTATCTAGGGGCAGGTCTTCCTTTGGTTCCACAGTGCTCAGGAGTATTTTCCACTGAGCCTCCCAGGATTTAGGTGCTAGGGACGCTGTCCCACGGGTAAGAATGTAGGCGAGATTGGATTACATAACATCAAGAAGTTATGTACTCACCATAACGTTCGATGTATGTAGTCCATCTTGCCTCGCATTCTTACTTGCCCCCCCTTTTTCCCCCTTCCTGAAGGATAGGTCTGGTTTCAGAGCTCCCTTCATTCTTGATTTGTTCTTCCTTTCCTTGGGTGTTATGCATGGAGAATGAGTGCTGGTGTTCGCAGCAAACTAGATCTGGGGATATAGAGCAGTGCAGCATGGGATACCATCTTAGCCCAGCCGATAGAAAAACTTTGAGCTAGAAAAGTTTTGGCAGAGTTGGAGCCGACTTTTGGCTCAGAACCCATGGGTAAGAATGTGAGGAGAGATGGACTACATACATCGAACGTTATGGTGAGTACATAACATCTTATTTTTATATAATGAGTAACAAAATTGAAGGGTGCAAAGGAGAAGAAAAGGAAAAAGTGAGTACAGTTCATAGCATAGAGACATTAGCATGGTGAGCCAATTGCAGAGAGTAGTGATAGAAAGCTATATACAGTATTTACATGGTAATCATTCAAGGTTTTAGACTTGTACGTTAGATGCAGAGCGGGGCAGCTGTGCAAGAAGCAGCAAGAGTAATGCGGAAGAACATGTAAGAGTGACAGAAGGAATTGGGTAGGAAGAGTGCAATTACATTTCCAGATTTGGGAGAGGTGGGAATGGAGCTGGGATTTGAAGTGTTCAAAGTTTGTAGTGATTCTTAGCAGGGGTGGAAGAGTTCCATTTTTTGGCTAATGAGTGGGATAGGAGAAACTGGCCAGGGGGACGTTTGTTTATATACAGAAAGTAGATTTTGTTGGGCAGATCTTGGGGGTCTGAGCGGAGTGTAGAGTGGTAAGAAATTAGAGCAGGACATGCAGTAGGTTTAAAGATTAGTTTGTGGGCTGTAGTAAGCTGAAGGTAGTCAAGGTGGTTAAGAAGCTCTAGCCAGTTTAGCATGTGGAGAGGGGTGCAATGGTGGGTGGAATGTTTAGATTTAGTAGCGAATTTAGCGATTTTGTTGTAACAGATTTCTAGTTTTTGAGGAGATGGTAGATTGGTTAGAAGCGGGGCACCGTACAATAGTGATGGTAGTAAGTAGGTAGAGGCGAGAGTTTGCCTTGTAGACGGCAAAAGTGAGCGTTTCTGTATAGTATACCAAGCTTCTTATGAGTTTTTTTTAATATTTAGTTGGACGTGCGTATTGAATTTCAGGTGTTCATCAATGGTAACCCCAAGAAGTTTAGCAAAGGGGGCGACTTCTATAGGGGAGTTGGCATGGCTGATGATATTGAAGGATTGCTTGTCAAGCGGGAGTGTTTTTGAGGGAGAGAAAAGAACGATTTTGGATTTATTGGCATTAAGGGAGAGATTGTTTTGAAGCATCCAGTTCTCAGTGGTTGTAAAGGCCAATTGGGTTTTTGCCTGAAGCTCAGGAAGGCTGGGAGCAGAGCAGACTAAAGTGGAGTCGTCCGCATATTGCACTATAATGGTGTTTGGGATTGCAGCATGAAAATCATTGATAAATGCATTAAAGAGCATTGGCCCAAGTATGGACCCCTGGGGAACCCCGGTTGGGGTAGGTAGGAAGGTTGAGGTACCAGATGTTCTTCGTGTTACACTGTTGGTCATTACATTTGGGTAATATGCTGGCAGGTTGCCTGCAGTAGGCCTGAATTCCAAAGTCTTGGGTCCTGCGTCTGTTGCTGTCTTCTCTTCCATAACGTTGGGTCATCAGGGGTATAAAACATGCAGCCGATGCCATTTTTCTAGTCTTTCTTGCCGCAAGGTGCCTGAAGCAGAAGCATTTCGCAACTGCCAGTCAGCAGACTACTGAAATATTCGCGTTTGAGTTTCAGAACTGAAGTCTTCAATAAAGCTAAGTACTCCATTGAGGAAACTTTTTTCTTGCTTTTTACCGATGTCAGAAAAAGTTAATTGTATTACTTGTGGGAAGCAAATACCTCATAAGGATTTCCGTTTATACTGTATTCCTTGCCTAGGCCCTGATCACAACGTGCCTGGCTGTCGGTTTTGTGCTAGATTTAACCAACGCAGGCCAATCCTTCAAAGCCCAATCAGCTTAGTTTCTGCTACTCCTTTCTCTTTCCTTTCTCTCTTTCCAAAAAAAAATGTATCTGCTTTTACTGTATTTGTGTTTTTTCCTACTTTATTTTGCTTTTGCGTCATCTTAAAAGTACTCAATTGTATTTATTACTGCTTGGTGTAACTCATTGCAAGCCTTTTAGTTTAAGCACCTGGGCTTCAGACCAGTTTTACATTAGGAAGGTTTGTGGTCTGCACTGTAGTGGCAGAACAGGTAGCTTACATCCTTCTAAGTTGGGAACTGCTGATTGAGGGCTCAGTGTCTGTTATTCTAAAAGTGCATTAATTCTGGTTTAAGCACTTGGGCTTGAGGCCAGTTATTTTACATTAAGAGGGTTCGTGTTCTGCACTCTTGTGGGAGGAGAGGCTAGACTCTGTCCTTCTGAGCTGGGAATTTCTGGTTAAAGCTTAGTGCCTGCATATTTGAACTGCTTCTTAGTGAAATTGGTACACCTCGTTTGCTGTAGCATATAGACTAGATCCAGGCCTGCTGAATCTAGCTTTGTTTGTATAACTAATCCAGGCATTCTTTAAAGTATTCAGTTGTATTTATTACGGCTGGTAGTAACTTGATTAGTGTAGCTATCATTTCCAAGTCTTTTGGATTAAGCACTTGGGCTTCAGACCAGTTGTTTTACATTAGGAAGGTTTGTGGCCTGCACTGTGGTGACAGGTAGCTTACATCCTTCTAAGTTGGGAACTGCTGATTGAGAGCTCAGTGTGTGTTATTCTAAAAGTGTATTAGTTCTGGTTTAAGCACTTGGGCTTCAGGCCAGTTATTTTACGTTAAGAAGGATTGCGGTCTGCACTCTTGTGGGAGGAGAGGCTGGACTCTGCCCTTCTGAGCAGGGAATTTCTGGTTAGAGGCTTATAGTGCCTGCATGTTCTGTTTCTTACTGAAATTGGTACACCTTGTTTGCTGTAGCATAGACTAGATCCAGGCCTGCTGAATCTAGCTTTATTTGTATGCTTGTTTATTTCCCTGAAACGCTAATTCCACCTAAAATGCAGCCTTTTAGCACTTGTGGATCCCTAGTGATATCTGCATTGCTTACTGTACTTATTTCCTTGTTACACTTGAAAGTTACTGTTTGTCGTTTTTGCATTTAAGTTACCTGTAGCACATTGCATTTAAGTTACCTGGCACTTGCTCACTAAAGCAATTATGTAAGTCAGCTCTAAAAAAATTAAAAGCACTACACCCTCACAAACTCCCCTTGAGTACCTTGTTCCCCATTGGCCCTTTTTTCAATTATAAAGGGATTCCCAATACTATTCTAGCATGTCCAAAGGTCAGTTGTCTATCTCCTTTCCGGTCCATCTGGTGAGTCTGGGAATCTTGAGGCAATGTTACAACTGCCTCATGTACACAGACAACCCTCTCCTCCTCCCAACAAATTCCAACACGTGTGAGAGATGCAACCATATAGCCAAACTGGAGGCTAAGCTCTCTCAACTCAGTACTGGTGTAACCAGTCAGGAGAAGAAAACCACACTCACTACAATTTCAGTCTCACATAGACCTACCACGACAACAAACCAAACGCATAAACACATACTCGGAGGCTCTAATTAAAAATCTGCCTAAGCAGCAGAGACCTCCAAAGCAGACACCCAAGCAACCGCTACCCTAAAACAAAACACGTGCAACACATAGCTCACAAAGCCAGTGTGCCGAACAGTCACAGCCCTTAAGGCTAAACAACACACCTGATACACTTGCAATAGGTGACTCTATCATCAGGCACACTGACGTCCCACTCACCAGGCTGAACAAGAAGGTCACGGTGAGCTGCCTGTCGGGCGCTAGGATCCGCCACATAACACAAGCACTCAGGTCACTCCAAGGCAAGTACAAATATGACTCATTGTCCATGCTGGTGTGAATGACCTGAGACGTACCTCCCTGGACTACATGGAGAGACATAGAGGAGCTCTCTGAGCATGTAGCCCAGGCCGGTATGACCTTGAGTAGCATCTTACCCTCACCAAGAATGATGCCACAATATGAAGAAAAGATGATCAATTTCAACAATTGGCTTAAGTGTTGGTGTCATTCAAAGGGGATCCATTGCCTGTCAGCCTGGGATGACATGCTCGACAAGCCACGATGCTTTGCTAGGGACGGCTTGCACCTGTCACCCCTGGGCTTTCGGATATTGGCAAAGGCTCTTGCTACCCCCATAGTGCCTTTTTTAGGCAAGGCTCAAAAGACAAACCCACCTCCATAGGTATCACAAGGGATAAGAAACTGAGTAATGCTACTCAACGCCAGAAGTCTAAACCTCAAGATGCACGCACTCAAAACTCTCCTTAGCATGGAGAACGTCGATATCTGTGCAGTAACAGAAACCTGGTTCAAGGCTCCCGAGAGCACCCCAGCACTACCAGGTTATACCTCATACCATGCTTTTTGGCCCCAAAACTTGGACCGAACCACAAAAGGAGGGGGAGTATCAATATTCGTCAGATACCCACACCTCCAGGTTGGTGGCACAGCACGAAGCATCAGAGACTATCCATGTGCAACTAACTGTGGGTAAAACTGCCTTCCAGTTTATAGCCTGCTACAGACCACCCTCCCAAACACAGGAACCCCACTTGGCCGAGAATACTGGAAAATATGAAGGAGTCTCCAAACACCATTATATTGGGCGACTTCAACTACCCAAACATAGACTGGGAGCATTACTCTAGCTCCAACACCCTAGCCCAAAGGTTCCTAGAATTTATAAACTCAAATGCTATGGAACAACTTGTTACCACTCCCACAAGAGGGGAAAACCTACTGGACCTGATCATCACCAACATGGGGACACTATGCTCCAGACCAGAAGTGTATCCCTCACTGGTAAGATCAGACCATAAACTAATCTCACTGGATATTCACATCCCGATCCCACCCCCTGCCCAGAAAACCACAGTGAAAAACTTCTCTAAAGCAAATTTCACACTCCTCAAAACCGAGGCGAAATCCTTCAAAGCCCCCGGGCCTGTGGAAAATATGGCCCAGACCGCAGAATACTTTATAAACGCATTCTATGAACACCTTCAGGAATGCATGGATCATGCAATCCCAAATAAAACCAAGACCCAATCCTCCAAAGGCAGACGTCCTGTCTGGTGGACCCCAGCCATAAACAAACTATACCAGATGGAGGAAGCTACTACATGATAGAGCAAAATCCCAAAAAGGGAAGGCATCTCTGATCAGTATTAGCAAAAAACTACGGGCACTCATAAAATCGTAAGGCCAGCTTCGAGAGAAAAATTGCACAGGACACTAAGGATAATCACAAGGCTTTCTTTAGTTATGTTAGGAACCTGGGTGGGAATTCCCAGATATGCTCAGAATTAGTCCAAAATGACAAAAAATACACTGAGCCCACAGACATTGCTAACATCCTAGCTGACAGGTTCAGTGCAAACTTCTCCCCCCTCTCCCCACCAAAAGGGCAAATATCTATCCCAACAGAGTGCTGCCCCCTGACATCTCAGATGCTCAGGTAAGAGCCGCCATCTCCAAAGCAAAAAACACAGCATCAATGGGACCAGATGGTGTCCCGGGCTGCGTCCTACATGAACTCCAAGAGCAGCTAAACCCAAACATAAAACTACTGTTCAATCTTAGCCTTACTACAGGATATGTACCCAAAGAGTGGCGTACAGCAACAGTGGTCCCTCTCCACAAAGGTGGTGCCTCAACGGATCCTGGAAACTATCGCCCCATAAGCATGACTAGCTTGGTCTGCAAAGCTATGGAAAGGATCATCATGGACCTCATAAATAAAGATATTGGGGACCTACAGACACTGGATCCTACCCAGTTTGGCTTTAAGGGCAGATCCTGCCTCGTAAACCTGGTCGATTTCTTTGAAACAGTCACCAAGGCCGTTGAGGGGAAGGTGGTCCACCCAGCCTACCTGGACCTCGCAAAAGCCTTGGATACAATACCCCACTCTGGCATTATAGATAAGCTCACCAGCTTAAATATAAACCCCTATGTCACTAGATGGGTTGCAAACTGGCTCAAGGACAGAACCCACATGGTTAGAATTGCTGGAGCCATGTCAGACTCCAAACCAGTTACAAGTGGCATCCCACAAGGCTCAATCCTGGGACCCCTCTTGTTCGGTATATATTTTTTTCGGCGGTACAGGCCAACACGGAAGGACTGTGGCTGACCAAGTTCGCAGATGACTGCAAACTGGGCGCCATAATCAACTCTCCAGCCGACAAGCATCCTCCAAAAGGGCCTCATAGAAACAGACAACTGGTGCCAGAGCCATGGCCTCAAGCTAAACGCCAAAAAGTGTATAGTCATCCCCTTTGGCAAAAACAGTGCCCACAAATTACCACATAGGTGGTAATCCATTAAGTACAGAAGAAGTCATTAGGGACCTGGGGACCCAAGTTGATAGCAATCTCTCATTTGACAACCACATGGCCAAAGTGGTTAGAAAAACATTTTATATAGCCCACCTAATCATGAAGGGATTCACATCTAGATCAGGGGAGGTAATCATACCTCTTTACTCATCCCTCATCAGGCCCATAATTGAGTACAATGCCCCTTTTGGGATGTACCTTGCCAGACACCTGCAGCAACTGGAAAGACCCCAAAAGTACCTCACCAAGAGGATCAAAGGGCTCAAACAGATGCCATATGCTGCCCGGTTAAAGAAACTCCAGCTCTACTCAGTGGCATACCGCCTGCTCAGAGGCGATCTGTGCCTGACGTATAAAGCCATGTCCAACCCGGAATTAATGGACATCCTGCACCTCAGAAAATCCAAATCTTATCGAGCTACTCGCTCGAGAGACTTGAACCTCAGCACTGAAATAAATAGGACATGCTGGAGGGACAGATTCATAACCCAGAGGCTCCCTTCATTCTGGAATAAAATCCCAGTCCAGGTTAGGCAGAGTCCCACATTGACTCTCTTCAAGAGGAATCTTGAGTGGATGGGAGATCGTAGGTTTACCCTGGCTATCACTTCTGTGTCACTGTTAGACGGAGGCACAGTATACTAACCTCAAAAAAAGGCATAGCAAAATTAATTTAAAATGGGTGGCGAAAGCCAAACACTCTGGCTAGGCTTGTAAATGCCCTAGGGCAGATAGCCTAGTATGAACCTATAAACCTATTAAGTGTCGGCATATTTTTGCATCCAAGTATTTTGGAAACTGATTTAACTACCCAGAGATGTCGTCTGATAGCAATCCGACTACTGGAATACATAAAACGCAAAGAAAAGGACAGAGGCAGTAGAGATCCACAACAGACGAAGCTTCTAAGCCAGTCGCCAGTACTTGGTGAGGTGCTTTCGCAGCCCCTGATACCCGCTACCTTCGAGTCGCAGGCCTCTACCGACACCCATGTAGAGTCCAGCATGCCGCAAGATACTCAAGGTATTGGACCGACAGATGCATCTCCCTCTGATGGGTCCGGAGCCGCTGAGCAGGCACCGGCTTCTGAGGGTGTATTCAAACTTCAACATTTTTATATCAAACAGACGAAAGCTGCAAAACCAAAGGCAAAAAAGATGCCTGAGCCACGTGCACAGGCCTCTATGCCTAAAAAACAGATCAAAATGGCTGAAGACCTCATTACCTTGATCAGGGAGTACCCATCCCCCACCAGATATGAGGCCTAGGCAAGACACTGACTATGAATCTTCAGGTCAGGTTTCTATTTCTTCTGATTCCTCTTCTGATCAGGAATTATCTTTACCTCCCTGTGAGGATTCTTATGCTGAGGAGTCTATTCCATCTGCATCTCCTCCTGAGGATTATTCCTTTGAAGAAACCTTGCATACTTTGAGGGAGCAATTTTCACTGGGAGAGTAGAGACTTCTCAGAATCAAGAGGCTCAGGGATTTCCTCCTCCCTCAGCACAAGCCTTTAGCCATTCCCCCTGTTAGACATTGTGGATGATGTTTAGAAGTCAAGCCTGACCCCTGACTCTCTACCTCTGGCTCCCAGTAAGCATGACTGGTATTACAGGGTCCCTGACTCCCATACATTTTTATTTAGAAACCCTGCTGCTGATCCTGAAACTATTTCACAGGGTTCAAAGGGAGTTAAGGCCTCAACAGCAAAAAAGCTACCCCCTCCGACAGATTCAAGGGCGCTGGACAGATGGGGGAAAAAAGGTTTATACATCTGCAACCTTGGCAATTAGGGCTTTAAACTGTCACCAACAACATGTTATGGGATTGCTGAAACAGAAAATTGTGTGAATTTCAGAATGTGCAGAAAATAAGGAATTGCAGGAATTATTGCATGCAGCTGAACAAGTTGGAAAGCATACTTTGCAATGTGGTTTTGATTCTTTAGAGGCCTCCTGCAGGGCCGCAGTTACTGGATCTGTGATTAGGAAGCATGCCTGGTTAAAGGAACAAAATTTGCCTGATCATATTAAAGCTAAATTGCTAGATGCACCTTTACAGCATGATTCTCTGTTTGGAATTGAGGCAAAAGAGATTTTAAAGAAAATGGAAGACAAAACTAAGTATATGCAAACTGTTAGATTTCTTACAAGTGCAGCCACCTAAATTCAGTAGACACTGGCCTACAAAAAAATTGGTCCTTTCCTGTGTCTGAGCTCAAAGGGGCAAATCCAGACATCCTAAGGGTTCCAGGTACCAGGCTCAAGACTTATACAGGTCAAAGCAATGGGGTGCTTCTACCTCCAAATTTGGAGGAGATAAAGCGCAACCCTACAGAAAGCAGTCCCAATGACTTCCCTCTACATTCACCAAGCACTTATCTTTTGGCAGCACCCTTAGGGGGAAAATTAGCACTTTTTGCTCAAAAGTGGCAGTTAATAACCCAGGACACGTGTGTGCTAAACTCACAGGGTTACAAATTCCATTTCCAAACTCTGCAAATGGGAAACGGTTGGCCGGATCTGCCAAAAAATCAATGGGCAGAGGCACAGAAACGCGTTGTGTCCCTCATGGATATGGGGGCTATTCAGCCAGTACCAGAACACGAAAAAGGACAAGGTTTGTACTCAAGACTGTTCTTGGTACCCAGAAAGGACAAGGCCTGGAGGCCAGTACTGAATTTATCAATTTTGAACACATTCCTGGACATTCCAAAATTCAAAATGCTAACTTTGCAGCAGCTTCTGCCCGTGCTGGGCAAGAATGCTTGGCTGGTGACATTAGACCTAAAAGAGGCATACCTGCACGTCCCAGTAAGGGAATCTTGCAGAAGATACCTCCGTTTCATGCAGCTGAACATGTTGGAAAGCATACTTTGCAATGTGGTTTTGATTCTCTTGAGACCTCCTGCAGGGCCACTGTTACAGGTTCTGTCATTAGGAGGCATGCTTGGTTAAAAGGACAGAATTTGGCAGGTCATGTTAAAGCAAAAATATTAGCTGCTCCTTTACAGCATGATACTTTGGTGCTAAAGCAGAAGAGGTGTTGAAGAAAATGGAGGACAAGGCTAAATCTATGCAAACAGTCAAGGATTTCTTGCAGGTACAGCCTCCCAAATTTAGCAGTTACTGGCCTACAAAAAATTGGTCCTTTCCAGTGTCAGACCACAAAGGGGCAGATCACAGCCCCGAGGCTCATACAGGCCTAAGCAATGGGGTGCTTCTACCTCCAAAAGCGGAGAGGAAAAATCACAGCCATACAAAAAACGGTCTCAATGGCTCCCCACTTCCAGCACCAAGCACTTATCTTTTGGCAGCCCCTTTGGGAGGAAAACTAGCACTTTTGCACAAAATTGGCACATGATCACCCAGGACAAATGGGTTCTAATTAGTTACACAAGGCTACAGGTTCCACTTTCACACCTTGCCAAGGCAAAACAGTGTAGCAGATCTGCCACGCAATCAGTGGGCAGAGGCACAAAAACAAGTTTCATCCCTCATGGACATGAGGGCCATTCAAGTACCAAAACAAGAACAGGGTCAAGGATTCTATCCAAGACTATTCTTGGTACCCAGAAAAGACAAAGCCTGGAGACCTATACTGGACCTATCTATTCTAAACACATCTGGATATTCCAAAATTCAAGATGTTGACTCTGCAGCAGCTTCTGGCCATGTTAGGCAAGAAGGCTTGGCTTGTGACTTTAGATCTAAAGGAGGCATACCTGCATGTCCCAGTCGGACAAAGATGCAGAAGATACCTCAGATTCAAAGCTGGCTCAATGCACTACCAATTCTCTGCACTGTCCTTTGGCTTATCTGCTGCCCCCAGGGTCTTCACAAAGTGCCTGGCACCAGTAATTGCATTTTGCAGACAGAGGAATACAAATGTATCCTTACTTGGACGATTGCCTTATTCAAGCGGAGAACAAGGACATTCTACTACAGCATCTGACGTTTGTAAAAAGATTACTGAAAAGTCTAGGGTACACAGTAAATGAAAAGAAATCAAAACTCGTACCCTCTCGAGAATATTCCTGGGTGCAAGCTTAAATACAACTGCCCAGATGGCTTATCTCACGCCAGACACAGACAACTGACTACTTATTTCAAAATGTTGGCAACAAAGACCCAGTTATCTGCACAAAAAATTCTGCAGGCCTTGGGTTTCATGGCATCCTGCTTTCTGCTAATTCCATATGCGAGACTGCATATGAGGAAAGGTCAATGCTATCTAAAGTGTTTGGACTCAACATTGCCACAGCCTGGAAACAGTAATTACCCTCATTCCCTGCCTGCAACAGGAGTTTCGATGGTGGGCAAAAGCCTGTCACCGCAACACGGGACAGCCATTCACCTTACCCACAGCCAGGCAGACTTTGACAACAGATGCATCAGATTATGCCTGGGGGGGCCCATATAGCATTGAAATGTATTCGGGGCACATGGTCCGCAAGTCAAATGCATCTACATATCAGGCAAAAAAATGCTAGCTGTTCAGAATGCCCTAACAGCCTTCAAGGATCAACTTCACCCAGGACAACTACTAAGGACGGACAATACTATAGTCATGTGGTACATAAGCAGGGAGGCACACATTCCTACCCCCTCTGCAGGCTAGCCATGAACTTGTGGCACACAGCATTGACTTACCAAGTACATCTGCAAGCACAATTTCTGCCAGGAAGGAAAAATTCTCTGGCAGACGAACTAAGCAGAAACCTCATGGATCCCCACGAGTGGAAATTGGATTCGCAAGTCTCCAGCATAAGGACCTGGGGATGTCCGGACATAGACTTATTTGCCTCCCCTCACAACTACCAACTACAAAGATTCTGCACAAGGACTTATCACAAGCAAGCATGAAAAGTGGATACACTCTCTTTCTGCTGGAAAAATCTAACAGTATATTCCTTTCCTCCTCTGCCTCTTCTCCCCAAAGTACTCCTCAAGGTTAGACTAGAGAAACCAAAAATGATACTGATTGCCCCAGACTTGCCCCGCCAGCACTGGTACCCAATCCTAAAGAGCTGGTCTCACTGCCCAGCCTGGACATTACCTCACATGCCTTACTTATTGACCCAACAAGACAAGTCAGATACTGCACAGCCAACTCAAAACCTTAAACCTGGCAGCATGGCAGATAATATAGCCACTCAAGGCACACCTCTCTCTAAAGCAGTGATGGATGTTACTTTGGAGGCCAGGAGGCCTAGCACCAGAAAATCTTTTGCAGACAAATGGAAGAGAGTCTGTGCTTGGAACCAAGCACAAGGTATTGACACGATTGTTCCAAATATTCCTCAGATTTTACAATACTTAACTGAGATGCTGGATAAAGGCCTTTCTTTTTCATCAATTAAAATTCCTGCTTCTGCCATTTCAGCTTATTACAATACAGAACTACCTATTTTTTCACACCCCTTACTAAGGCAGTACCTTAAAGGGGCCAAAAACATAAGACCTCCAAGGAGAGCCACCAATACCTGCATGGGACCTCAACTATGTCTTGGAAAAACTCACACTACCTCCGTTTGAGCCAGCCTCTGCAGCTGACATAAAATTCTTATCCTGGAAAACAGCTCTGCTCCTAGCAATAACCTCCGCTAGAAGAGTCTCAGTTACAGGCACTCATGGCTGTGGAACTTTTTATCATTTTCCATCCAGACAGGGTTTTGCAGAGGACAAACCCTACATTTATGCCTAAGGTAGTGTCCAGTGTGGCCCTTAATCAAACAATTCATTTGCCTACTTTTTAACCAAACCCACAGAAAGGTGAGAGAATTCTGCATTCCTTAGACATTCACAGACAGCTACGCTTCTACATGGACAAAACTAAAGCTTTCAGAAAAACTCAACTCCTAGTGGCATATGCTGCAGCATCACAAGGAAAGCCTATCTCTAAACAGACTATTTCAAAGTGGATAGGCCATTGCATTAATTTCTGCTATTCACAGCATGGCAAATCAGTGCCTAAGAACATTAGGCCACACTCTACCAGAGCAGCAGCCACTTCAGCAGCCTTTCTCAGAGGAGTTCCAACCAAAGACATCTTAGAGGCTGCAACCTGGAGTTCAGTGCATACTTTTACAAAGCACTGTCACTTACCTCTCTACTCTAAATCCCAGGGCAGGCTTTGCCACTGCAGTTCTGCAGGGCCTTATAGCCTCTCCTAATCCTTTTTAGCTCCAGCCTCCCTACCTTAGCTTTGGGATTCAGCCCAATTGTAATGACTGCAACAGTGAAACACCAACATAGTACAGTTGTGTATCTACCATAAATGTAGATGTTAGTGTATTCACTGTTGCAGTCCAGGTTACCCCCCCCCCCCCATGCTCCGTTTTCTTTGCTGGGATTTATCTGTACTTCTCTATCCTATACAACCTATGTGGTGTGTTTGCTTGTAGATGATGGAAAAGTTTTATGTGCATGCATGCTTATTGGCATAAATTAGCCTACCAATTTTGGGGCACCTGACATCTGGGGCAAGAAAAACTGAAGAAAATGGCATCTGCTGCATCTTTTTATACCCCTGGTGCACTGACGTCAGGGAGGAGGCGACAGCAACCGACGCCGGACCTAGACTTTGGAACTCAGGCCGACTGCAAGTAGCCTGCCAGCAGGATAACCCAACTGTAATGACTGCAACAGTGAATACACTTGAACATCTACATTTATGGTAGGTACACAACTGTACTTAGCAGATCATCCTCTCTGCAACATGAGTGGATGCTGAACAGGGAAACTTTTCTAGACATGGCCCACCGGTGGGGCACACTTTCAGATTTGTTTGCCTCCCCCTAGAACAGACAATTGAAGAAATTGTACACCAAAGACCACTCTCCACTTGCCTGAAGGGTGGACACCTTCAGCATTTCATGGAAGGGGGCAGTTTCTGTACTCATTCAAAAGGTGGTCCTGAGGATCAGGAAGGACAAACCAGAAATCTTGCTGGTGATTTTCTATTGGCCAAGGCAGCACTAGTTCCCCCTACCACTTTCATTCGCCAAGGGCAATCACAAGTTACCAGACATGGTGGACCTGCTCCCACAACAGAAGGGAGCACTCGTATATCCTACCCTACAGATGTAATGACTAACTCTGAGTGATAAAACTTTTAATTTCCTTGAGCCACCACTATTCTGAGGACATGCTTTCAATCCTGAGGGAGGCCAGGAAACCTACTGGGACTTAAACTTCATCCTAGAAAAACTCAAACTGCCTCCTTTCGAGCCAGCTATTTCTGCAACACTCTAAATGTGCACATGGAAGACTCTTCTGCTGGTGGCCCTTAACTCTGCTAGAAGGTTGTCTGTTACAAGCTCTCATGGGCTGCCCACCCTACACGGTCTTCCACAAGGACAAGGTGACCCTGTGCACCAACCCTTCTTTCATGCCAAAGATGGTCAATGAACTGTCCTTAAACCAGTCCATTCACCTGCCCACCTTCTTCCCCTCTGCCACTAATGACAGTGAGAGGATACACCATTCCCTGGATGTTCAGAGACAAAGGTTTTATTTACACAAAACTAAGTCCATCAGAAAATTCAACCAGTTTGCATCTTTCCACCCCAGGGCCCTGGGCAAGGCAGTCTCCAAACAAACCATCTCCTGCTGGTTCAGAAAAACTATCTGCTTCTGCTACCCCTACCATGGCAGTGACCAACTTCAGAGTGTAAGAGCTCATTCTGCCAGGGCCATGGCATCCTCTAAAGACTTCCTCAAAGGCCTGTCATTCTGGCGACAGCCACCTGGTCCACTATACATACCTTTACCAGACACTACAAATTGGACAATGTCTCCAGACCCAGGGCAGGATTTGCTAGGGCAATCCTGCAGGGCTTGCAGGAATCTGCTACCTCTACCTCCACCCTTCCTAAGCTGTGGCACACTCCCACACTAAGAATATTGCAACGTAGGAATGGCATAAAATAGTTGTGTAAAATCTTACCATAACTTAGATGTCCTTCTCTTCCATGTTGCAGTATTCCTTCACTCCCACCTGTCCCCCTTCATTCCTATTGACTTGTCTAAACGGCACCCTGGAGCACCACCTAGACTATGGTCAGACTAGCCAGCAAATGTCACTTCACACTTGTGGACGTCATTTGACTCTTATATTAATTGACTGTTCGACTGGGCAATTAAGTTCTGAGGTCTGTGCATGCAGACGTCACATTTAGGGTCCCTGGTTTATGGCCCTACATATGACGTGCCACGCACCTGCAGCAACCAGGCTTAAGCTTTTGTATAGGACCAGATGTTTGGGTCGCAAGAGGCAGAGAATCCCACAATAAGAGTACTGCAACATGGAAGAGAAGGGATATCTCTGGTTATGGTAAGATTTTACACCGCTATTCTTTCTGAATTGCAGTTGGAGTATGATCTTTACAGAAGGCTTGCTCCCTTTCCCTTTTGCCTGAGCTGGTTAATAAGGTAATATGGATTAGAAGAGGAATGCGATCCTAAGAGGAAGCCATTGGTTATATTGCAGTTTGTGCTGGTTTAGGTGAAAGTTAATGGAGGATAGGAGATTAGAGAAAATGCTGAGAAAGGGTGTTTAAAACGTTCTCTTGAACGTGTGACACTGGTAGTAACTATAACTCCCTTTTATAGGACTAATTTTCTTTTAGTATATTAAAGACCCTAAAGAACTCCTAGGAATAAACACTGAGATTTGTGTATCTGTTCTTAGTTTTTTTGCTAGTATAGTAGCAAGTAGGTACAGATGAAATATTTATTTAGAAAATTGGTAGGAAAAGTTAAACCACATTTTTTCTGCACCAATACTGCTGGGTAGTTTCTTTGTTTTTCTTTCTTAGCATGGGTATGTTTGATGTGGGCTAAAATAGTGCTGAGTGACAGAGGCATAGTGGCTTTGTATTAGTGTAGTACCTCGCAGGGCATTCTGTGCAGATGTAGATGTGATCGTAGTGAAATGAAAGGGCCGTGTCGTCATATGGGAAACATGGATGATTGACTATCATGCAGATGCAGCATGATTCATTGTCTGTACTTTGCCCTTTTCCTCAAAGTAGTGCGGTCTCTGTTGGTATATTTGGGGGTTGTAGGAAGGGTTGAAAAATTAGCAGTTCTAGTGCTATTTTTTCCTTCATTTTTACAGGGGGGCAAGCCCCCATGCACCCCCCATGTGGCAGGCTGCACCTCCCCTGGTTAAGTATACCAACTTTGAGATCGCACTACATTAAAGAAAAGGGTAAACTACAAATAGGCAACAAATATTCATGGTGCTGTATTTTGCAGATTGGACAGTATGCAGGGTTTAATTTAAGCAGTTCTTGGTACTGTGCATCCTGCGAGATACAAAGCTAGCATATCTTAGGGTTGTAACTGCCCAAGTGCAAAGTTTTAGGGGATGCGATAGGGAGATGTTGATTAGTCTTTAGAAATTTTTGAATCCTGTGAAGCGTTGCATTTCCAGCATGCAGGTGGTTGTGTTGCATGTTTAGGTCAGAACCCACAATGTTAAGTTCTCTCTCGCCTTCATTCTTGCTGGTTGGGTTCGGAGCCGACCTTTGGCTCCAACTCTGCCAGTTTCTAAAGCTCGAGAGCTACTTACTGGCTCGAGGCCTCCCTATTATCCCACAGTGCCTGGCGCTAGACCCCCAGATCTCGTTTGCCGATTCAGGTATGAGGTTGCGCTTCACTGACTCTGGTCATATTAGTCTTTTGTATTTGTAATAGCTAAATTTAGTATATAAATTTCGAATTTTTTGTTAAAATTAGAGTAGTACTGTAGACTAGTCATAGTTTCCTTGTTTCTTTCCTACCCTTAGGAAACTCGTTTTTACTTAGTTTCTTCCCTCTATCTCCCAAGTAGGCCGTTTAAGTTAGAGGCTATCCCCTTTCCTTACATATTGTTTTCAGTAGGGAGTAGTGTTTAGCCTTTACAGTATAAGATCATAGTCTTAGTTTTTTTGTTAGTATAGTTACATAAATCTTTTGTGTGGTGTGGGACTAGTGTCTGTGTGTCTGTCTGTGTGTCTGTCTGTGTGTCTGTCTGTGTGTCTGTCTGTGTGTCTGTCTGTGTGTCTGTCTGTGTGTCTGTCTGTGTGTCTGTCTGTGTGTCTGTCTGTGTGTCTGTCTGTGTGTCTGTCTGTGTGTCTCTGTGTGTCTCTGTGTGTCTCTGTGTGTCTCTGTGTGTCTCTCTGTCTGTCTGTCTGTCTGTCTGTCTGTCTGTGTGTCTGTCTGTGCCTGTCTGTGTGTCTGTCTGTGTGTCTGTCTGCCTGTGACTGTCTGTGTCTGACTGTGTGTCTGTCTGTGTGTGTCTGTGTCTGTCTGTCTGTCTGTCTGTCTGTCTGTCTGTGTCTGTCTGTCTGTGTGTGTCTGTCTGTGTGTCTGTCTGTGTGTCTGTGCCTGTCTGTCTGTGTCTGTCTGTGTCTGCCTGTGTCTGTCTCTGTCTCTCTTTCTCTCTCTGTGTCTCTCTGTCTCTGTCTGTCTGTCTCTCTCTCTTTCTGTCTCTGTCTCTTTCTCTCTGTCTCTGTCTCTCTGTCTCTCTGTCTCTCTGTCTCTCTCTCTCTCTGTGTCTCTCTGTCTCTGTGTCTGTGTCTGTCTGTGTCTGTGTCTGTGTCTGTGTCTGTCTGTGTGTCTGTTTTTTTATACTAGTCAAAAATGTTTGTCCATTGGTATTCCCTTTATTTCTATCATGTCGAATGATACCAAGGTGTACGGGTTCAAGAAGTGTGACTCGTGCTGTCAGAAAATGTCTGACAGACTGTCACACTTGTGTTTATTGTTTGGGTTCCCTACACCTGCAGAACTCTTGCTCGGTATGTCATGCCTTTAGCCAGAGTCCTGCAGGAACGTAGGAACAAGTTAATTCTCAGGGGTTTACTAAAACCCGAGGGGTCTCTGGCAAAGTCTCAGCCAGCTAAAACCCCTAAGCCCACCAAGCAGTCTGCTCCCAGTACGGAGCTGTCGCCAGGTGGAGCGTCTGCTTCATTTTCGGTTCTGGCCGGGACCGACGTATCAATCTCTCTGCTCCGACCTTGCTGTCGGAGCCGTCAGGGAGCCATAAGCGATCCAGATCTCCATCTCTGGAGTCGATTCGCTCTGCTCCGGGATCACCCTTGCTACAGTCTGAACAGAGCCATAGGTCCCACTCTTCTCAGTCCTCGAGGCTGTCCGATCAAGACTTGGAGAGAGTGGTCAGTAGACTCCTCAAATCGCAGACCCTGGCTAAAATGTTAACTAGCCTTCATCAGGCTGTGGCTGCTCCTCTACCTGAAGTAATTCCTCCTCCGACGACTCCTGTCAGTTCGGAGCAGGAGCTGCTTGGGGCTCGGATCCTGGACATGTCTGTGCCGATGCTTCCCCTTTCGGCTCCTTTGTCAGCTCCGATTTCTTCAATGGTTCCATCCTTAGAGGGATCTGGGCGCCGAGACTACCTCGTCTGCTCAAGAGGGAGCGAGTGGCATCCGGACCCTTGTCCTACCCCGTTCTCCCTCTCGGAGCTTCGGCGCAGGTAAGCTCTGCTCCTACATCGGCTTCGGAGCAGTCCCTTTCGGTGCCGGAGAGGGTTCCCATCTCCTCAGAGTGGGGACCCTCTTCTATGCCGGACAGGGGTGCCTTTGAGGTAATGAGGAGCGTGCTGACTTCTGAGTCTGCACCTTGATCAGCCCCTTCAGCTCCTCCCCCCAGGGAGCCTGCTTCGGTCTCTGACCCTCCTCCAGACCCCAAGCGAGGGGATCAAACGCTCTGGGTGTATCTTCCTCTTCAGAGGCCTCCCCTCAGGGTGCCTGCTTCGGTCTCTGCCCCTCCAGACCCCAAGCGAGGGGATCAAATGCTCTGGGTGTATCTTCCTCTTCCAAGGCCTCCCCTGAGTTTTCAGAGGAGCCCCCTCGAAAGAGGAAATGTAAGAGGAAAGGACTCATCAGTTCATGTCGGATACTGACTTTGAGCATTCGGAAGGGTCCCCAAGATCCCCCTCTGAAGAGGTCTCTCTCAGACATCCTTGAGATCCTTAAGCAGATGGGGAACTGGTCTGCCCTTAACCCTTCTGAGGACGAGTGAGTGTACTTTTGGGTCTCGCCCCTCCACCTCCTGGGTGTCTCCGCCTAGCGATGCATTAATGGAAGTTGTGGCTCTGAAGGTGTGGTCAGCTCCGGACACACTGGATCCAACCCCTCTCAGGCCCACTAAGTTTATCACGGCCCCCCCAAGATAAACAGTTTCTGACAAAGGGTGTCCCCGTTGATGCCATGGTGGTAGCAGCTGCCACGAAAAAGGAGTTGGCTGACACTTCTGTAACTGTCCATTCCCCTAATAGAGTCTAGGACGATGGATAGATATGGGAAGCAGATGTTTTCCTCAGCGACCTTCTCCATGCGGTCGCTGAACTATTTGTGCCACTTCACCCGTTTTCAGTGGGATCTCCTCAAGGAGCTAGGAGATATCCTGCAAGATCCATCAGCTGCGGGGGCTCAAAACAAGATAAACTCCCAGCTGGCGACTCTTAATTCTATCGTTAACTCCTCTATGCTGCTGATTTCGTATGCGGCTGATGGGGCAAGCAGAGCCGCAGGCACAGGCGTGGCTTTGAGAAGGCATGCCTGGATGCGGGTATGTAACTTCGCTGATCCCTTTAAGGAGTCTTTTACCAACACCCCCTTTGATGGCTCTGCTCTGTTTGGACCTCAGGTGAAAGATGCACTTACCAGGTGTGAGCAGGAAGGCAAGACTCTCTCTGCCGTGGGAGTCCGTTTTTCCACTCCCTTTAGACCATACCCTAAGGGTCAGAAGAGTGGGAAAATGTGGTTCTGGAAACCCCAGGGAGCCGTGCCTGACACGTGGCGAGTTTCCCTCCAGAGGCATAGGAGGGGACAATAGATGCCGCCCACGGGGCAGAGGGGGTCTGCAGAATCAGGGTAGCAGGGAATCTTTCTCTGACCAGCCCTTCCAGCACCCCTGAGGGGCTGCCTGGCTGTCCGCCTTCGGAGGCAGCCGGCTGAAGGTTGTCTCTGTACCCAGAAGCCTGGCGTCTCATCACTCGAGATAAATGGGTACAGTTTATTATATCCGGAGGTTACAAAATCCCGTTTGTCCACACTCCCCAGAAATCAACCCCATCCCAGATGTTCCACCCAGTCTAAGGGAACAGGCAGTACAAGAAATTTCAAGACTGCTAAAAAAACGGGCCATCCAACAAGTCCCAGCAGACCAGCAAGGATCCGGAGTTTATTCAAAGTTCTTTTGGTACCAAAAAAGACAGGGGACTGGAGACCCATTTTGGATCTTAGCAGACTAAACAAGTCTGTTCAAAGAACGAAGTTCCGGATGGTCACACTTCAGTCCATTCTACCCTTTTTGGGTCAGGACAATTGCATGTGCTCCATAGATCTTCAGGATGCATACTACCACATCAAAATGGACAGGCGTTCCAGAAGGTTTCTCCACTTCCGGCTGGGAGCCAGTCATTACCAGATGTCCTTCAAGGATGCATCTGCAGTCCTAATATATGGGTTGTCCTGCCTCAGGCAGCCCTTCGGTCGGCCGGATTCCAAAGTCTGGGTCTGGCCTCGGCTGATGTCGCACTTCACCCGACGTCATAGCTGCTGTGAATTGGGTATAACTGCATCAGCCGACGCCATTTTCTTCAGTCTTTCTTGCCGCGCGGTGCCCGAAGCAGAAGCTGTTCGCAAGTGCTGGTCGGTCAGATCCAGAGATTTCTACTACCGAAGACTTCTAAAAAGCTAAGTACCCCGTTGGGGACTCTTTCTTGCCTCAGCCGATGTCAGAAAAAGTAAATAATTGTTTAACTTGTGGGAAACAAATACCTCATAAGGATTTCCACTCTTACTGCCTTCCTTGCTTAGCCCCAGACTACGACGTGTCAGCTTGTCTAGCCTGTGCTTCCTTCAACCGATGGACACTTAGACGTCGGTCGGAGTTTGCGGAGGAGTTTTTTGGTCCCGCTTTTGCTTACAAAATGCCGTCTGAGACTCCGACTTCACAATTAGCTAAAAAGCGTAAGGAAAAGGACCGACACTCGCGGTCCGCGGTTTCAGCCGAAACCACGGTTAAGCCAACCGCGAGTGTCTCTGTTTCGGCTGAAACAGAGTCCTCGGTTCTTTCGGCCGAAAGCATACCTCCGACAGCCGAGGCCTCACACAGCATGGCTGAATCTGCTACTGAAATTACTCCTGCTGTAGCAGGCACCCAGGATTTATCAGATACTATTCCTTTAGACATATCTACTCTTGCACGTGGAGCTGCTAGGCCCCCTGCATCTATGTCTATCAAGGCTTTTTCTAGGGCTAAAGCAGCTAAATCTTCTAAGGCCTTGCCTGCTAAAACCCCACACAGGCCTACCTCTACTTCCCAAATGCTCAGCCTGGCTGAGGATCTCATTTCTTTGATCAGGGGATCCCAACCTCACCCAGACAGGGCCTCTCAACCCCCTCCAGAGAAGAGGCCTAGAGCAGAGCCCCCCAATCCAATTTCTACTGACTATTCCTCGGATGAGTCAGAAAACTCAAATCCTCCAGAAGGCCTTTATTCTCCATATGAGGATTCTGATGCAGAAGACTCCATTCCTTCTGCCTCTCCTCCTGAGGAATTTTCTTTTGGGGAAACCTTACATGCTATGCGAGAGCAATTTCAATGGCAGGGCCAGGATTTTTCAGATTCAAGGAAAAGGCTAAGGACCTTTTTACATTTACCACAGCATAGGCCTTTAGCCATTCCTCCAGTACTAACAGTTGTGGATGATGCATTTAATGATGCCTGTACTGCTCCTGACTCTCTTCCTCCGGCCCCTGCTAAACCCGACAGATATTACAGGGTCCCGGACACACACTTTCACTTGTATAAGGCTCCTATTGCAGATCCTGAAACCATTTCACAGGGCCCCAAAGCTGTAGCAGCTGCCTCTGCCAAAAACCCCCTCCCCTCTGAAAGAGAATCTAGAGCATTAGAGGGATGGGGTAAAAAACGTTTATACTTCTGCTAATCTTTCGGCTAGGGCCTTAAACTGTCAATTCCACATGATTCAGTATCAGGAATTTTTGTTAGACCAGTTAAATAAAAAACTGTCCTCTCCTGAACCTATAGACCGTAAGTCCCTTCAGGATTTGGTACATAACACTCAGCAGGTCAGTAATCACTCCTTAAAATGCGGCTATGATGCACTGGAGGCTTCCTTTAGATCAGCTATGACTGGAACAGTAATCAGAAGGCATGCATGGTTAAAAGAGCAATCCTTACCAGACCATGTAAAGTCAAAGCTCCTAGATGCTCCCATGGAGAAACAAAGTTTGTTTGGCTCCCCTGCACAGCAAGTGCTGAAGAAGGTGGAAGAAAAAGCAAAATCTGTCCAGACAGTCAAGGATTTCTTACAGGTCCAACCTCCGAGGTTTAGTAGAAATTGGCCTTCGAAGACTTGGTCCTTTCCAGACACCTCCAGAGCAGAGAGAGGCAGAAATAGGCGCCCAAGAGGCATAGGTCAATCCAGAGGTGCCTACAGGGGACGTCAGTGGCAGCCTAACAACCAGAGAAGTAATGCCACAGATCCAGCTACTACCACTTCCACAGGACAGACACAATGACTTGGCTCTGATACCGCCTACCAGGGAACAACTGGAAGCACCCTTAGGCGGAAAGCTAGCCTTATTTTCCGTAAACTGGCATTACATTACAGGAGACAAATGGATCTTACAGACAATAGACAAAGGCTACAGGTTTCACTTCCACACTCTACCAAAAAAGAGAGGAATGCCAAACCTTCCACCAAACCAAAAAACAAACGCTCTAGGTCAAATCAACCACTTACTAAGGATGAGAGCTATAGAAAAGGTACCACCTATGGAACAAGGACAAGGATTTTACTCCAGACTTTTCCTGGTACCAAGAAAAGAAAACCAATGGAGGCCTATTCTCGACCTGTCCGCTCTGAACACGTATATCATTGTTCCAAAATTCAAAATGCTGACCCTACAGCAACTTCTTCCCATGCTGGGCAAGGAGTCTTGGCTGGTGACTCTAGATCTCAAGGAGGCATACCTGCACGTCCCTATACGACCAGATTGCAGAAGATACCTCAGATTTCTTGCAGGATCAGAGCATTATCAATTCTCAGCATTGCCCTTTGGCTTATCTACTGCGCCCAGAGTATTCACGAAATGCCTGGCATCAGTAATTGCTCATTGCAGGCTTCAGGGAATTCAGATTTATCCATACCTGGACGACTGCCTAATACAAGCGGACAACAAGACCAAATTAACACAAGATTTGGAAAAGGTTATACAACCACTGCAAGCCCTGGGATACACAGTCAACATGAAAAAGTCAAGGCTGGTACCACCCCAAAGGATAACATTCTTGGGTGCAGAACTGGACACTTCAAATCAGATGGCATTTCTCACAGCAGAAAAGCAAAAGCAACTACCACTCTATTTCATGGCATTAACAACACAGAACCAGCTTACAGCAAGGAAAGTCCTGCAAGCCCTGGGTTACATGGCATCCTGCATAATATTGATTCCACATGCCAGGCTGCATATGAGGAAGTTGCAGTGGTACCTAAGGAATATATGGTCTCAACACAAGCACAGCCTAGAAGCCCAGATTCCAATAATCCCATGCCTGAAGCAAGAATTCCTGTGGTGGGCTCAGGCCTGTCAGATGAACAGAGGACTGCCTTTCCACAAACCTCACCCAAGCCAGACTATCACCACGGACGCCTCAGACCTAGGCTGGGGGGCACACATGGTGGACAAGTGTATACAAGGCCTATGGACACAAGACCAGCTGAACCTACACATAAATCAAAAAGAGATGCTGGCAGTGAAACAGGCAATTCAGACCGTTTCTTCAACAGGGTCATTTGCTGATAAGGACGGACAACACCACAGTCATGTGGTATATCAACAAACAAGGAGGCACACACTCATATCCTCTATGCCGGATGGCAATGGACCTGTGGAATGTGGCCCTGAACCTCAACATTCAGCTCCAGGCCATATTTGTGCCAGGAAAAGAAAATATACTAGCAGACACCTTAAGCAGAACTACCACGGATGCCCACGAATGGATGCTGCATCCAGACATCTTCAAATCCATTACAAAGAAATGGGGACTACTAGAAATAGACCTGTTCGCATCCCCACACAACCACCAATTGAGGAAATTCTGCACAAGGACATACCACCCACTTGCTTGGAAGGTGGACTCCCTCTCCTTCAGTTGGGAAAACCTGACAGCATATGCATTCCCACCTCTTCCTTTGATGCACAAAGTGCTACTGAAGATCAAAGAAGATCGCCCAAGGATCATCCTGATAGCTCCAGACTGGCGGAGGCAACATTGGTACCCGCTACTGAGGAGTATGTCTCGGACACACGCATGGCCTCTACCTCTAGTTCCTTTACTGCTAACACAGAACGACTTCAAGATCCTACATCCAAACTTGAAAACACTGCAGCTAGCTGCTTGGAATATTACATAAAACAAAATAACCCAGATTTATCCCAGAGGGTTGAAGACATTATCCTGGAGGCTCGCAGACCCTTCACAAGGAAGACTTATTCAGCCAAATGGAAAAGATACCTCATTTGGAGTGCAGCAAAAGGAGAAAATGTATCATTAGCAAACATAGCTAACATCCTGGAATATTTAGCAGAACTTTTCCACAATGGCCTGTCTTACTCCTTCATTAAGATTCATGCATCAGCAATTTCAGCAGAATACAACATGGATCCTCCAGTCTTCTCTCATCCTCTACTCAGGCAGTTTCTGAAAGGAATTAAAAATGTAAAGCCTCCAAGGAAGCCACCTTTGCCTAAATGGGACCTTAACTTTGTGCTGGAAAAGTTAACACTTCCCCCTTTCGAGCCAGCAGCAACAGCAGAATTACAGTTCTTATCTTGGAAAACTGCTTTCCTGCTTGCAATCACTTCAGCAAGAAGGGTTTCTGAATTACAGGCATTAATGGCAGTACAGCCCTTCCTTATCTTTCATCAGGATAGAGTGTCCTTGAGAACTAACCATACTTTTATGCCAAAGGTGGTCTCCAGGGTATCATTGAACCAAACAATCCACCTACCAACATTCTTCCCCAACCCACAGAACAGAGGGGAAAGACTACTACATACCTTGGATGTGCACAGGCAATTGCGCTACTATCTGGACAGAACCAAGAACAATAGAAAAACTGACCAGCTTCTGGTAGCATATGCAACAGGAATGGAAGGAAAAGCAATTTCAAAACAGACAATCTCAAAATGGATAGGAAATTGCATTAGATTTTGTTACTCTTTTCATGGAAAGACAACTCCAGAAAACATCAGACCTCACTCCACAAGAGCTACAGCCACTACTACAGCTTTATTACGAGGAGTGGCTACCAAAGACATTTTAGAGGCTGCTACTTGGAGCTCCGTGCATACATTTGCCAAGCATTATAATCTACCTTTATACTCCAGATCCCGAGCAGGTTTTGCAACTGCTGTTTTGCAAGGGATCTTAACTACACCATAATCATCTTAGTGCCTCCTCCCCCAGTTTGGCTATGGTACTCTACCCATATGTTAGGACTGCAGATGCATCCTTGAAGGACATAGTACAGTTTTGTACCTACCATAAATGTAGATGTCCGAGAGGTATGCATCTGCAGTCAGGATTACCCACCCTCCTTCCCCTCTGTGGTACTCCTAGGGTATTTGCCCATCTTGTAGCTAGCTGGGGGAATCTATTATGGTGTATTTGTTTGTATATATGTATATACATGTTTATTTTTGTTTGCTCTCTACTGTTTGGAATCATTTGCATTTATCCAAATTTAGCCTTCCTAGAGGGCACCTGGCATCTGGGGCAAGAAACACTGAGGAAAATGGCGTCGGCTGATGCCTTTATACCCAATTCACAGCAGCTATGACGTCGGGTGAAGTGAGACATCAGCAGAGGCCAGACCCAGACTTTGGAATCCGGCCGACCGAAGGGCTGCCTGAGGCAGGACAACCCATATGTTAGGACTGCAGATGCATACCTCTCGGACATCTACATTTATGGTAGGTACAAAACTGTACTTTCAGAGCCCTGCCCTTTGGTCTCACCACAGCCCCCAGGGTGTTCACCAAATGCATGGCAGTGGTTACCGCTCGCCTGAGACGGCAAGGATTCTAGGTGTTTCCATATCTAGACTACTGGCTCCTTACTGCTACCACCAGACATCAATTGCTGAGAGCCAGGGATCATACCATCCAAACATGCTGCAATCTAGGTATCTCAATAAATTTCGAAAAGTCTGCATTATCGCCTTGTCAGTCTTGAACCTTTATAGGCGCAAGATTACGAAAGATCTGTCCAAGATTTCCAGTAGAAAGAGTGGCAGACATTCGCCGACATGTACAAGTATTATTAGGATGCAGAAAGATTCAGGCCAGATTCGTCCTAAAAACCTTAGGTCTTATGGCAGCCGCGGTCATTAGTTCCCCTGGCTTGTTTTGACATGAGGATTCTCCAGTGGATGCTTTTCACCCAATGGTCTTCAACTTCCTTTGTCTCACAAGATAATAATCACACAGTCATGCAAAGACCACTTGGCTTGGTGGATGGTCTGTCCATCAGTATCCCAGGGCAGACCATTTGTCTTTCCTCCTCCAGTTGCCACGGTGACCATGGATGCCTCCACGATCGGTGGGGGGGGGGGGGGCATTTTCAGGGCAGGACTGTCCAGGGCACCTGCCAACCCCACGTGTACCACTTGCACATAAACATCTTAGAGATGAGGGTGGTGGTTTTAGCGTTGCAAGCTCTTCAGAACTCTTTACCTACAGGGGACCATTGCAATTCAGACAGGCAATATGCCTGTAGTGTGGTACATCAACAAGCAGGGCGGAACAAAGTCTTATCCCTTATGTCGAGAAGCACTTGGACTATGGCAGTGGTCTATCTCCTCTCAACGGTTTCTGATGGCAACGCACATCCCTGGGAAGTCCCACCGTCATAGCGGACAAGCTAAGCAGAGCTATTCTCATGCCTCCCTACACCTGCAGGACTCTTGCTCGGTATGTCATGAGTGGTCTCTCAACAGGACAGTAGCGGACAATCTTCCACAAATAGGGTCAGCCTTGCTGCGACCTTTTCGCAACTCCTTTCAACAGCAAGTGCGACAGTTTCTTCACTCTCTTCCCTCTTCCTGGACACTCCCCCAGAGACGCTCTAGTTCACAATCGGCCCCAAGGACTTCTGTATGCATCCCTACCCTTTCCACTAATCCCCAAACTAATTCAGAAAGCTACCGTGCTGGGTTGCAGATTGATCTTCATTGCTCCCTACTGGCCTCTACAAATCTGGTTCCCATTCCTGCATAGTCACCTTCTAGAAAAGCCTTGGAATCTGGACCCAGTTCCGGACCCTCCTGATCCATCAGTCAGGCAGGCTGCATCAGTCTCTTCAGTCTCTCAACCTCACTGCTTGATTGCTCCACTTCCAACCCTAGCCAGGCTTCCCAGTATTTCCAATTCAGTGCGTGAGATTATCCTTTCCTCGCACAAACCTACAATCAGGAAGACTTATGCTAGTAAGTGGAAACCTTTCTCTTTCTGGGCAGCGGCTAGAAATATTGATCCCTTCACAGCCCCTTTCCATAATGTTCTGGACTTCTTAGCAGAGCTTTTTTAAGCGGGCTCCTCGTCAGCCACCATTAGAGTTCAATTAGCGGCAATCTCTAATTTCCATACGGGCCTGTCAGAAACGAGCATCATGTCCCATAAGCTTTGCAAAGCCTTTCTGAAAGGAACAATCTTGCTCAGGCCTCCAGTCAGGGATCCCTCGCCTCCTTAGGACTTAAATTTGATCCTAGCTTCCTTGATACTTCCCCCCCTTTGAACTGGCAGCTTCCTGTTCCTTGAAATTGCTTACCTGGAAAACGCTCTTTTTGGTGGCTATTACTTCAGCGAGGAGAGTTTCTGAACTTCAAGCCCTTTGTGTTCGTCGTCCTTATCTAATTTTCCATAAAGACAGAGTTTCACTCAGGACTAATCCTTTGGTCCTTCTTCAGGTCCCCTCTGAGAACAATTTGAATCAATCCATCGATCTGCCAGTCTTTTTTCCAAATTATTCCAACAAAGCTGAACACAAATTACACCAGTTGGATGTTCATAGGCAATTGCGTTTCTATTTGCATAGGATTGAGCAAATAAGGAAATCGGATCAACTCTTCCTGTCCTATGCAGAAGGTAAGCAGGGTCGACCAGTGTCTAAAGTAACCTTATCCAGGTGGTTGTCCTCTATTTTTACCCTTATTTATCAGTTGAGGCATAAAGAACCCCCTGCTAAACCTAAAGGCCACTCTACTAGGGCTTTAGCTACGTCGGTAGCTTTTCAAGCAAGACTACCAATGGAAGCCATTTGTGTGGCGGCCACATGGGCCACCCCTCATACCTTCATTTCACATTATAAATTGGATCTGGCCTCTAGGAGCAGAGTTGATTTTGGTTCCACTGTTTTCAAGAGTCTGTTTCGATGAGCCACCCAGGACTAAGGTGCTAGGGACGCTGTCCCAACCAGCAAGAATGAAGGCGAGAGAGACGACTTAACATTAAGAAGTTATGTACCTACCATAACGTTCCATGTTAGTTGTCTCCTCCTCGCCTTCTTTCTTGCGTCCCACCCTCCATCCCCCTAGCCTAGATGGACAGAGAAGAATTCTCAGAGTCTGATCACTGGCTGAGTCTTTACCGTTTTTATGTCCTCTACCTTTTTCTTCAGCCCTGTAGCTGAAGTCTTGTTATAGGGTCAGTTGTCTTACAGTTGTATCTTTATGGTGTTAGGTCTTCCAAACGAGATCTGGGGGTCTAGCGCCAGGCATTGTGGGATATAGGGAGGCCTCGAGCCAGTAAGTAGCTCTGGAGCTTTAGAAATTGGCCGAGTTGAAGCCGAAGGTCGGCTCCGAACCCAACCAGCAAGAAAGAAGGCGAGAAGGAGACAGCTAACATGGAACGTTATGGTAGGTACATAACTTTAGTGCTCCATGATAACAGTAAACTGATGCAGTTTGTTTAAAAGTTTTTTTTATTTTACTGCTGAAGTCTGAAGAGAAGCTTTAAGTTGAGGAAAAGCTCCAAGTGTGTGTGGGGGTCAGGCAAGAATAGCTAGCTACATGTTTGCTGAGAGATCTGACACAATCGCTGTCCTGGTTTGCAGATTTTAGTACCTCCAAGGGTAAAGCTCTACTGAATGCCAACAGTCTTGTTGCTAGCAAATCTTGTAATCAGTAGAAAATGAAATTGCATAGAATTCATGTATACCTGTCCAGCATTTATCTAGTTCCATTCATGATTGTGAGCTTGTATTAGTCATAGTGACTGGAGTAGTGTTGGCTAGTCATTAAGCTTCACTTTGTTTTTCCTTATCTAGCATCCCAGACGTAGCCCTATATTATTGTTTGATGATGACACTGATGAGGTGAACTTGCTTCAGTATGCTATAGCTCTTGCCATCCTGGATGACGACGAAGAGGACGATTTCCTGGATTACTACTACAACCAAGCCTTTGATTTGTTTTGGGCCACCAGTGACTCTGATTTTTCAGACTGAAGCCCATCTACCGGATCATGAAAGCATTCTTCAGTGGGAAGTTCCTGCTAGCTCTTGCTGGGGTCTGCAAGTTGAATCCTAGTAGGACTAGTGAGCAAGAGACCTTTTCCTGCTCCTGGCCAAAACTTGAGACTGAACATTGCTATGGACCACAAGTCCTTTGCTCACAATTTTTTCACAAATGTAGAACTGCCTAATAACCCTTGAGCAATAAATTTCAGTTCACACAGATCATAAATTATTTTATCTAATGCAACTGTATGGGTTTAAAAAGCTCACTTTTTTATTTAATGACTGTAACACAGTAAACATTCTGTTTTGGGTGGAGGTATTCTAGGGATGTGTATTCACAAGCTGTCTCAGGGCCTCCCAGGTGCCGTAACGTCTCTCACTGGACCTAACATCATTGACAGTGTCACGGGGTTGAAATGTTTCAGTTGCTCAAACGTTTGCTACCTGAGTGAAGAGGAACTTGACATGGCAGTGCTACATTATACAGCAGGCATTACAGAATAGATAGGATCCGTGTGTTTTTTCCTTCTGATGCAGTGCTGTTATGTGTAGCAGGCTATAAAAGATGAAATGAGTTGTAGTTTGTTGTGCACTGGTCAATAAAGTCCTTCACCAACACTGTCTTCATGGTAACTTTTCACCAGATATTTTTTAATGCGTTAACTAAATATATTTAGTTCAGCAGTGACGGCTTTAATGTGCACTGATGGTTTAATATTTAATATTTTGAATTCACTTTCAATATGAAGGAGTATACAAGCTTAGGATTCTGGGAGGCTCTGTTTGTACAGGTCTTCTACACAAATAACCTTATAAAGCAGTAATGCTGTAACAAATATCCTTGTCTTCAGTATTGCCCTTCAGAGGGTAGTTTGGGTCAGCTTTTTTCCCATGCACTGATTAGTACAAGTTGGGCTGAATGTTGTTTTTATGCCCTTCGTATTATGTCAGCCTCCAGAGGTAGAGCAAGTCTCCATTCTCCTAGCCAGTCCTTCAAAAAGGCATGTCTTAGTTTGAGAATTATGAAAGTTTCCCTAACAGTAGGATTTATGGTAAATATTAGACTTGCAATGGTTCTGTATTTCACAGGTACATCTGAGCATTTCAGAGGTCCATCTTGTCAGTTTTATATAGTCTGACTGGTTATTGATGCTTTTACTCTTGGTACCTCAAGAGTTGCCTGCCAGGGCGACCTGATGGTCAGTATACCAAAGTCTTACTACTGTGAGGGGTGCGGTATGTCTGACGTAGGCTATCAGATGTAGACCATAAAAGTGGTGTACTTGTGCACCATTCTCAGAACAACTTTGCCGCTAGTTAGATCGCCAGTTGTGGATGTCCCTCTGCTGCCAGAATCTTTTTTCTTCAATAAAGTGCCTAATTGGGGAACTTTTTTTGTCTTGTTACTGTTCCCTCTTGGTTGAGGGTTAATGTTGTCCAAGAAAGGAAGTGAGTGTGGTAAGCAGATGTTCTTTGTGTTTCACTATTGCAGTCATCACATTTGGGTTATCTGCTTGCAGTAGCCCTCAGCTGGCCTGAGTAACAGTCTTGGGTCCTGCGTCTGTTACTGTCCCTTTTGTGACGTCAGGTCAAGGGTATAAAACATGCAGCCGACGCCATTACATCAGTCTTTCTTGCCGTGCAGTGCCAGAAGCAGTTTGCAAGTGCCAGACAGCCGACTGCTGAAATTTTCGTTTTTGAGTTTCAGATCAGTAGTTTTCACCTAAAAGCTAAGTGCCCCGTTGGGGAAACGTTTTCTTGCTCAAAACTGATGTCAGTAAAAGTAAATAATTGCATTACTTGAGGAAAACAAATGCCTCCTAAAGATTTTAATTTGTACTGTATTCCTTGCCTAGGCCCTGACCACGACGTACGTCGCTGTCAGTTTTGTGCCTTGTTTAAACCACAAACTATAAGCTATCCGACTTACCGACATTCCGAAAAAACGCAAAGATAGAAGCAAAAAGCTGCCGACGACGCTTTCATTAAGCTAGTCGCCAGTTCGCCAGTACTCAGTGAGGCGCTTTCGTAGCCCGATGCTTCAGATTAGCAGGCCTCTACTGAGACCCATTCGGAGTCTGGTATGCCGTGAGATGCTTCAACTGTGGAACCTGCGGATGTCTCTACTTTGGATGGTTCCAGAGCCGCTGTGTAGGCACTGGCTTCTGAGGGTGTATTCAGGCCTACTGACTTGCGTATTAAACCCACACCATCTTCAAGGCCTAAAACTCGAACCATGCCTAGAAAACTGACGCCCAGACCACATGGCCAGGCCTCTATGCCTAAAAAAAGAAAAAAATGAATGGCTGAAGACCTTATTACTTTAATCAGGGAAAGCCAACCTTCACCCTCTAAGAGACTTGGGACTGAGTTTGCTTATGATACTTCTGACCAGGATTCTGAAATTTATTTCCTCTGACCAGGATTTACCCTCATCTGCCTATGAGGATTCTGATGCGGAGGACTTTTCCCTCTGCATCCCCCAACACCCCCCCCCCCCCCGAGGATTTTTCTTTTGGTGAAACCTTGCATACCCTCAGGGAGCATTTTCGTTGGGAAAGTCAGGATTTTTCTGATTCTAAATTAGTCATACCTCCTGTACTAGACATTGTTGATGCCTTTTCGGAATCTAGCTTGGTCCCTGACTCTCTACCTCCTGCTCCCAGAAAACCTGATAGATATTAGAATCCCTGACTCTCATAAGTTCCTTTGTAAAAATCCTACTGCAGATCCTGAGACCATTTCACAGGGACCCAAGGGCATTAAAACTACTACTGCCAAAAATCCTACCCCATCTGATGGAGACTCCAGGGCGCTGGATAGATGGAGTAAGAAGGTATACACTTCTGCAACTTTGGCCATTAGGGCCTTAAACCGCCAGTTTCATATGTTAAAAGTATCAGCAGCATATTATTGGATTACTTAAACAGAAAATTATGTTGATTCCTGATTGTGCTGAAAGTAAGAATTTACTGCATTCAGCTGAACAAGTTGGAAAACATACTTTGCAATGTGGTTTTGATTCACTAGAGGCATCTTGCAGGGCTGCTGTTACTGGGTCTGTACTTAGAAGGCATGCTTGGCTTAAGGAGTAATCCTTGCCAGATCATATTAAAGTGAAATTACTGGATGCTCCCATAAACCAGGACCGCCTGTTTGGCAACAAGGCAGAAGTTCTTAAGATGGAGGAAAAAGCAAACTGTTAAAGATTTTTTACATGTACAACCTCCAAGGTTTAGTAGGCATTGGCCTTCCACGAATTGGCCCTTTCCTGCCTCTTCCAGACTACCTCAGTCCAAACCCAGATGCAGCAGAGCTCCCAGGCTTCAGTCCCAGGGTACGCACAAGACTAAGTAGTGGGGGCAGTAAAACTTCCCCTTGTGGTAAACTGTCTTTTTAAAACTTCCAAACACTTCTCAACTGACTGCCCCTTTGGGGGGAAAGATTGCTCTTCATGCAAAGAACTGGGAACTCATTATCCAGGACAAATGGGTTTTAAATAGTGTCCCAGGGATACAGATTTCACTTCCACATGTTACCAACACCAAGCGGGTGGCCAGATCTACCCCCAAATCAGTGTGCAGAGGCCCAAAAGCAAGCACTTTCTCTCAAGCATGGGGGCTATTCAGTTGGTACCAGAAGAGGAAAAGGGACGAGGTTTCTACTAGAGACTTTTCCTGGTACCCAGAAAAAACAATGGCATCCTATCCTGGACCTGTCTACTCTAAACACATTTTTGGTGATTCCAAAATTCAACATGCTGACTCTTCAGTTACTCTTTATGCTATGCAAAGACGCTTGGTTGGCAACACTAGATTTAAAGGAAGCATACCTGCACATTCCAATCAGGGAATCTTGCAGAAGATACCTATGCTTCAAAGCAGGCCACACGCACTGTCAGTTCTCTGCACTGCTCTTTGGCTTATCTACTGCGCCCAGGGTATTCACAAAGTGCCTAGCTCTAGTCATTGCATTTTGCAGGCAAAGAAATATTCAAATATACCCATACCTGGACGATTGTCTAATTCAGGCAGAAAGCCAGGGCATACTTTTGAATCATCTGGCCTTTGTACAAAGGGTGCTAACTTGTCAGGGGTACACCATAAACGAAAAGAAATCACACCTGGTACCCTGTCAAGTTATAATCCTGGGAGCAAGCTTTAGTACAACTTCCCAGATGGCTTTCCTTACGCCAGAGAAATTCATTTGACAACCTCCTTCAAACAAGTGGCTGCAAAAACCCTGCTATCTGCAAGGCAAATACTACAAGCCTTTGGGGTTCATGGCCTCCTGCATTCTTCTAATTCTGTATGCAAGACTGCATATGAGGAAACTACAATGGTATCTAAAAAGCTTATGGTGTCAACATTCTCAGCATCTAGAAGCAATGAGTTCCATCATACCTTGCCTACGCCTACAGTTCTTTTGGTGGGCAGAGGCCTGCCACCAAAACAAGGGATTACCATTCCCACTACCCCCTGCTGCCCAAACCCTAGCAGACTCATCAGACTATGCATGGGGGGGCTCACCTGACAGGGAAGTGCATTCAGGGCAATTGGAACCACAGTCAAATGCACCTGCATATCAATCAAAAAGAAATGGCTGTACAGAATGCTCTGACAGCCTTCAAGGACCGCATTCTTCCAGGACAACTAATGGTAAAGACTGACAACACCACTGTTATGTGGTACATAAACAGGGGGGTACACATTCTTACCCCCTCTGCAGACTAGCCATGACATTGTGGAACACAGCCCTGAGCTACCAAGTGCGTCTTCAAGCTCAATTCCTGCCAGGAAAACTAAATGCACTGGCAGACTAAGCAGAAACCTCATGGACCCACATGAGTTGTAACTGGAACAAAGGATTTTCAACAGGTTGACTAGCAAATGGGGGGAGCCCAGATATAGACCTGTTTGCCTCACCCCCAAAACTATCAATTGGACAAATTGTGCACAAGGACTCCCCACAAACAAGCTTGGAAAGTGGATGCTCTGTCCTTCAGCTGGAAAAACCTATCAGTTTATGCCTTTTCTCCTCTGCCTCTGCTTTCCAAAGTACTACTAAAGATTAAACAAGACAACCCAAGGACGATTTTGATTGCACCAGACTGGCCATGCCAACACTGGTAAGTACCCCCCTGTTGCGCAGTGTCACTGTTGGCCCATGGCACCTGCCTCGGACTCCTACCCTATTGTCTCAGCAGGAGAACCAGATTCTGCCTAGTAGCCTGGCTAATTACCTAATATCTCCTTCACCATCCCTCAGTAAACCAGTGATGGATATTTTAGGGGCAAGGAGGCCTAGTACTAGAAAATCTTATGCTGAAAAATGGAAAATATTCTGTGCCTGGAACCAGTCTCAAGGGATGAGCATGGCAGTGCCCAATTTACCTCAGATTTCACAATACCTAACTGAGATGCTTCACAAGGGCCTGTCCATCAAAATTCACACCTCAGCCATTTCAGCTTACTAACAGAGCCTCCCCTCTTCTTTCATCCACTGCTCAAGCAATTCGTCAGAAGGGCCAAAAACTTACCACCCAGGAGAGCTCCTAGTCCAGCCTGGGACCTTAATTTTGTATTGGAGAAACTCACTCTTCCTTTCTTGGAAAAGTGCTTTCCTTTTAGCAATCACCTCAGCAAGGAATTACAGGCCCTTTTGGCGGTGGAGCCTTTCATAGTCTTTCATGCGGACAGCGTGTCCCTCAGGACCAATCCCCTCCTTCCTGCCCAAGATGGTATCCAATGTGGCCCGTAATCAGTCCATTCATTTGCCAACCTTTCCTAATCCACAGAACAAAGGGGGAATGGATATTGCACTCAGATATGCACAGGCAACCTAGATTCTACTTGGACGGGACTAAACCTCAAAGGAAATCTGAACTGCTGGTGGCATTTGCTGCAGAGGGGAAGGCTATTTCAAAGCAAACCATTTCCGAATGGATAGGCCATTGCATTCATTTCTACAAACTCCATGGAAAACCTATCCCACAGGGGATTAGACCCCACTCAACCAGGGCTGCATCTACCTCTGCAGCATTTCTCAGAGGTGTCCTTACCAGAGACATCCTAGAAGCTGCTACCTGGAGTTCTGTACATACTTTCACCATGCATTACCATCTGCCAGTTTTCTCTAAATCCAGAGTTGGTTTTGCCACTGCAGTCTTGCAGTGGCAAAACCAACTCTGGATTTAGAGAAAACTGGCAGATGGTAATGCATGGTGAAAGTATGTACAGAATTTGAGAATCTACCCAAATGGGATTACTGCAACAGTGAAATATGAAGAACATAGTACAGTTGTGTACACTTAACCATAAATGTAGATGTTTCAGTGTATTCACTGTTGCAGTCCTGGTTACCCTCCCTCCACCCCCCTTACCTTTTTTGAATATACCTCTACTCTCTTTTACTATGCTCAAAAGCTTTTTGGTGTATTTGCTTTTTTGTTGGAGGTATAACTTTGTATATTTATAGATTATATGGCTTTCCATTAGGGGCACCTGACATCATGGGCAAGAAAAACTGATGGTGTCTGCTGCATGTTTTATACTTTTGACGACCTGACGTCATGGAAGAAGGGACAGCAACCGATGCAGGACCCAAGACTTTGTTAATCGGGCCGTCTGAGGGCTACTGCAAGCAGATAATCCAAATGTGATGACTGCAACAGTGAATACACTTGAGCATCTACATTTATGGTAAGTGTACACAACTGTACTATTCCATCCAAGGACAGCCATTCCCATTCTCTTTTTGTCTCAGTCCCCACCACAACCATAAAGTGTTCAATTTGTCAATAGCTTGTACCTTAAATGCTTCATAGTCTTTTATCCCTCTCTACTTGGAGAGCCAATGTCTAAAACTCTCAGCTAAAAGTGTGAAGGAGGGTTCTTCAGATCTGACAACTGAGCATACTAAGCTGAAGGCCAAAAGACCCAAAGCAGAAGCTGAGCCTCTTCAGAGGCACGTGATAGCTCTGAGACATGCCGTTGTGTATCTGGATCCACAGGCAGAGACAGTTTTACAGGCCACCTTAGAATTGTATGTAAACACGTCCAGAGAGGCCTCCCAGACATCAGTGCCCAATGTACAGGGGAACCTAGACTCATGTCAGAAGGCCCTAGCGAAATCACTCGTACTGAGGGAGGATGTTTCTGATTTGGTTGAATGTAGTCCTATGTCCAGTCCTCCCTTCTTCCATCAGATGGACACCCCTTGTGACAACCATGCCCTGGTCCAGCAATCAAGGAGCCTCAATCCTCACCACTAACACCAGGGAGGTCATAACCTAGAAGAGAGGAAAGGATAACTAATACACACAGTAAAGTACAATTTCCCTTAAGTGCACACAGAGATCACAGTCTGGGGCTGGTTGCTTCCTTTCTCACCAGGTCCCCAATAAGACTCCCCACTGGCACAGCTGTAGGGTCCAGGTCTCAGCCTAGCTGGGCTATCTAAAACCTCCAGTACCCTCTGTTCAGCTAGTGCTTTGTGTCCCTGCCCACGTAGCTGACACAACACACACACACTGAGATAAGTATTTATACAACTTCACACACTCCTGGGAAAGGCGGACAGATTCTCCAGCTGTGCCCCTTTACCCAGACCATACAGTAGTAATCCCTGCCACCACCCAGCTAATATTGGCTACTTTAAGGCCCTTAAAAGGGTGTCCAGTTATTACTGTGCAATATTATCCAATGGTAATGTGACTGTTCTGGCTAGGCTTATTGGAGTGGCTTATTGCAATAAACTCTATAAATATATAATGTACTCTAAAGCATACTTTATCTCTACATAAACCAACCACAGGAAGAAGGTTTTAAAAATATTTAATAAATAAAACACAACTACAGCACCACAGAGATATCCAAGAGTTCAGAGAGCACACAAACTTAAAATACAGCAGTACAGGTCAGAAAAATACCTAATCTTTACTAGCTTTAACTATTCCTATAAGAAATCACAGTGCTAAAACTTACATGTGAGCATAAGGAAGTCAAAATGCTTCCAGTCTCACTGAAAGTTGGTTTTTAATCACTAACCAACAGCTCTGTTGAGGCCCTCCCAAATTACATCATTTTGACACTTAGGTTTTCCCTTATCTTAACATAATCTTAACACCTGGTTTGAGTTCTCAGGCCACAAACTGCATTATTTAGCAGTCTAACACCTGCTCAGAAACTTACAATAGAAGACATTTCACATATACACTCTAGCAGAAACCAGAGGAATAAAGCACCTTCCACATGTAAATTCTGGTCATAAACTTGAGCCTTAAAGCAATGGGCATGAAACCTTCAGACTCACTGGAGCCGGATTCTAACATGAAAGGGTCACAACATGCTTCACTGGGCCCAGTAGAGTGCAATGTTGTCACACATTTTACAGTTCTACATTTCACAGTAATGTTTTACACTCAAGAAAACATGCCTGTATTTTACATTTACAAATGCCAGAATTATGTATCAAATTCTATTTGACTAGGCTGGCAGCCTTCTCCCATCTCTCCTCAATCATCTCACCCCTGAAAAAAAAAAACAGAAAACTAAACATTCCTCTCCTCCACTAGACCTGCAGAAAGTGGCAGAATTTTGTCCAAGGCCTTCATGGCTCTGAGGCCTGCCTCAGGTCAACCTGCTTCTCTTTCCTGGCTGCCCCCCCAGAAAAGGGCCAGAGCACAAGCCACTTCAGAGGAAGAATCATAATGTGAAGACAGTGACTCCTTAGCTTACTCCTCTCAATTCTTTCCCCCTTGGACTACGCTTCCCCAGAGGAGGACTCAAATGGGATAGAATTCCCTTTGGAGTAGATTTCCTTTGAGACCATCTTAAAGATGAGTTATTGCTTTAAATGGGACTGGTCACAAATGTCTGAGGTCCAAAAGCAATACTACTACCTTCAGGTACAGCCCCCCCCAGTCCTGCAATATCTCCAGATGTCTTTCTATTCTCTTGTTGCAGTATTCTCACATGTGGGATCCTCCACCTCTGGCGACCTGATTGTCCAGCTCATCTACCAAAGCTTAAGCCTGGTTGCTGTCTCGTGCATGGAACGTCACACTTAGGGCCATAAACCATGGGCCGTAAATGTGACGTCCGCACGCACACACCTCAGAACTTCTCTGCTGCAGTCTAACATCAGCTTGCTTGTTCACCTTCGTGTTACGGAAAGTGTTAGAAAAGTACTCTTTTGGGGAATCCTCTTTATTTTTGATAGAGCTTAGTTTTCAGTTTGTCTTTTAATAGCCAGTGTCATAAAAGGGAAAGTCTGCACAAAGTTGCTCGCAACCTCTGCTTAGGCCCGTTCCATGACCAATGCGATCTGTAAAGTCCGTCGATGTTAAGTTGTCAATCTCTCCTTCATTCTTGCTTGATGGGTTCGGAGCCGATCCTCTGCTCCGACTCGGCACTTTGCTAAGCTCGAGAGTCACTTTTACCAGCTCGAGGCAGCCCCATATCCCATGATGCAAGGCGGTAAGTACCCAGATCTCGTTTGCCGCTTCGCTGATGAGGTCCTCCTTTTACCAGCTCCTGGTGTTTAAATTTAAACTGCTATTAGCCCCTTTTCACTTTTAAACTAATTTTTCTTAGAATTCCTTCATTTTCAGTTAGTTGTAAGCCCCTTTTTAACTAAAATTATCCTTCCTCCTTAATTTTTTTAGTCAGGCCTTCCTTCCCCCCCCCCCCCCCCCCAGTCAGGGTGTGTGTGTGTGAGGTTTTTACTGCTTTTACTTTAATTCTAATTGTTTGTTTGGGACTGTGTGTGTAGTGTTTTTTTATCCACTATGTCCAAAGAGCAGAGGGTCTCAGGCTTTAAGAAGTGTGACTCGTGCTGTCAAAATGTCTGACAGACGGTCACACTTCTTGTTTATACTGCCTGGGACCTCTCCACCTGCAGGACTCCTGTGCAATATGTCACTTTTAGCCAGAGAGTCCTGCAGGAAAGGAGAAACAAACTTATTTTAAGGGGACTCCTTAAACTGGAGGGCTCCCCGGCCAAATCGGCTCTGGGAAAGCCTTCCAAGTCTAAGGCCCAGGCTTCTGTTCCATAGCCTTCGGCCTTGGCTCTGACTGTGTCGGAGTCTAGATCGGCTCCGGCTGGAGCCGGTCCGTCCTTGACTAAATCTTCGGCACCGATGGCTATCTGTGCCGATACTTCTATGGTCACTTTGGTGTCTGTTCCGAGTACTGGCTCCGACCACCATGTGGCCCAGGCTTCGGTGTCTGCGCCGACCGGCTCCGACACCGCTATTTCGATGCCTGCTCCGGCTGGAGCAGATGCATCTACATCTTCTCTCGGAGCCGCAAAGTTATCGGCTCCGACTGGATCAGTGGGTTTGTCGGCTCCGATGAAGAGGTCCAGGTCCCCCTCTTTGGAACCGATTCTGTCGGCTCCGGCCTCACCTCTTTCGGAACGGAGCCATCTGAGCCGATCATCTAGGTCGTCCAGGTTATCTGACCATGATTTAGAGAGGGTGGCAAGTAGATTATTAAAATCACAGGCACTGGCCCAGATGCTTCATAGTCCATCTCAACAGACGACTATTAGTCCACACCCCCTTCAAGTTCCTCCTTCGACTCTACAACAGAGTTTGGAGCTGGAGTCTACGGGAATAGTTACAGCTACGGCTGAGGGGCAGATACCCCCTCCTTCTGCACCCTCAGCATCTACTCATCTCCTCCTCGAGACCTTCCTTGGAGGGATTCAGTGGTCGGGCTTCCCTGGTCTCCGAGGGGGTGAGTGGCATCGGACCCTTGTCCGACCCCGCTCTTCCCCTTGGAGCTTCGGCCTTGGTGAGCTCTGCTCCGACATCTGCCTCGGAGCCTTCCCTTTCGGTGGGCCCGGGAGTCCCAGTTTCTTCGGAACAGGTTCTCTCTGATCTCCCTGGGGGGGGCCTTCGAGGTGATGAAGTGTGCTGGCCACTGGGCTCAGTCAGCAGTCTATTCCCTTAGCTCCTCCCTCTACAGTGCCTGTCGATATCTCTTCCATCTCTCTTGCTCCCGGACCTAGAGATCCACCGCCTCAGGTTTCCCCACTGGGAAGAACCCCCTCTTCCGTGGATTCTCTTGACCAGTCAGGAGATCCTCCGCGCAAGCGGACTTGTAAGAGGAAACACCTGGACTCCCCTGAGTCTACCACTTCAGATACTGACTTAGATGAGTCGGAGGGATCGCCAAGATCCCCCTCTGAGGATGTCTCCTTTTCAGACATCCTAGAACTCCTAAAACAGAGGGGAAACTGGCCCTCCATAAATCCCTCCGAGGATGAGTCTGTATACCTAGAGGCGTTTGGATCTCGACCCTCCACCTCCTGGGTGTCTCCACCTTTTGACCCCCTTATGGAGGTTATTGCTCGAAAGGCTTGGGCTGCTCCTGATTCTGTAGAGCCAGTTCCTAGGAGGCCGTCTAAATTTATTACAGCCCCTTCTGAAAAGCAATTCCTTACAAAAGGTGTCCCTGTTGATGCCATGGTGGTGGCGGCCGCCACTAAGAAGGAACTTGCAGATCCTTCCGTACCAGTCCATCCTCCTAATAAGGATTCTAGGACCATGGATAGGTATGGTAAGCGGATGTTTTCCTCAGCGACCTTTGCCATGCGTTCGCTGAACTATTTGTCACTTCACCAGACTCCAAAGGGACATCCTTAAAGAACTAGGTGAAGTAGTGCAGGATCCTACGGCTGCAGGGGCTCAAGAAAAGATTGCTTCTCAGCTAGGAATCCTTAATTCTATAGCTAACTCCTCCATGCGACTGATCTCGTATGCAGCAGATGGAGGGAGTAGAGCCGCGGATACAGGAGTGGCTCTTAGACGTCAATCCTGGATGCGGCTCTGTAATTTTGCAGATCCTTTTAAGGCGTCCTTCACAAATTCTCCCTTTGATGGGTCAGCATTGTTTGGCCCTCAAGTGAAGGATACATTGACCAGGTGTGAGCAGGACGGCAAGACTCTTTCTGCCGTAGGGGTCCGTTTTTCTACCCCCTCTAGACCTTACCCCAAAGGTCAGAAGGGCGGAAAAATGTGGTTCTGTAAATCCCAGGGAGTCACGCCAGACGCACGTGGTCAGTTTACCCCTAGAGGCAGAGGGGGTAATAACAGACGCCGCTCTAGAGGCAGAGGAGGTCCACAAAACCAGGGAAGCAGAGAGCCTCTCTCTGACAAGCCCTTCCAGCATCCCTGAGATGTTGCCCGGCTGTCCATCCTTGGAGGCAGTCGGGGGAAGACTATCGCTGTACCCAGAAGCCTGGCGTTCCCTCTCTCAAGACAGATGGGTACAGTCGATCATATCCAAGGGTTACAAGATTCCTTTCGAGGAAAGTCCTTTCACTCTCAAAAATTCCCTTCCAGATGTGCCACCCCGGTCTAAGGGAAATTGGCTGAATGGCCCTTTTTTGTAGAAACTTTGATACTTCTAACTTTGCAGTTGCAACAGACCATTCAGAGCCCGGAATCTACTCAAGATTCTTTTTGGTCCCCAAAATGACGGGAGACTGGAGACCAATATTGGATCTCAGCAGACTCAAGTCTGTGAGACAAGATTTCGAATGGTCACACTTCAATCAATTTTGCCCTTCCTAGACAAGGACAACTGGATGTGCCCAATAGACCTTCAGGACGCGTACTATCACATAAAAATTCACAGACGCTCCAGAAGGTTTCTCCGCTTTCGGCTGGGGTCCAGTCATTTTCAATTCAGAGCCCTGCCCTTTGGTCTCACTACAGCCCCCACAGTGTTCACCAAATGTATGGCAGTGGTCACGGCTCACCTGAGACGTCAAGGATTCAAGGTGTTTCCGTATCTCGACGACTGGCTCCTTTCAGCCACCACCAGGCATCAACTTCTCCAAGCCAGGGATTACACCCTAAATCTCTGCACTCAATTAGGAATTTCAATCAACTACGAAAAATCCTCCTTATTGCCCTGCCAGTCTATTACTTTCATAGGCGCAAACTTAAACACTGTTCGGATGTCAGCAACCCTCACAGACCAAAGAATCTCAGATATCCAAAGTCACGTGCGGATCATCCATGCCAGCAAAAAGGTGCAAGCCAGGATGGTTCTGAAGGTGTTGGGCCTCATGGCTGCGGCCATTACCCTTCTTCCCTTGGCCCGCTTCTACATGCGTCTTCTTCAATGGATGATGTTCACCCAGTGGTCTTGCCAACAACTTCCCATGCGTCACCAAATTCTGGTGACACAAATTTGCAAGAATCATCTATCATGGTGGATTTCTTCTCCCCAGATTCATCAAGGCAGACCCTTTGTATCCCCGGCCCCGGTAGCCACAGTCACTACGGATGCCTCCCTGATCGGGTGGGGGGTCATTATCAGGGCAGGATGGTTCATGGGACGTGGCAACCGTTTGAATACCACCTGCACATAAATGTCCTAGAGATGAGAGCAGTGCTTTTAACGTTGCAAGCCCTCTACTTTCTTCCCTTGGGAACAATTGCAGTTCACACAGACAACATGTCTGTAGTATGGTATATCAACAAACAGGGCGGAACCAAGTCCTACCCCTTGTGTCGAGAAGCTCTCAGACTTTGGCAATGGGCGATCTCCTCTCATCGGTTTCTGGTAGCAACGCATATCCCTGGGAAAACCAACATTCTAGCGGACAGATTGAGCAGAGCTGTTCTCATGCCTCACGAGTGGTCTCTCAAACAATCTATAGTGGAGGAGATTTTTCTAGAATGGGGCCGCCCATGTTGTGATCTTTTTGCTACTCCCCAAAACAGCAAATGCCCAGACTTCTTTTCTCTCTTCCCACTGCCAGGCCATCCCCCCAGAGACGCTCTAACCCAAAAGCCACCGTTTTGAGAGCCAAAATGATTCTCATTGCTCCCCATTGGCCTCCGACAAATTTGGTTTTTGTTCCTCCATCGTCACCTATTGGTGCAGCCGTGGCATCTGGACCCAGAGCCAGACCTTCTGATTCACCAATCGGGTCAGCTGCATCGGTCTATTCCTTCTCTCAACCTCACAGCTTGGTTGCTCCACTTCCTTCCTTAGCCAGGCTTCCTATGATCTCTAATCCTGTTAGGGATATCATAGTGGCTTCCCTTAAATCCTCTACTAGAAGGATTTATACTTGCAAGTGGAAACGCTTCTTTTATTGGGCAAAAGCTAAAAATATAGATCCCTTTACTGCCCCTGTTCATGCAGTTTTGGATTTCTTAGCGGAAATCTTTTACTCGGGCTCTTCATCTTCCACGGTCAAAGTTCAGTTGGCTGCTATCTCGAACTTTCATGTCGGGTTTGCAGATCACAACATTGTCCCACAGGCTTTGTAGAGCCTTTCTAAAAGGAATTTTTCTCCTTAAACCTCCAGTCAGGAGTCGTCCTCCTCAATGGGACCTAAATCTAGTGCTGACATCCTTAATTCATCCTCCCTTCGAGACAGCTGTTTCATGTTCCCTGAAGTTTCTTTCATGGAAAACACACTTCCTTGTTGCTATTACCTCTGCAAGGAGAGTGTCAGAACTTCATGCTCTCTCTGTTTGTCCCCCTTATTTGGTCTTCCACAAAGACAGGGTATCCTTGAGAACTAATCCAACCTTTTTGCCTAAGGTGGCCTCGAAAAATAATTTGAACCAATCTATTGACCTCCCTGAATTTTTCCCTAATTACTCAAACAGATCGGAACAAAAATTACATTATCTTGATGTTCACCGCCAACTCAGATATTATTTGGACAGAACAAAACAATTCAGGAAATCCGATCAGCTCTTTCTTATGCTGAAAATAAGAAAGGCCTTCCTGTCTCCAAAGTGACCTTATCTAGATGGCTTTCTTCCACCATCTCTGAAATCTATCAACTCAGGGGAAAACAGCTGTGCTCAAAACCAAAAGCGCATTCAACCAGAAGCTTAGCCACTTCCACAGCTTTTCAGGCTAGACTTCCATTAGACACTATTTGTGCAGCAGCCACTTGGGCCACTCCTCATACCTTTGTTTCTCATTACAAATTGGATTTGGCCTCCAGGGATAGAGCCAGTTTTGGCTCTACAGTTCTCAAGAGTCTGTTCCATTGAGCCACCCAGGATAGAGGTGCTAGGGACGGTCCCATCAAGCAAGAATGAAGGCGAGATTGACAACTTAACATTGAGAAGTTATGTACCTACCATAACGTTCCATGTTAGTTGTCTTCTCTCGCCTTCTTTCTTGCGACCCTCCCTCCTGCCCCCTGGCCTGGACAGACCTTTTTCTCCCTATATGGAAGATTGCTTCTTAAGACCAGCTAGTTGTCTGGTCTTCCTTATATCCCATCCTTTAGGCTTTTTGCCTTTCTTTCCTTCTGGGAAGTTTTTTGTGCTAGGTGTTATGGCCTATAGGTACCAAACGAGATCTGGGTACTTACTGCCTTGCATCATGGGATATGGGGCTGCCTTGAGCTGGTAAAAGTGACTCTCGAGCTTAGCAAAGTGCCGAGTCGGAGCCGAGGATCGGCTCCGAACCCATCAAGCAAGAAAGAAGGCGAGAGAAGACAACTAACATGGAATGTTATGGTAGGTACATAACTTCTCATTTGTCCCCAAGACCCTGTAAAGTCAGTCATTTGTCCCCAAAATCTTGCGCAGCCGTCTGGCAGCCCTTAAATTTGAGAACTAAAAAGTAAAATGCCTGCCCCTAGTTATGGATCCTGAACCATCTGTCTAGGTGGAGCTGCCTAAAAAGGCCAAGGTCTCGAGGCCTGCTATTGCTGTGCCTCCAATTTCAGATGTCCCGCCAGCTACTGGTCTAGTGGCTGAGGGACGTCTGGAAGAACTGGCAACTTAAGTGGGTCCCATGTCCGAAACCACCCTAACATCTCCAGTTGGCACGTCCATGGAGGTTTCTGCAACATCAGTCTCCACCGATGTTGAGGGGGAACTGGGCTTGCCCAGACTGCCGCGTTTCCGAATAAGGCACCTCTGCCCCAGCCCTGATGCAGGACACTAAGCCTTCAACCTCTCAAACTATTCCCAAGACTCCTCAAGAAAAAAACAAGAGGCATTTGTCTGCCCCAGTAGAAGACCAGCCAGACTGGCAAACTTTTTTTTCCCAGTCTCTTTTTCAGGCCTTTGTGCCCTGAGACCCACAGCTTCGCATACTCCTGCTCTGCCTAGGTCTGCCTCTGCTAGCTCCATCTCTCTTCCTCAGACTCTGGAGGAAGACTCCTCTTCCTGAGTCTCTCTCTTATACTTCTCAGCTGACCTCTCCCCTGAAATACTGTTCTCCAGATGAGGACTTCTTGGTGGAAAACTCCCCACCAGAAGAGATTACCTTTGGGAAACTGTCTCCAAAATGACAGAGTACTTCAAGTGGGACTGCACCCAAATGACTGAGGTACAGAAAAGATATTTTGAGCTTCTCCAGATGGAGTCTCCCTCTGCTATTTCCCCTCTGATTCCAGCTTACCTTGGATGCCTTTGCTTTTGCATCCAAGACCACAGAATCCCAACCTCTGGCCCCAGAAGGCCAGATGGGTTCTATGAAGTCCCTGATGATCACAAGTACCTCATCAAGCCACTCATGGCAGACAGTACAGTTGTGTACACTTACCATAAATGTAGATGTTCGAGTATATTCACCGTTGCAGTCATAATCTGCCTGCAGGTAGCCCTCAGTCGGCCCAAATACCAGAGACTTAGTATTTCTGCATCAGTTGCTGTCACTCCAGGACTGACGGGTCGTCAGGGGTATAAAAACGGGCAGCTGATGCCATTACATCAATTTTTCTTGCCCCAAATGTCAGAAGCTCCCCTAATAGGGAGCTAAGGTATGGTGGGTAAAACACCACAAGTAAACAGTAAATACCAATACCCCTGAAAGCGGTGAGTAATGGACATGGAGAGGCAAGAGAGACAAGGGGGCTGGAGGGAGGGAAACCAGGACTGGACTGCAATAGTGACACTCTGACATCTACATTTATGGTAAGTACAAAACTTTACTATGTTCGTGTTTTACTGTTGTAGTCATCACACTTGAGTTGATTCCAAAGCTGAAGAAAGGCTGATGACAGTGAAGAAGTGTTGGGGCTGGCTAGTATGCCCTGCAGGACTGCTGTTGCAAAACCCATCCCGGATTTGGAAAAGATAGGCAGGTGGTAATGCTTGGTGAAGGTGTGTACAGAACTCCAGGTAGCCGCTTCCAGGATGTCCCAGGTAGGGACTCCCCTGAGGAATGCTGTTAGAGGTAGAAATTGCCCTAGTGGAATGAGTTCTGACCCCCTGAGGGGTTGGTTTCCCATGGTGCTTGTAGCAGAAATGGATGCAGTGTGCTATCCATTTAATGGATGCAGTGTGCTATCCATTTGGAAATTGTTTTGAAATGGCCTTGCCCTCTGCTCCTGGTGCAAGGCTGACTGGCAAACTGGTTAGACTTCCCTGAAGGACTTAGTCCTATCAATATAGAAACTGAGCTGTCTGCGCATGTCCAAGGAGTGCAGGATCCTTTCCCCTTTATTTTGAGGATTAGGGAAGAAAGTTGGCAAATGGATAGATTGGTTTAGAGCCACACTGGACACTACTTTAGGCATAAAGGAAGGGTAAGTCCTGAGGGAAACCCTGTCAGCATGGAAAATAATGAATGGTTCCACAGCCATAAGTGCTTGTAGCTCAGACACTCTTCTAGCTGAAATGATGTCCAGAAGCAAGGCTGTTTTCCAAGAGAGGAATTTAAACTCTGCTGCAGGCTCAAAGGGGGATAGTTTGAGCTTTTCCAATACAAAGTTAAGGTCCCAAGCAGGAGTGGGTGCTCTCTTCTGTAGCCTTAAGTATGCTCCTGTCAGGAACTTTTTGGTAAGATGGTGAGAGAAGAGAGGTGGGTTAGTGGTGTAAGGAGCCGAGATGGCAGAGGCATGGATCTTAATGGAGAAGGATAGGCCTCTGTGAAGTAGGTCTTCTAGGTAATCCAGGATTAGAGGTAAGGAGGGCAATGCTGTGTCCTCTTCTTTAGACAGAGTCCAAGAACAGTAGCTTTTCCACTTATCAGCAGAGGATTTCCTTGTACTGGGACTTCTGGCTTTAAGAATGACGTCCAGCACCTGCATGCTTAGGCTTGTCACTGGGGGAGATTTTAAGGAATAAGCCAAGCTGCAAGATTCATGGTTTGCAGATATTCTTAGTGTTTCACTGTTGCAGTCATTACAGTTGGGTTATCCTGCTGGCAGGCTACCCTCAGTCTGCCTGAATTCCAAAGTCTAGGTCCTGCGTTGGTTGCTGTCACCTCTTCCCTGACGTCAGTGCGCCAGGGGTATAAAAGATGCAGCCGACACCATTTTCTTCAGTATTTCTTGCCGCGTGGTGCCCGAAGCAAAAGCAGTTTGCAAGTGCCGGTCGGCCAACTCCTGAGATTTTCGTGTTTGAATTTCAGGTCCGAAGTCTTCACTAAAAGCTAAGTACCCCGTTGGGGAAACTTTTTTTCTAGCTCCAGACCGATGTCAGAAAAAGTTGATTGTATTTCTTGTGGGAAGCAAATGCCTCATAAGGACTTTCATTTTTACTGTATTCCTTGCTTAGGCCCTGACCACGACGTTGCTAGTTGCCGGTTTTGTGCTAGATTTAACCAGTGCACTATTAAGCGTCTGTACGATTTTGCATTTCACTATTTTGGCAGAAGATTTAACTGTACAATGTCATCTGATAGCCATCCGACTACCGGAATTCACAAGAAACTCAAAGAAAAGGACAGGCATCAGAGGTCCAAAACAGATGAGGCTTCTTCTAGGCCAGTCGCTGGTTCTCAGGGTGTTGCCTTCGCAGCCCCTGATGACTGCTACTTTAGACTCACAGGCCGCTACCGACACCCACGTGGAGTCGACCAGGCCCGCTGGAAGTTCAAGGTATTGGACCTTCGGAAACTATTCCCTCAGATGGGTCCAGAGCCGCTGAGCAGGCATCTGCTTCTGGGGGTGTTTTCAGACCTACTCAGTTATGTTAAAACGACTTCAGCTTCAAGGGCAAAGCACCTTTAAAGACAAAGAAACAAGTACAACAGCCTCATGGACAGGCCTCCATGCCTAAAAAACAGATGCTCAAAATGGCCGAAGATCTAATTACTTTGATCAGAGTTTCCCATCCCCCTCATTAGAGGCCTAGGCAAGAGACGGAATATGAATCTTCAGATCAGGTTTCTATTTCATCTGATTCCTCTTCTGATCAGGAATACTCTTCCTCCCTATGAGGATTCTGATGCTGAAGAATCTATCCCTTCAGCCTCTCCTCCTGAGCATTATTCTTTTGGGGAAACTTTACATACCATGAAGGGAGCATTTCCACTGGGGGAGCCAAGATTATTCAGAATCTAAGAAAAGGCTTAGACTTCCTTTTACTACCACAATACAGGCCCCTAGCTATCCCACCTGTGTTTGACGTAGATGTATTTTCAGTCTGACCCCTGACTCCTTACCTCCAGCTCCTGTTAAGCCGGACAGATACTACAGGGTTCCTGACTCTCATAAATTCCTATTCAAAAACCCTGCTGCTGTCCCAGAAACCATCTCTCAGGGTCCCAAAGGAGTCCAGGCTTCCACTGCAAAAAACCTTACTCCCTCTGACAGGGATTCTAGGGCACTGGACAAATGGGGAAAAAAGATTTACACTTCTGCTACCTTGGCTGCAAGGGCTTTAAATTGTCAGTTTCATATGCTCAGATAATATATAATGTCACTGCTTAAACAGAAAATATTGACAAATTCTGAATGTGTAGAAAACAAATGCGGGAATTATTGCATGCAGCTGAACAAGTTGGAAAGCATACTTTGCAATGTGGTTTTGATTCTCTGGAGGCCTCCTGCAGGGCCACAGTTACGGGTTCTGTCATTGGGAAGCATGCTTGGTTAAAGGAACAAAATCTACCTGATCATGTTAAAGCAAAATTATTAGATGCTCCATTACAGCATGATTTGTTTGGTGTTAAAGCAGAAGAGGTGTTAAAGAAAGTGGAGGACAAAGCTAAATCTATGCAAACATTAGAGGATTTCTTACAGGTACAGCCACCAAGATTTAGCAGACACTGGCCTACAAAGAATTGGTCCTTTCCAGTGTCAGACAGGCCACAAAGGGGCAGACACAGAAGCCCTAGAGGCAGATCCCAGCCCCAGGGTTCGTACAGGTCTAAACAGTGGGGTGTTTCTACCTCCAAAACTGGAGAAGACAAATCATAGCCATGCAGAAAACAGTCAAAATGACTTCCCCCTGCCTGCGCCAAGCACTTATCTTCTGGCAGTGCCTTTAGGGGGAAAACTAGCACTTTTTTCTCAAAATTGGCACAAATAACCCAGGACAAATGGGTCTTGTAGTGGCACAAGGCTACAGGTTTCACTTCCATAGTCTGCCAAGGGCAAACGGTTGGCCAGATTGCCAAAACATCAGTGGGCAGAGACACAAAAACAAGTTTTATCTATTCAACAAGTACCAAAGCAAGAGCAGGGACAAGGATTCTATTCAAGACTGTTCTTGGTGCCCAGAAAGGACAAAGCCTGGAGACCAATACTGGACCTATCTCTTAACATATCTGGATATTCCAAAATTCAAAATGTTGACTACAGCAGCTTCTGCCCATGTTGGGCAAGAAGGCTTAGCTTGTGACTTTAGATTTAAGAGGCACACCTGCATGTCCCAGTCAGACAAACATGCAGAAGATACCTCTGATTCAAAACTGGCTCAATGCACTACCGACTCTCTGCACTGCCCTTTGGCTTATCTACTGCGCCCAGGGTCTTCACAAAGCGCCTGGAGTCAGTAATTGCATACTGCAGACAGAAGAATACAAATATATCCTTACTTGGATGTCTGCCTCATTCAAGCAGAGAACAAGGACATTCTACTGCAGCATCTGGCGTTTGTAAAGAGATTACTGCCATGCCTAGGGTACACAGTCAACGAACAAAAATCAAAACTAGTACACTCAAGTGATAATATTCCTGGGTGCAAGCTTAAATACAACTGCCCAGGTGGCTTATCTCACGTATGACAAAGGCAACTACCTATTTCAAACTGTTGGCAACGAAGGCCCAGTTATCTGCAAGAAAAATTCTGCAGGCTTTGTGCTTCATGGCGTCCTGCATTCTACTAATTCCATATGCAAGACTGCATACGAGGAAACTTCAATGGTACCTAAAAAGTGTTTGGACCCAACATTGCCACAGCCTGGAAACAATAGTTACTCTCATACCCTGCCTGCAACAGGAGTTTCGATGGTGGGTGAAGGCCTGTCACCGGAACAAGGGACAGCCATTCACTCTACCCCCAGCCATACAGACATTAACAACGGATGCATCGGGTTATGCCTGGGGAGCCCACATGGCAGGAAGATGTATTCAGGACACATGGTCGCAAACCAAATGCATCTACATATCTATCAAAAAGAGATGCTAGCTGTTCAAAATGCCCTGACAACCTTCAAGGACCTACTTCATCCAGGGCAACTACTGATGGACAATACCATGGTCAAAGCAGGGAGGCACTCATTCTTACCCCCTTTGCAGACTAGCCATGACTTTGTGGGACACAGCATTGACTTACCAAGTACATCTGCAGGCACAATTCCTGCCAGGAAAGATAAATACTCTGGCAGACAAACTAAGCAGAAACCTCATGGATCCCCACGAGTGGAAATTGGATCCAGAAGTCTTCAGCATGGTAACAAGGAAATGAGGATGCCCGGACATAGATCTATTTGCCTCCCCTCACAACTGCCAACTCAAGCGATTCTGCACAAGGACTTATCACAGACAAGCATGAAAAGTGGATGCCCTATCTTTCAGCTGGAAAAACTAACCGTGTATGTCTTTCCTCCTCTGCCTCTCCTCCCCAAGGTACTCCTAAAGGTCAGACAGGAGAAGCCAAAAATGATACTGATTGCCCCAGACTGGCCACACCAGTACTGGTATCCAATCCTAAGGAACTTGTCTCAATGCCCAGCCTGGACCTTACCTCAAGTGCCTCATCTACTGTCCCAGCAGAACAATCTGATCCTGCGCAGCCAACACAAGACCTTGAATCTGGCAGCATGGCGGATAATGTAGTCATACAAAGCACAACCCTCACTAAAGCGGTGATGGATGTCATTTTGGAGGCCAGGAGGCCTAGTACGAGAAAATCCTATGCTGTAAAATGGAAGAGATTCTGTGCTTAGAACCAGGCACAAGGAATTGCCGCAACTGTTCCAAATATTCCTCAGATTTTGCAATACTTGATTGAGATGCTGGACAAAGGCCTATCCTTTTCATCTATAAAAATTCATGCCTCTGCCATTTTGGCTCATTACAATACAGAGCCACCAATCAAGTACCTCAGAGGGGCCAAAAATGTAAGGCCTCCAAGGAGATCACAAATACCTGCATGGGACCTCAATTATGTCTTGGAAAAACTCACCCTGCCTCCTTTTGAGCCAGCCGCTACAGCCGATATAAAGTTTTCATCTTGGAAAACAGCTCTGCTCCTTGCAATAACTTCTGCAAGACGAGTTTCAGAGCTACAGGCACTCATGGCTGTGGGACCTTTTAGCATTTTTTTTTTATCCAGACAGGGTTTCTCTGAGGACAAACCCGACATTTATGCCTAATGTAGTGTCCAGTGTGGCCATTAACCAAACTATTAATCTGCCTACTTTTTATCCAAACCCACAAAATAAGGGGGAGAGAATTCTGTATTCTTTGGACATACACAGCCAGTTACGCTTCTATTTGAACAGAACCAAAGCTTTCAGAGAGGCAGAGCAACTACTAGTGGCAGATCTGCAGGATCACAAGGAAAGGCTATCTTGAAGCAGACCATTTCAAAGTGGATAGGCCACTGCATTTGTTTCTATTCATAACATGGCAAGCCAGTTCCTAAGGGCATTAGACCACATTCAACCAGAGCAGCAACCACTTCAGCAGCCTTCCACAGGGGAGTACCAACCAAAGACATTTTAGAGGCTGCTACTTGGAGTTCACTGCACACCTTCACAAAGCACCATCACTTACCACTCTGCTCTAAATCCAGGGCAGGCTTTGCCACTGCAGTTCTGCAGGGCCGAATAGCCCCTCCTAATGCTATTTAGCTCCAGCCTCCCAACCTTAGCTTTGGGATTCAACCCAATTGTAATGACTGCAACCATGAAGCACGAACATAGTACAGTTGTGTACACTTACCATAAATGTAGATGTTAGTGTATTCGCTGCAGTCCAGGTTACCCACCCGCCGTCCCCCATTTCTTTGCTGGAACTTATCTGTGCTTCTGTATTCAACCTATGTGGTGTATGTGCTTGTAGATGAAGGCAAAATGTACACTTTGGTGCATGCATGCTTTATTGACATTTTTGCCTACCCTTTTGGGGGCACCTGACATCTGGGGCAAGAAAAACTGAAGAAAATGGTGTCTGCTGCATCTTTTATACTCCTGTCACACTGACATCAGGGAAGAGGCGACAGCAACCGACGGCGGACCTAGACTTTGGAATTCAGGCCGACTGAGGGTAGCCTACCAGCAGGATAACCCAATTATGACTGCAACAGTGAATACACTCAGATATCTACATTTATGGTAAATGTACACAACTGTACTTTGTGGATGCAAGATCCATCCCCCCTGCTGAGTGAGGAGGGTTGGGATTTGGGGTAGGTGCCAGGGTGGTACCGGTGAAAGGCTGCACAGTAGTGGGTACCAGTGCTGGCATGGCCAGTTTGGGGCAATCAGGATTGTCCTTGGTCTGTCCTGTCTTCCCTTGAAGAGGCAGGGGTGGGAATGCATAGATTGAGAGGTCTTCCCACTGTAAGGATAGGGCATCCATTTTCCATGCCCTGCTGTGAGGTGTCCTGGTGCAGAATTTGCTAAGCTAGTGCTTGCAGGGGGACGCAAAGAGGTCCACCTCTGGGGTCCCCCATTTCTAGGTTAGAATACTGAAGGTGCTGGGATCCAATTGCTCTTCGTATGGGTTTAGGAGATTTCTCAAGTAGTCTGCCAGGCAGTTTTGTTTGCCTGACAGGAACTGAGCTTGCAGATGAATTTGCATGTCCAAAGCTGTGTTCCACAGGGCCATGGCTAGCCTGCAGAGTGCATTCCCCCTGCTTGTTGATGTACCACATAACTGTGGTGGGGTCTGTCGGTTTTTATTAGCAGGGGTCCTGGTGAGAATAGCGACCTGAAAGCTGTCAGAGCATGCTAAGCAGCTAGCATCTTTTTGGTTGATGTGCAGATGAGGTTGACCTGGGCTCCAGTGGCACTGAATGCACTTGTCGTCCAGGTGAGCCCCCAGGCATAGTCTGATGTCTGTGGTTAGGGTCTGGGTTGTGTGGGGTTGAGTAACGATAAGTCCCTTGATGTCCTTCAAGGATGCATCTGCAGTCCTAACAAATGGGTTGTCCTGTCGTCAGGCAGCCCCTCGGTCGGCCGGATTCCAAAGTCTGGGTCTGGCCTCGGCTGGTGTCGCACTTCACCCGACGTCATCTCTGCTGGTCTTCGGGTATAAAGGCATCAGCCGATGCCATTTTCCTCAGTCTTTCTTGCCGCGTGGCGCCCGAAGCAGAAGCTGTTCGCAAGTGCCGGTCGGTCAGATCCAGAGATTACTACTACCGAATACTACTTCGAAGACTTCTAAAAAGCTAAGTACCCCGTTGGGGACTCTTTCTTGCCTCAGCCGATGTCAGAAAAAGTAAATAACTGTTTAACTTGTGGGAAACAAATACCTCATAAAGATTTCCACTCTTACTGTTTACCTTGTTTAGGCCCAGACCACGACGTAGCAGCCTGTTTAGCCTGTGCTTCCTTCAACCGACGAACGCTTAGGCGTCGGTCGGAGTTTGCTGAACAGTTTTTCGGCTCAGATTTTGCGTACATTATGCCGTCGGATCCTCTGACTTCTCAAATTGTTAAGAAACGCAAAGAAAAAGACCGACACTCGCGGTCCACGGTTTCGGCCGAAACCACGGTTAAGCAAACCGCGAGTGTCTCGGCTGAAACCGAGCAAACGGGTCAATCTTCAGCCGAATCCATGACTACTACCGAGGCTCCTGCTTCCCTAGTTGAATCGGCCTCTAAAGTTTTGCCTACTAATGTGGTTCCTCTAGAATTATCGGACACCATCCCTTTGGATGTCTCTACCCCAGCACGTGGTGCTGCTAGGCCTCCTGCAGCCATGTCTATAAAGGCCTTTGCCAGGGCTAAAGCAGCCAAAACTGCTAAATCAGTGCCTGTTAAGCCCCCCTCACACAGGCCCAGTTCCAGTTCTCAAATGCTTACTCTGGCAAAGGATCTCATCTCTTTAATAAGGGGATCCCAATCTCATCCAGACAGGGCCTCTCAGCCTCCAGAAAAGAGACCTAGAGCAGAGCCCCCTGAGCCAGTGTCCTCAGATGATTCTTCTGATGACTCAGACATTACAGACCATCCAGAGACTCCTTTTTCTACTTATGAAGATTCCGATGCTGAAGAATCTATTCCTTCTGCCTCTCCGCCAGAGGAATTTTCCTTTGGGGTAACCTTACATGCCATGAGAGAGCAATTCCAATGGCAGGGACAAGATTTCTCAGATTCAAGAAAAAGGCTTAGGACCGTTCTACATTTACCGCAACATAGGCCCTTAGCTATACCTCCAGTTCTACCTGTTGTGGATGATGCTTTTAATTGTTTGCACTGCTCCTGATACTTTACCTCCAGCCCCTGCCAAGCCCGATAGGTTTTACAGGGTACCGGACACTCACCACCACCTATACAAGGCTCCACTTGCAGATCCTGAGACTATCTCCCAGGGGCCTAAGGCAGTAGCTTCGACCTCAGCAAAAAACCCTCTCCCTTCTGAAAGGGAATCCAGGTCCTTAGAGAGATGGGGTAAAAAAGTTTACACCTCTGCTACTCTCTCAGCTAGAGCTTTGAACTGTCAGTTTCACATGATCCAATACCAAGAGTTTATGCTTGATCAGTTAACTAAGAAACTGTCCTCTGATGATTCCTTAGATAAGAAATATGTTTTAGAAATGGTGAATAACATTCATCAGGTTAGTAACCATTCTTTAAAATGTGGCTATGATGCACTGGAGGCTTCATTTAGATCAGCCATGACTGGCACAGTTATAAGAAGGCATGCATGGTTGAAAGAACAGGTCTTGCCGGATCATGTTAAAGCAAAGCTATTAGATGCTACTATGGATAAGGCCAGTCTATTTGGTTCTCCTGCCCAGCAAGTAATGAAGAAAATGGAAGAGAAGGCAAAATCTGTACAAACAGTTAAAGATTTCTTACAGGTTCAGCCCCCAAGGTTTAGCAGGAACTGGCCTTCCAAAATTGGTCCTTTCCAGACTCCTCTAAATCTCAGAGAGGCAGGAATAGACGTTCCAGAGGCAGAAATCAATCCAGAGGAGGTGCCTACAGAGGACGCCAGTGGCAAGGCAATAACCAACGAGGCACAGACACAACCACTGCCACTGCAACAGGACAATCACGGTGACTTGGCTCTGACACCGCCTACCAGGGAACAAATAGCAGCACCCTTAGGCGGAAAGTTAGCCTTATTTTCAAAAAATTGGCACTATATCACAAGAGACAAGTGGATTTTGCAGACTATAGACCAAGGCTACAGGTTTCATTTCCACACCTTACCAGTAAAGAGGAATGCCAAACCTACCTCCAAATCAGAAAACAGAAGCTCTAAAACAGATAGCTCAATTGACAAAGATGAGAGCTGTGGAAAGGGTACCACCAACAGAACAGGGCAAAGGATTCTACTCCAGACTCTTCCTTGTACCAAGAAAAGAGAAAAGTTAGAGACCTATTCTCAACCTGTCCGCTTTAAACGCATTCATCATTGTTCCCAAATTCAAAATGCTGACCCTACAGCAACTTCTTCCCATGCTGGGCAAGGAGTGTTGGCTGGTAACTCTAGATCTCAAGGAGGCATACCTGCACGTCCCCATACGACCAAATTGCAGAAGATACCTCAGATTTCTTGCAGGATCAGAGCATTATCAATTCTCAGCATTGCCCTTTGGCTTATCTACTGCGCCTAGAGTATTCACAAAATGCCTGGCATCAGTAATCGCTCATTGCAGGCTACAGGGAATCCAAATTTATCCATACCTGGACGACTGCCTGATACAAGCGGACAACAAAAGCAAGCTGACAAAAGACTTACAAAGAGTCATTTGCTTACTACAAGCCCTGGGATACACAGTCAATTTAAAAAAGTCAAGACTGATACCATCCCAAACAAGAACATTCTTGGGTGCAGAATTGGACACAGTAAAACAGATGGCATTCCTAACTGCAGAAAAACAAGAACAACTCCCTCTTTACTTCTTGGCATTAACAAAGCAGAACAAACTAACAGCAAGGAAAGTACTGCAGGCCTTGGGCTTCATGGCATCATGCATAATCCTGGTCCCCCATGCCAGACTGCATATGAGAAAGCTACAGTGGTACCTAAAGAATTTATGGTCTCAACACAGGCACAGCTTAGAAACCGAAATACCACTAATCCCATGCCTGAAACAAGAGTTCCTATGGTGGGCTCAAGCTTGCCCTTCCACAACCTTCAAGCAAGCCAAACCATCACAACGGACGCCTCAGACCTAGGTTGGGGGGCCCACATGCTGGACAAATGCATACAAGGATTATGGACTCCAGATCAACTGCACCTGCACATAAATCAGAAAGAAATGCTGGCAGTAAAACTAGCAATCCAGAATTTCAGACCATTCCTCAAAGAAGGCCATTTAATGATAAGGACAGACAACACCACAGTCATGTGGTACATCAACAAACAGGGAGGCACTCATTCATACCCCCTATGCCGAATGACTCTGGACCTATGGAATATGGCTGTGAGCTACAACATTCAGTTACAGGCAATATTTGTACCGGGAAAAGAAAACATCCTAGCAGACATGTTAAGCAAAACTACCTCGGATGCCCACGAATGGATGCTACACCCGGACATCTTCAAGGCCATCACACAGAAATGGGGAATGCCACAAATAGACCTATTCGCATCCACACTCAATCACCAGCTCAAGAAATTCTGCACAAGGACATACCACCCACTTGCATGGAAGGTGGACTCTCTATCCTTCAGTTGGAAAGGCCTGACAGCATATGCATTTCCACCTCTTCCTTTGATGCACAAGGTACTACTGAAAATCAGAGGAGCGTCCAAGGATAATTCTGATAGCTCCAAATTGGCCAAGACAACACTGGTACCCATTGCTGAGGAGCATGTCTCGGGGGAGAACGTGGACACTACCCCTGATGCCTTTGATGTTAACTCAGAACGACTACAACATCATGCATCCAAACCTAAAAACTCTGCAACTGACTGCCTGGAACATTACATAACAGCAGCTAACCCAGATTTATCCCAAAGGGTTAAAGACATTATCCTTGAGGCCCGCAGACCTTCTACAAGAAGGAACTATGCAGGGAAATGGAAAAGGTTTGTCATTTGGAGTACTGAAAGAGGAAAAGATGTGTCAGATAGATATTGCCAACATCCTGGAGTATTTGGCAGAGCTTCTCCATACAGGCCTGTCCTACTCCTCCATCAAGATACATGCATCAGCTATTTCTGCAGAATACAGCTTCGATCCCCCTGTCTTCTCACATCCTCTACTCAGGCAGTTCCTCAGAGGAATCAAGAATGTAAAACCTCCTAGGAAACCACCATTACCAGCATGGGACTTGAACTTTGTGCTAGAAAAATTGACACTCCCTCCATTCGAACCAGCAGCAACAGCAGATCTTCAAAAAAAAAACTGCTTTCCTACTGGCAATTACTTCAGCAAGAAGGGTTTCGGAACTACAGGCCTTAATGGCAGTACAACCCTTCCTAATCTTCCATCAAGATAGAGTATCCATGAGAACTAATCCTACATTTATGCCTAAGGTGGTATCCAGAGTGTCTCTAAACCAGGCAATCCACCTACCTACCTTCTTTCCCAATCCACAGAACAGGGGGGAAAGACTGCTGCATACCTTGGATGTACATAGACAGTTGCGCTACTACCTGGACAGAACCAAGGGCAATAGAAAAACTGACCAGCTTCTAGTAGCTTATGCAACAGGAAGGGAAGGAAAAGCAATTTCCAAACAGACAATCTCCAAGTGGATAGGAAATTGCATAAGATTCTGTTACTCCTATCATGGAAAGCAAATTCCACAGAACATAAGACCTCACTCTACAAGGGCTATAGCCACTACCACAGCTTTCTTACGAGGAGTGGCTACCAAGGACATTATTGAGGCGGCTACTTGGACCTCCGTGCATACATTTGCCAAGCATTATAACTTACCTCTATACTCTAGATCCCGAGCAGGGTTTGCCACTGCTGTATTGCAAGGGATCCTAACTACACCATAATTCTTCTTCCTCCTCCCCTAGTTTGGCTATGGTATTCTACCCAGTTGGGAGGGTGGCCTAATGGTTAAGGTGTTTGCCTTACAAACACAAGGTGCAGGGTTTGAGTCTCACAAGGGATAATTGGCTAGGCTTAAAATGACTCGCAAGGGCAGTTAGCTTAGTACTAACCTATAACCTATTTGTTAGGACTGCAGATGCATCCTTGAAGGACATAGTACAGTTTTGAACCTACCATAAATGTAGATGTCCGAACAGGATAGCATCTGCAGTCAGGATTACCCACCCTCCTTCCCCTCTGTGGTACTCCTAGGGTATTTACCCTCCTAATAGCTAGCTGGGGGGGGATCTCTTATGGTGTATTTGTTTGTATATATGTACATACATGCTTATTTTTTGTGTTTGCCTACTATCTTTTTTTGGAAACATTGGCATTTACCCAAAATTTAGTTTTCCAAGAGGGCAACTGGCATCTGGGGCAAGAAACACTGAGGAAAATGGCGTCGGCTGATGCCTTTATACCCGAAGACCAGCAGAGATGACGTCGGGTGAAGTGCGACACCAGCCGAGGCCAGACCCAGACTTTGGAATCCGGCCGACCGAGGGGCTGCCTGACGACAGGACAACCCATTTGTTAGGACTGCAGATGCTATCCTGTTCGGACATCTACATTTATGGTAGGTACAAAACTGTACTTTGTGGTTGCATGCTGCTGCCCATCAAAGAAAGTCTGTCCTTGGGCAAGGTATGATAGGTATGACTGTTTCCATGTCCTGAGAATGTTGGCTCCAAAGACTTAAGTACCATTGATGTTTCCTCGTTTGCAGTCTGGCATATGGCATTAGGATGCAAGAAGCCATGAACCCTAGGGCCTGCAGGATTTTCCTTGTGGATAGCTGGGTTCTGATGGCCATTTTAGTGAAGTAGCCTGTCAGGCTTGTTTTTCTGGAGTAAGGAATGCCATCTGGGATGCTGTGTCCCATCTTGCTCCCATGAATACAATCTTTTGACTGGGAACTTGTTTTGATTTTTTTTTTTTTGATAGCGTACCCCAGGGAGGTTAGAAGGTTCTTTACAAATGCCAGGTGCTGCAACAGCTGTTCCTGACTGCCTGAATCAGGCAATTGTCCAAGTACGAGTAAATTTGAATTTCTGTGCAGTAAGCAATGGCTGGAGCCAGGCATTTTGTGAATACTCTAGGAGTAGTGGATAAGCCAAAGGGAAGTGCAGAGAACTAATTATGCATAGATCCTGCCCTGAAACATAGGCATTTTCTGCACGAGGCCCTGATAGGGATGTGCAGATGGGCTTCTTTTAGGTCTAGGGTGGCTAACCAGGTATCTTTGGACAGCATGGAAAGAAGCTGATGAAGGGTGGGCATTTTGAGTTTTGGTACCACCAGGAAGGAGTTTAGAGTAGAAAGATCTAGGATTTGGCACCAAGTGCCCTCTTTTCTGGGAACCAGGAAAAGTCTGGAATAGAACCCTTGACCTATCTGTTCAGCAGGAGTAGGTTGAATTGCCCTTATGGAGAGCAGGGATTGAACATGGTTTTGTGCCTCTTCCCACTCGTTTGGAGAAAGGTCTGGGAATCCTTTTGGGGTTTGCAATGAGTGGAAGTAAAATTTGTACCCCTGGGATACAATGCTGAGGACCCATCGGTCTTTGGTGATGGAGGTGCAGTTTTTTTTGCATGATGGGCAAGTTTTCCTCCTAGGGGCCCAAGCAGGTGTGCAGAGGTGAGGAGTGGAATGAAGTCACTATGAATCCTTTCCGTAAGGGGGTGGCTTAGCACTCCCTGTTTTTGAAGTGGAGGCACTCCATTGCTTAGATCTCTGCATACCCTGTAGTCTGGGGGGTCTTTCACTGGGTCTAGTTTGAGATGGCCTTGAGGGGGCTGGAAAGGACTAATGTTTCGAGGGGCAATGCCTACTGAATCTTGGAGGCTGCACTTGCAAGAAATCTTTGACTGTTTGCATAGATTTTTCTTCCATCTTTTATAGAACCTTTTCTGCTTTGGTGCCAGATTGTCCTTGTTCAAAGGGGCATCTAGTAATGTGATTTGACATGGTCTGACAAGGTTTGCTCGTTAGGCCAAGCATGTCTTCTCAGTACAGAACTAGTGACTGCTGCCCTGCAAGATGCTTCTAGGGCGTCAAAGCCACATTGCAGTTTGCTTGCTGACTGGGCTTGCAGAATGCATAAGCTATTGTAATTTATTTTCTGCAGAGTCTGTAAAGGTAGCTAATTTTTGCTTGTTCCATAATATGTTGCTGGTATTTCAGCATGTGAAACTGGCAATTAAATGCCCTAATGGCAAGAGTTGCAGAGGTGTACAATTTTTTTACCCCATCTATCTAGAGCTCGGGGAATCCCTGTCCGAAGGGGTGTGATTCTTAGCTGTAGTTGCTTTTATACCTTTAGGCCCCTGGGAAATGACCTCTGCGTCAGCAGTAGGATTTTTGAAAATAAATTTGAGTTGGGAATTCTGTAGTACCTGTCTGGTTTCCTTGGAGCAGGGGGTAGAGTCAGGAGTTAGGCTGGGTTCCATAAAAACATCCACAACTGGAGGTATAGAGGTCTATGTTGTGGCAAATCTAGAAATTCTGAGTCTCTTTTTGGATTAAGGATAGTCTTGGCATTCCCAGTGGAAATACTCTCAAAGTAGGGTTTCACCAAAAGAAAAATCCTATGGAGGGGGAAGCAGAGGGAATGGATTCCTATGCATCTGAATCCTCTTAAGCAGATAAGGGCATGTCTTCATATTCAGAAACCTCAGAGTCTGACTCCTGGTCTGTTAAAGCTGCTGAGGACAGGTCTCTCTCTCAGCAGGAGAAGGCTGGCTTCCCCTAATCAGCATAATCAGGTTTTCTGCCATTTTAAGCATTTGATGCGGCAAGGAAGCAGGTGCTTGAGATTGGGTCATCGTTTTTAGGTGTAGCTTGTACTCTTGGCCTTAGAAACTCGGTAGTTTTAGAACTGAAGATGTGAAAGAAGTCATCTGTGTCGAATATCGGTAGTGCGAAGAACTTCCTCAGAAGCTGTCTGCACAGCGGCTCCAAACCCATCCAAGGTAGAGACATCTGCAGGTCCTGTAGTAGACTCTTGCGGCATGCCGGACTCCAAACGCATCTCTGTAGTGGCCTGCGAATCCATCGAAGTGGGTATCAGAGGCTGTGAAAGCACCTCACTAAGTACCGGCAAACTGGCGACTGGCGTAACGGAAGTATCATCGGCAGCTTTGGACCTATAAGGTCTGTCGCTGTCTTTATCCTTACGTTTTTTTTAGAAGATCAGTAGTCTGGTTTACTGAAGCCATTTCAGAATGCAGAGATCAAGAGCAAAAGTATTTAGCGACAATAAGGGCCTAACTACAAACAGTTTGGGTGTTCAACAAAGCACAAAACGGACTGCGAGTTACGTTGTGGTCTGGGCCTAAACAGGTGACGCAGTAAGAATGGAAATCTCTGTATGGTATTTGCTTTCCACAGGCAAGACTATGCTTTTTCTGACATCGGTTAGAGCAAGAAAAAAGGATCCCCAATGGGGTACTTAGCTTTAAAAGACTTCAGGATGATTCAATTCGGAAACGAAAACTCAGCGGCCGACTAGCACTCGTGTGAACTGCTTCTGCTATGGGATCCTTGGCAAGAAAGACTGATTAATGGCATCGGCTGCCTCTTTTTTTATACCTCTGACGTCAGTCCTGCAGCGACAGCAACTGACACTGAAATACTAAGTCTCTGGTATTCGGGCTGACTGAGGGCTTACCTGCAGGCAGCTAACCCAATTGTGATGACTGCAGCAGTGAAACATGAAGAACATCCTGCTGTTATTGCGGCGGCACCAGACAAGCAATCCAGGCAGATTCCTTCCTGTTCCCTGCTGCCATCAGATAGACGGTAAGGAGATGGACAGACTAGGGGGAAAAAGATGTACACTTCCTCTACCCTGGCCTTTAGGCCCATTAATTACCAGACTCTCATGGTAAAGTATGCTGTAGATCTGGTTTCCCAGGCATCTACATTGCTCTCTTCTATGCCTGATTCCCCTACAAAGCCTCAAGTGGCCTCTTGGCTTTCCTTAGCAGAACAGGTAGCCAGGCATTCCATAAAATGCAACTATGATGCTGCTGAATCCTCAGCCCCGATCAGCCACATCTGCCTCTATTATGCAGATGCTCCTGGCTTGGACTTCAATCCCTCCCAAATGACTTCAAGAACAAGATCCTGGATGCTCTCCTGGGCAACAAGTTCCTCTTTGGCAAGCAATCTGCTGAACTATTCAAACGTTTGCAGAAAAAAACAAGGAATTGGAGGACTTGAAGCATTTTCTGATATCCCCAGTTACAAAATTCTATAGGGACTACCCTGACAAACCTAGCTTTAAGAAGGCACCTGCTCCTTCCACTTCCTCACAGCATAGGAAAGAGCCTAGGAAACCCTCATCCCTAAGACCACTCCCTTCCAATCTACCCCTGGGCAACCCTTTCCTGACGGACCAAACTGTGTGACTGCCTAAATCCTCTCCATCTCCCCCTATCCACCTGGGCCTCTCACTGTCTTCCCCCTATGGCAATAAATCACTTCAGACTGCTGGGTCTTCACAATAGTGGAGAAAGGGTACTTTATGAAAATCATTACCAAAAGGTATACCCCTACCTCCAAAAAAAAATTTATCTGATACCCTAGGTCTTTCAGGATTTATCTCTGGGTACCAGAGAGGATTCCAACAGGACAAGAGGGTCACTGGTTTTACTCCAGGCTCTTCCGGGTCCCCAAAAAGGAGGGCCAATGGAGGTCTATACTGGACCTTTCCCAGTTAAACCCTTTCCTGCATGTATCCTCCTTCTGCATGCTATCCCTTCCACTTTTGACACCCGGTGCCTTCATGGCCACTCTGGACCTGAAGGAGGCTTATCTCCATATCGCCATTCACCCCGGACTTCAGGAGATTTCTACATTTTGCTGTGCCATCCTCATTATTTACTGCCTTTCCCTTTGTGAAAACTCTTGGTGCTGCAGACAAACCAAAGTGTCTAGCCCTAGCAGTGCAGAATAAAAGGCATTCAGGTCTACCCTTACCTAGACACTCTACTCATCCAAGAAGAGGAGGCAAGTACTCTTCAGGCACACTGAAGATTCACGGTCTCATCGAGGTCTGGAGTTTACTTTGAACATACTGAAGTCCTCCCTCACCCCACCCCAAGACCAGATCTTCTTGGGTTGCAGAATAAGGGCAGACTTGATGGACCTTCCTCCCGCAAGACAAGGTCACATTTCTAACAAACTTCATACACCTACTTCTAGTCACCCACATCTCAGCCAGGGAATTTCTATGCCTTCTAGGCCTAATGGCAGCTAATCTTCCAAAGCTGCCCTTGGCCAGGTTGCACAAGAAGTTCCAGTGGTACATGAAAAATGTCTGGTCCCAGCACAATCACCCCCTGGCTTTCAAGTGCCCTTCCTGAAAAAAAAACTTGGGGTGGTGAATCAAGCAAATAAGCCAGAATCCAGGTCATCTACAGCCCACCAAAGCAGTCTAATTCATGTACACAGATGCCTCCGATCCCAGATTGGGGGGGGGGGCCACCATGAACGGACTAGTAAGTACAGGCTCAGTGGGAGCTGTCTCTCCAGAAAAAAAATGGTCTGTATTATAACAGCGAATGATCAAAAGATCGAACACTGTTATATCGAACCCAAAACAGAGAAGAAACGTAAATGAGTGAACTACCAGAACAGTGATTCCTCCCCCAGGGGAAAAAAATCGCTGTTCACAAAAAAAGACACAGTAAACACAAGTGGGGGCTTTGCCACCCCTACTTAAATATACCAACTCAGAGATTGCAGTATAGTGCCGAAAATGGCAAAGTGATGGAAGTGGCCAAGCAACTCCTTTCCCAGGGAAGGAATTCACTTAAAAGCCACTTCATCATTTTACATTTTCGACATTTGAAGTTAGACCAAGACACATCCGACACAATGCGTCTTCGGTGTTCTGATAGGAACCTGCAAAAACATATCACTGTGAGGGAAATGACTGCTCTCCTCCTAGCCCTGAAGACCTTCCTCCTGCTCATACAACCTGGTCCAGTACAAGTCTTCATAGACAACACCACATTGATGTGGTACATCAACAAGTGGCGGGGGGGGGCCAGATCCTATTTACTTTGCAGGTTGGCATTACAAATATGGGAATTGGCCACTCGGTGCAATGTAACATTGCAGGAGGTATACATCCCATTACAGGGCAACCATCAGGCTGATGCCCTCAGCAGATCTTGGTCTCTAAATCACAAATGAATGTTACACAGGGATGTTAGACATGTCCACCAATGGGACAATCCACAGATCTGCTGGACTCCTCTCAGAACAGATAACTACAGCTATTCTGCTCCAGGCTCTCTCCTCACAACTAACGTGGAAAGTGGGTGCCTTTTCATTTTCATGGAGGGGGCTGTTCCTATATGCCTCCCCCAGAAGATCTTGCTGAAAATTCAGCGGGACAAACCAAAAATCTTGCTGGTGACCTCCTATTGGCCGAGGCAGCTTTGGTTCCCCCTTCTATCTCTTGCCAAGGGCAGTCACCACAAGTTGCCTCACAAGGCGGACTTTCTCACACAACAGAAGGGGGTCTCTCATCTGCAAACCCTCAGCCATACCCTGTGTGTTATAAACCACTGATCCCTTTCAGGCACCTTTACTCAGATGTGCTATCTGGCCTGCAGGAGGCCAGGAAACCTACTACCAGGAGATTCTACTTAGCAAAGCAGAAAAGGTTCTCCAGCTGGTGTCTTCAAAGGCAACTAGAACCTTTCCAGGCAGATGTACCTGTAGTTCTAGCCTGTTTGTGTGAGCACCTAAAATCAACTTTCATATTCATTGAAAGTCCATTTGTCTGCACTTCAGCCTGCTTTACCTATGTATCTACCGCTATTATCGAGATTAGAGATGAAAGTCCTAAAGGGGTTCTCCACATCAGACTAAGGAAGTCTATCCCTCCTCCTTGGGACTTTAACTTTGTTCTATTGAACCTGGCCACTGCCCCCTTTGAGCCTGCAGCTTCTGCAACCTTAAAGATGTGTACCTGGAAGACTGTTGCTAGTAGCCCTTCAGCTAGAAGAGTCTGAGCTGCAAGCACTCATGGCTACTCCACCCTACCCTACACGTTTCCACAGGAATGTTCTTCGTGTTTCACTGTTGCAGTCATTACATTTGGGTAATCCTGCTGGCAGGTTGCCCTCAGCCGGCCTGAATTCCAAAGTCTTGGGTCCTGCGTCGGCTGCTGTCGCCCCCTCCCTGACGTCAGGTGTATAAAAGTAGTAACCAATGCCATTTTCTTCAGTCTTTCTTGCCGCGCGGTGCCCGAAGCAGAAACAGTTCGCAAGTGCTGGTTGGCCGACTCCTGAGATTTTTGTGTTTGAGTTTCAGATCCGAAGTCTTCAATAAAGCTAAGTAACCCCGTTGGGGAAACGTTTTTCTTGCTCCAGACAGATGTCAGAAAAAGTTAATAATTGTATTTCTTGTGGTAAGCAAATACCTCAAGGATTTTCATTCTTAATGTATTCCTTGCCTAGGTCCTGATCACAACATTACTGGTTGTCTGTTTTGTGCTAGTTTAACCAACACACTATTAAGCGTCGATATGGTTTTGCTTTAAACTTTTTTTAGACAGCAGTTTAATTATCCTGAAATGTTGGATACATCTGACTACTGGAGTTTACAAAAAACGCAAAGAAAAGGATAGAGAAAAACAACCGAGGCCCAAAACCAACGACAAAGCTTTTCCTAAGCCAGACGCCGGTTCTCAGTGAGGTGCTTTCGCAGCCCCTGACGCCCGCTACTTTACAGTCGCAGGCCGCTACGGACTCCCACATGGAGTCGGCCATGCCGCTGGATACTCATGGTATTGGAGCCTCAGACGCTAATCCCTCAGATGGGTCCGGAGCCGCTGAGCAGGTACCGGCTTCTGAGGGTGTATTCAGACCTAAACATCTTTACATTAAAGCAACTTCAACTTCAAAGGCTAAAGCAAATAAACAAACTCGAGCCACGTGGACAGGCCTCTATGCCCAAAAACAGATGCTCAAGATGGCCGAAGACTTGATTACCTTGATCAGGGGTTCCCATCCCCCTCCTGATAAGAGGCCCAGGCAAGACACTGACTAAGAATCTTCAGATCAGATTTCTATTTCTTCTGATTCCTTTTCTGATCAGCAATATTCTCTTCCCCCCCATGAGGATTCTGATGCTGAAGAATCTGTTCTTCAGCATCTCCTAAGGACTATTCCTTTGGGGAAACCTTGCATACCATGAGGGAGCATTTCCACTGGGAGAGCCAAGATTTTTCAGAATCTAAAGAGGCTCAGGGATTTTCTTTTACTACCTCAGCACAGGCCTCTAGCCATTCCACCTGTGTTAGACATTGTAGATGTGTTTTCAGAGTCTAGTCTGACACCTGACTCCTTACCCCCAGCCCCTGTTAAGCCTGACAGATATTACAGGGTTCCTGACTCTCATTTCTTTTTAAAACCCTGCTGCTGACCCAGAAACTATTTCACAGGGTCCAAAGGGAGTTAAGGGGCTTCCATGGCAAAAAACCCAACCCCCTCTGACAGAGATTCAAGGGCACTGGATAGATGGGGAAAAAAGGTTTACACATCTGCAGCTTTGGCTGTAAGGGCCTTAAACTGTCATTTCATATGCTTAAGTATCAGCAACATGTCATAGATTGCTTAAACAGAAAATGTTATTAAATACTGAATGTGCAGAAAACAAGGAAATGCAGGATTTATTGTATGCAGCAGAACAAGTTGGAAGGCATACTTTGCAATGTGGTTTTAATTCTTTGGAGGCCTCCTGCAGGGCCGCAGCTACCAGTTCTGTAATTAGGAGGCATGCTTGGTTAAAGGAACAAAATCTGCCTGATCATGTTAAAGTTAAATTACTAGATGCACCTTTACAGCATGATACTTTGGTGTCAAGGCAGAAGAGGTGTTAAAGAAAATGGAGGACAAAGTTAAATCAATGCAAACTGTCAAAGATTTTTTACAAGTACAGCCACCTAGGTTTAGTAGACACTGGCCTACAAAAAATTGGTCCTTTCCTGTGTCAGACAGACCTCAAAGGGGCAGACCCAGACACCTTAGGGGCAGATCCCACGTGCATGGTTCTTACAGACCCAAGCAATGGGGTGCTTCTACCTCCAAAGCTGGAGACGATTGATCACAAACATACAGAAAACAGCCTCAATGACTTCCCCCTGCTTGCACCAAGCACTTATCTTCTGGCAGCACCCTTAGGGGGGAAACTGGCACTTTTTGCTCAGAATTGACACATCATAACCCAAGACAAGTGGGTTCTAAACAGTGTCACAAGGCTACAAGTTCCATTTCCATACTCTGCCGAAGGCAAACGGCTGTCCAGATCTGCCAAAAAATCAATGGGCAGAGGCAAAAAACAAGTCCCATCCCTCATGGACATGGGGACCATTCAAGTACCAGAGCTAGAGCAGGGACAAGGTTTTTACTCAAGACTGTTCTTGGTACCCAGGAAGGACAAGGCCTGGAGGCCAATACTGGACCCATCTATTCTGAACACTTTCCTGGATTCCAAAATTCAGAATGTTGACCTTGCAACAGCTTCTGCCCATGCTGGGCAACAATGCTTGGCTTGTGACTTTGGACCTAAGAGGCATACCTGCATTTTCCAATCGGACAACTATGCAGAAGATACCTCAGATTCAAGGCAGGTTCAATGCATTACCAATTCTCTGCACTGCCCTTTGGCGTATCTGCTGTGCCCAGGATCTTTACAAAGTGCCTGGCACCAGTAATTGCATTCTGCAGACAGAGGAATACAAATATACCCTTACTTGGATGACTGTCTCATTCAAGCAGAGAACAAGGACATTCTTCAACATCTGGCATTCGTGAAAAGACTTCTAACATGCCTAGGGTACACAGTCAGCAAAAAGAAATCAAAACTAGTACCCTCAGAAGAAATTACATTTCTGGGTGCAAGCTTGAATACAACTGCCCAGATGGCTTATCTCACGCCAGACAAAGGCACCTGACTACCTATTTCAAAATGTTGGCAAGAAAGACCCAGTTATCTGCAAGAAAAATTCTGCAGGCTTTGGGCTTCATGGCATCCTAATTCCATATGCAAGACTGCATATGAGGAAACTTCAATGGTACCTAAAAAGTGTTTGGATTCAACATTCACACAGCCTGGAAGCAGTTATTACTCTCATCCCCTGCCTGAAACAGGAGTTTCGATGGTGGGCAAGGGCTTGTCACCAGAACAAGGGACAGCCATTCACATTACCTCCAGCCGGGCAGACACAACGGATGCATCAGACTATGCCTGGGGAGCCCACATGACAGGAAGAGAGGCATTCAGGGCACATGGTCCTCAAACCAAATGCATCTACATATCAATCAAAAAGAGATGTTAGCTGTGCAAAATGCCCTGACCGCCTTCAAGGACAAACTTCATCCAGGACAACTACTGATAGACAGACAGCACCACGGTCATGTGGTATATAAACAAGCAGGGGGGGGTGCACATTCTTACCCCCTTTGCAGACTAGCCATGACCTTGTGGGGCACAGCTTTGACTTACCAAGAACATCTGCAGGCACAATTCCTGCCAGGAAAGGAAAATACTCTGGCAGACAAACTAAGCAGAAACCTCATGGATCCCCACAAGTGGAAACTGGATCCACAAGTCTTCAGCATAACAAGGAAATGGGGATGCCCGGACATAGATCTATTTGCCTCCCCTCTCAATTACCAACTAAAAAGATTCTGCACAAGGACTTATCACAGACAAGCATGGAAAGTGGATGGCTTTATCAGTATATGCCTTTCCTCCACTGCTTCTATTCCCCAAGGTGCTCTTAAAGGTCAGACAGGAGAAGCCAAAGATGATACTGATTGCCCCAGACTGGCCACGCCAGTACTGATATCCAATTCTAAGTAACTTAACTCTATACCTAGCTTGGCCCTTACCTCAAATACCTCGACAACTGTCCCAGCAAAACAATCAGATCATGCACAGCCAACTCGGGACATTAAACTTGGCTGCATGGCAGATAATGTCGTACAAAAAACACCTCTCAGTAAAGCTGTGATGGATGTCATTCTGAAAGCCAGAAGGCCTAGCACTAGAAAGTCTTATGCTGGAAAATGGAAGAGATTCTGTGCCTGGAACCAGGCACAAGGAATCAATACAGCTGTACCAAATATTCCTCAGATTTTGCAATACTTAACTGAGATGCTGATCAAAGGCCTATCTTTTTCATCAATTAAAATTCATGCCTCTGCCATTTTGGCTCATTACAATACAGAGCCACCACTTTTTTCTCATCCTTTAAGGCAGTACCTCAGAGGAGCCAAAAATTTAAGGCCCCCAAGGAGACTACCAATACCTGCATGGGACCTCAACTATGTCTTGGAAAAACTCACCCTACCTCCTTTTGAGCCAGCGGCTACTGCCAATGTGAAGTTTGTCTTGGAAAACAGCGCTGCTCTTAGCAATTACTTCTGCAAGACGAGTTTCAGAGCTACAGGTGCTCATGGCTGTGGAACCTTTCATCCAGACAGGGTCTCCCTGAGGACAAACCCAACATTTATGCCTAAAGTAGTGTCCAGTGTGGTGCTTAACCAAGCCATCCATCTGCCTACCTTTTACCCAAATCCACAGAACAAGGGGAAGTGAATTCTACATTCTTTGGACATGCATAGCTTAGATTCTACTTGGACAGAACCAAAGCTTTCAGGAAGATACAGCAATTATTAGTGACATATGCTGCAGGATCACAAGGAAAGCCTATCTCAAAGCAGATTATTTCTAAGTGGTTAGGACACTGCATTCATTTCTGCTACTTACACCATGGCAAGCCAGTGCTTAAGGGAATTAGGCCTCTTTCCACCAGAGCTGCAGCCACCTCAGCAGCATTTCTCAGGGGAGTACCAACCAGACGCATTTTAGAGGCGGCTACTTGGAGTTCAGTGCACACCTTTACAAAGTGCTATCATCTGCCACTAAATACAGGGCAGGCTTTGCTACTGCAGTTCTGCAGGGCCTCTTAGCCACTCCTACTGCTGTCTAGTACCAGCCCCCCAACCATAGCTTTGGGACTCTACCCAAATGTAATGACTGCAACAGTGAAACACGAAGAACATAGTACAGTTGTGTACACTTATCATAAATGTAGATGTTCGAGTGTATTCACTGTTGCAGTCCAGGTTACCCACCCAAATTCCCCCTTTTTTCTTTTGAATCTTACCTTTCCTTCTCTGATTTATACTACCTATGTGGTGTGTTTGCTTATAGATGAAGGTAAAATTTATATTGGTGTATTTATATAAAATTTGACCCCCCCTTTTTGGGGGCACCTGACATCTGGGGCAAGAAAAACTGAAGAAAATGGCGTCTGCTACTTTTAATACCCCCTGACGACCTGACGTCAGGGTGGGGGTGACAGCAGCCGACGCAGGACCCAAGACTTTGAAATTCAGGCTGGCTGAGGGCAACCTGCCAGCAGGATTACCCAAATGTAATGACTGCAACAGTGAAATACACTCTAGCATCTACATTTATGGTAAGTGTACACAACTGTACTTTTCAGTTCATACTAAGCCCTCCTTCATGCACAAAGTGATCAACGAAATGTCCCTTAACCAATCTTCATTTACCCACCTTCTTCCATTCTCCACAGAATGACAGACAGACTGGGCTCCATTCCCTGGATGTTCACAGGCAACTGAGGTCTTATCTGGATAAGACTTAAGGACATTAGAAAGTCCAACCCAACTCTTTGTATCATTTCACCCTGGGGGAAGCTGTATCAAAACAGACCACCTTCCTGGATCTGTAAAACTGTCCTCCTGTTACTCCTTCCATGATAGAGCTACCACACACAAAGCCCATTCCATTAGAGCAGTGGCTTCTTCAGGGGCATTTCTCAAAAGGCATTGATACTGCCACTATCCTAGAGGCAGCCACAGTCTTCTGTACATACCTTCACCAAGCGCTATAAATTGGGTAATACCTCTAGAGTTAGGGCAGGATTTAAGAGACATCCTCCATGGATTCCTGGAGACTGCTACGTCTTCCTCCACCCCTTTTTCTACATGAGCTGTGGTACTCTCCCACATGTAAGAATACTGCAACATGAGAAGAGGGCATAGAATAGTTATATCTTACCATAACTGTAGATGACATTTTCTTCCAAGCTGCAGTATTAATTCCCTCCCTCCCTCCTACCCCCCTTGAGGGACTTTTCCCTATCTGGATGGCATCCTTTCTTTATCCTTAGACTGTTGTCCAACTGGGCAGTCAGTTCTGAGGTCTGTGCATGCAAATGTCTCATTTATGGCCTACAGTTTATGGCCCCCCCATGTTATGTCCCTTGCACCAGACAGCAACCGGGCTTAAGCTTTGGTAGATAAGCCGGACGTTTGGGTCACCTGAGGCGGAGGTTCCCACATGTGAGAATACTGAACATGGAAGAGAGAGGGCATCTATGGTTATGGTATGATTTTACACTGACATCAGCTGCCTTGCTTTATAGCACTGACGACCTGACAGACTACAGGCGACTGCAGTCGATGCAAAAACATTGACTGGTATACATGCCGGCAGAGGGCTACCACAGCATGGAATAATGCACAGGTGATGACTGCAACAGTGAAACAGTAACATCTATGGTTATGGTAATATTTTACACAACTATCCGTGCCACTTTGGATTTCTTCACCTCCATGTCCCTACACACTAAGCCTCCAGCCCCTAAGAAGCTAGACGGGTATTATAAAGCTCCTGTAGCAGACCCCTCTGTGATCTCAGTAGTCTCTGATAAGGCCTCCAGATCTCTTCCTTCCACTTCCCTTCCCCCCATGGATAAGGACAGTAGGCAACTAGAGGGGAATGAGAAGTAACCGTGGTTAAGCATAGAGAAGACCAGAGGGACAATCATGGCCCAAAGCATCCCTTGGTGACTACCCCATTTGAGGGATCATGGCAAAGAACCTGCTGCACTTGTTTAAGGGAAAAGTGAATAACCCTCTGCATGGCTGGCCCCATCAATGGAAAATTATCTGTTGCTTTGAAATTGAGACTATGGGTGAGGCAACAGGATGGACATGCTTAGTTTGTCTGCAATCTTGTTGGCTTTCCCTGGTATTTGTACTCTTATTAGAAAGTGTCTGGAAGAGATCACCCATTGCCACATACTCACTGCTTCCTGACATAGCGGATAAGATTTGGTTCCTCCCTGTTTGTTGATCTACCAGACTACTGACATGTCCATCTGAGCAGCAATTGTACAGAAGGGGAGAGCATCTTGTAAGGCTTGCAATTCTAGAACTTTCATGTCTGTAACATTGATGTGTCTTGGTCTCTTCTGGAGACCATGTACCTTAGCAAGTACGGCCCCCCACCACCACAGTTGGGAGGAGTCCATGGCTGTTGGCAGGTAAGCACCCTTAGTTTTCAGGACTGTGAATTACCAGACCCACATGACTAAGTACACCATGAAACTTGTGACCCAATTGTCTAAGATAGTTTCTGATATGCCTGTCACTGAGAATAAAGCTCTGGCATCTTCCCTTATCTCGCTGCATCCTCAGAGGTGGCCAGACATTCCATCAAATGCAGCTACGATGCAGCTGAGGCTACCTCCAGAGCTGCAGCAGCTTCCTCAGCATTAAGAAAAATTGCCTGATTGAAACTTCAACCCTCCCTGAGGGCATCATGGTGAAGCTTACGGATGCTCCTCTTGATAACATCACTTTATTTGGTAAACCGTCTGCAAAACTCAAGTCCCTGCAGGAAAAGAGCAAGGAGTTAAGACATGAAACATATATTGGTCTCTCCAGTGCCTAAATTGCATAAGACATATCCTGGAAAATGGGTCATTGTCAGCAGGCAATCCTGGACCCACCAATCCAAACCCTGTAAAGGGAGCAAGACACCCATCAGTTCTCTGCTTCAATTGCTTCCCAGGTGGCTATGTATCTCTCTCCTGATGGAATGGGCTGTCCCTACTGATCCTCAAACATACCTTGCCCACCCCCCCCCCTCACTTCCCACCTGGGAATCCATTACTCAAGACACTTGGGTCCTCAGCATCATCAAAAATTGATTCTTTATGGTTTGGCACACTGCCTCCTTTCAGGGGTGTATCCCTCAACCTCCAAAAGAACAGAACCCCCCCCCCATTATTAGAAAACCTGTTATAACATGGTACAATACAACCTGTACCCTTTCCCCAAAAAGAAAGGCTTTTACTCGCACATGTTCCCGGATGTCCTATTCCCGTGTTGCAGTATTCTACACAAGGATTTATCCCTTCAGTCTTCTGAATGTATGGCCAGTATCCAAAAATTTTCAGTCTCTGTGGTGCGTCAGACATGGACGAGATTGTGTGGGTTATAAAGGTGGGGAACATTTTTTCAGTCCTAATTTTGATTGCTTGTTAATGTCATCTAGAAAGGGTAAGTGTCACTGTGGATGCCAGATCCCTCATAAGGAACGCCCAGGATAAGTGCATTTTCTGTTTGGGAAAATCTCTCAACCATTTGCCAATTTGTTTCGAAAACTTTGCGTAGTCTGTTGCATGCTTTAAACTTGTATCTCAAGAACCAACGTTTGAGGGATTCCAAGATGGTGGTCGGCTAGTTAGCACCCTAACCACGAGCTCCTACCGTTAATTTTTATTTTATGTAGCCTTAACTGTTTCTAAACGGTAGTAATTATTACTCGCTGTTATAAGAGACTAATATAATATACCTGAAGTCATTTGGTGGTCTGTTTTCTGGTAAAAACTGTATTTTTCCCTTTATCCAGTTTCTGGGATAAGGAATACGAGTATCCAGGAGGCCTGTGTGTAAATTTTGTGCCTGACAGGATTCGTGCTTCTAGCAGTTGGCGCTCCTTACTTCTGTTCTGTACATCGGAATCCAGGTATGACAGAAAGTGCGGAGAATATGGATGCCCAGAGTACCAAGGCAAAAATCTCCTCAATTCTCTCCCCTGAGAAAGATAACACTTGTAAAAGGTTGAGAACTTCAAAAACAGCTCTGGATAATAGTTCTTCAAGTAATAAAACTAATGCTAAGACGAAAACTGAACCGAATCTTCACATCGACGATCTGAAAGTAGCGCTTCAACCAATTCAGGATGCTATCCAGGTTATATCTGACCAAATGTCTGGTCTTACTAAATCTATTAACCAGTTAGTACAAAGAGTGGACACGCTAGAGCAAAAAACACAAAATAATGACTTTAAAATTAGTCAAGTGTCTGATGTAACAAAAAACAATTCTGTGCTTATTGAGGAATTACAAAATAAACTAACAGATCTTGAAGCGAGAAGCCGACGTAATAATATTATTATTAGGGGGCTACCTGAAACATATGATAACCAAAACCTTATTTTAATTTGTGGTCAGATTTTCAGTGCACTTTTGGGTCTGAGTTTTACAGCTGATAAAATAATAATTGAGAGGGCACATAGAGCCATTAGACGTAGACAGGATTCACAAATCCCTCGCATCATCTATACCAAACTGTTGAACTTTCAGGATGTTCAAAATATTCTACAGTCAGCAAGAAAGCAAAAAATATTGGTATGGAACAGTCATAAAATTACTTTTACTTAAGACTTGCCACACCAAATAAAATTGAATAGGCAGAGGTTAGCTCCCTTTTGTGCTGATTTAATTAAAAGAAATATAAGGTTTCAGATGAGATACCCGAGTGTCCTTTTATTTACATATAAAGAGACTAAATATTCAGCGAGTACTCCGTCTGAAGCTAAAGATGCTTTTATTAAAGCCTTCAATTCTTATCCAGTGTTATAAAAATGTATTTGGTTAACTCTCAGTTTGCCTTACAATAGCGCTGTGAAGAAATGCTGTTCTTTTACAAGTGCTGATATGTGCAGTGTTTTATGCGAGTAATCATTTGTTCAGCATGAGTGGTTGTTCAAGGACTATTTATCTAGGCTGTCAAGATTTATCTTTTGGCAAATATACAAACAAAGTAAGTAAGCCTTGCTGTTGGTTTAACACTGATTTTGGTGTGGCATGATTTCTTTGTTAACTTGAACTATAAAGTGAGAAAACTCGAGTAGGCGTTGGATGACTGTATGATTCTTCAGATGCCAGTAAGCAACATGATGTTCCGGAATTGGTGACTGTAAATGGTGTCATGATTAGTTCTGGAGATTATTTTCCTGATACATTTCCTCTGTGTGGAGTTGCGTGAGAATTCTGGCTCTCATTTAACTGTAAAAGGCGGAACCTCTGCTTATGATTCTGTCGCTGAGATGCTGATATGCTTCGCTTCATGAGGTTTTCACTTCATGAGGTTTCCTACAGTGACAGTTCATTGTTCTGGACTTCATTCTGTAGTTATTTAAGAAATGGTGGTATAGTTTAATATATATCTAATGTATTACTTGTTAATGTCTGCCTTAATGCATGCGGTGGGGACTGGTTTACATGACTCATTTAGGATATAAATGGCTTCTCACAGTATTTTCATGGGGTATTCGCAACTTAGTTCAGTGTGTGCATGTATTGAGTCCAGTGTTCTTATATGTCGATTTCTTATCTTAAATTCTAATTTTTACTAGTGTTGTTGAATATGCACTAAAATATAATCTTAAAATTTAAAATATAATCTTAAAGTGACTAATTATTTTAGGTATGTACCATACAAATGTTTACATTTTATAAATAATATTTTTTTAGATTTAATTTTTTTTCTGAAAAATCGCATATTTATAGGTTATAGTTAGTTAAGTTAATTCTACTTTTCCTTTTATTTATGGCTAATTTCATTGTTCTGGATATGATCTCGTGGGTGTGGGTTTATGGGTTCTAACATGGCTGTGTCTTGGAAACATTGTGTGATGTATATATGTACATATTGTTGGAGTATTAGTTTGTTACTTAATTTTTATTCTTTCTTTTGTTATAACAAGAATTATTATGCTAGCATTTCAAAAGCTTCACAGATGTATTTTATATTTCCTTCCATTAGTTTTGAGGGGTGGGTAGGCACTGGGGAGGTATGGAAGGATTCTCTTTGCTGTCGTATTTTGTTTTTTTCTTTGTCCTTTTTCTATTCTTATCACTGTCATTTTATGATTATAGATAAAGGAAAGTATGGAAAATATAGGAGAAGATTGAAAATAAAAGTCAGCTATGTATTTACGTATAAAAATGAGCGCTTTTGTTTTTTACAAAGTCACCGTCTTTATTTTATTTTTTTTTTTTTTTAGGTTTTTCCTTTCTTCTACAATAGGTGTATACTAGGCCTACTAAGCTTATTGTATTATGACTTTATATATAGATTCGTGGAACGTTAGAGGGTTGCAAAATAAGTCTAAAAGGGCGCTTATCTGTCACTTGATTTTTAAATCATATGCTAATATATGTTTCCTTCAAGAAACACATTTGTATGATAGGGATTGGGCAGGAGTAAGAGAAAAGAAATGGGTGAAACTTATTATTTCTTCAGGTAATAGTTCTAGTGCTAGAGGAGTAGCGATAATTATTAAAAAATCTTTCCAGGGTACCATACTTAATATAAGGTCTGATGTAAATGGTAGATGGTGTTTTTTCACATCTCAATTTCCTAATATTAATAAACCTATTCTATTTTTTAATTTATATGGCCCGTGTTCTCAGCAATATATTTTTATTGCAGAAATTCATAATATTTTAGCAACCTTTAAAGATCATTATATTATAACTGGGGGTGATTGGAATGCTGTTATTGATCCTATTGTAGATCGTTCTAATAAATCTTCCTATTATTGGTACAATACCCAATCCTCCTCTGCCTTGGAAGATTTGATGTTTGACCTTAGTCTTACTGACCCTGTTTCTTTGAAGGACCAGATAACGAAAGAGGAGTTATACACTTATTATTCAAAATGCTCCAAATCTTGGTCAAGATTGGACTTCTTTTTAATCTCGGAATCTCTTACACACTTTGATATTGTTCTATTCTTGGATCCGAGATCCGTCTCTGATCACTCTAAGATTTCAATAAATATTAACCCTATTCAAAAAAAAAATCTTCCTCTAAATATAATAATTGGACACTCAATAATTTACTTCGTAATAAAGACATTATTCAGGAAATTACTGAAACACTATCTAATCTTACCCTTAATCTGGATAGTTCTGATATACCCTTGGATATACAATGGGCAGCCTGTAAAGCTTATATGAGAGGTATTTTAATTAATAAAGCCTCTTTTCTTAAAAGGAAATATAAAGACAAAGAAATGGAACTTACAAATAAACTTCTCGAACTAGAAAAACAACAAAAAATAAATGTAGATCCCAATAGAGATAATTTAATAAATGACTTACAATTCCAATTACTTCAACTACATAAACAGAACCTAACCATTTTTGAACAAAGGATGATTGCAACCTACTCTGAATGGGCACAAACTCCATCTAAATTTCTTGCAAAATTAATTAGAAACAATCAAGAACCTCCTAAGATATCTCGGTTACACCTAAGATTTATAATTCTGACCAAGAAATAATACAACTTTTTTCTAACCTTTTTTCTGACATATATTCTAATGGAAGTACAAGTAGTACTACGCATAAAAATATGATTGAGTTTCTTAATTCTATTAAATTTCCCTCCATAAGTAAAAGTCAAGGTGACTTGCTTTCAGCTCCTATAAGCCTACAAGAAATTCAAGAAGCTATCTCGAATCTTAAGGCTGGGAAATCACCTGGTCCTGACGGATTTACAGCTGAATTCTTTAAAACTTATAACTTATTGATTTCTTCTATATTATTAAAAGTATATAATTATGTAATAAAACATGGTATCTCAGATCTTTATTGGAATACTTGAAAACGATTTTAATTTTAAAAAATCAAAAGGACAAATCAGATCCGCACAATTATCGCCCCATTTCTTTGATTAATATTGACATTAAAATTTTAGCCTCTCTTTTAGCAAATAGGCTTAGGAAAATTCTTCCTTCTATAATATCCAAGGAACAATCAGGCTTTATGTCAGGTAAACATACTTGGGATAATACCTTAACTTTAGATTCATTAATGCATATTCTGAAAAAAGACAAAAATTCAATTTATGCCTTGATATTAGATGCATTTAAGGCTTTTGATAGGGTTAACTGGATGTTTCTTTTTCTTTCCTTATCATATTTCAATATTCCCCCTTCTTTCATAGATATGATTAAAGTTTTATATAATAACTCCTCGACTTGCCTATGGATAAACAAAATTTTATCAAAACCAATACGAATAACTAATGGCACTAGACAGGGTTGTCCGCTATCTCCTTTCCTTTTTAATATATTCATTGAACCCCTATTTCTTTATATAAAATCAAATACATTTCATGTGATTCCTAGAGTAATGAATACTATAGTTTCTTTGTCAGCTTTTGCTGATGATTTAATTATTTACTTTCAACTTCCTAACACTGATCTTCATAAGATTGAATCTTCCATTGAGGCCTTTTCTAAAGCTTCAGATTATCAAGTTAATTTTCAGAAATCTCACATCTTTCCTATAAATCTTCAGAGATATAATCCAAATTATTTTCCTTTGTCTTCCTTTAAAATTACTTTCGATATTAAATATTTAGGGATTTCCTTTAATCATAATGTTTTATCTACATTTCAAAATAATCTCCTTAAATTATGGTCCAAAATAACTCTCTATATTCTTAGGTGGCAGAAGTTGAAATTATCTCTCTTGTCTAAAGCTGCTATAATTAAAATGAATATTCTACCTAAAATTCTCTTTCAATTCAACTCTGTAGATCAGGTAATACCAAAGTCTTTTTTGACTAAAATATGTAGGGATTTAGCTAAATTTATCTGGTATCCAAAATCTGTGAGAATTGCATACAATAAACTAACTATTCCCAAATCGGGTGGAGGACTGGGACTGCCAAATTTTCAGTTATACTACTTCATCATTTCGGCAAGTAGGTTATTATGTATTTCCAAATTTAAATTAGTAGATTATAATTCTTATCCTTTATGGTCTAAAATATGGTTTCAACATGTTATAAGTCTGAATTTGAATCTGAGGCCCTCCCTTTTCTCGTAAAAGATTCCTTTAAAAATCTCAAACTCTCAAATAATTTAAAACATAAGATTATTATTTTTCAAAACTTAATGAAACTTATAAATCTAGATAAAACATTTCCCTTACTTCAACCCTTACATCTAAATCCTAATATTACAATTAATAATCTTCCTGTTAATCTTTCTAAATTCCCGGAAATTAAAAGCTTGGTGGTCTGGGATATACTTAAACATAATAATGAATCATTATCTAACCTATGTGTGATATTGAAGATAAATAAAAAATATTTATCGATAATCAGACAATTGAGAGATATTATTAAGGATAAATTTATACATCTTTTTGATAATGGACAAAATATATCCTTATTAGAATCTGTTTTGCATAATCTTACTCTACCCAAGAAAATGATTTCTAATTTATACAAACTTATATCATCTATGATAAATAATAGTCCATGTCTTTTTTCAAACTATTGGAATAATTATCACCCTCTTCTTTCGCATAATCAGAAACTTTTGTCCATAAAGAACACTATTAATTTCTCCCCCTTTAAGAATCTTTTTTACACACAATTGATGATTAACAATAATACATATTTTACTCCAGCTAGATTAGCAAAAATCGACTCCAATAAATCTCCTTCTTGCTCCTGCTGCTCAGCACCCTACGCTGATTTATTTCATATATTTTGGTCCTGTTATCATACTCATAAACTTTGGACTTCGTTAAAGGTCCGTCTTCAAAAAATGGGATACCACAAATCAACCCTTTGTTGGGAACTAGCCATCCTTCACGTACCTATATGTACTCTTTCTTTATTTGATACCCATGTTTTGGTCTTTTTATGTTCTCTTATGAAACTGTACATCTCTAGAAATTGGATGGATCGTACTAAGCTTTGTTGGAATAACTTTAAATCATTGGTATTTACATACATGGCTGCTCACAAATTCATTAGTAAGAGTCCTAAGAAGAATGCCCTTTATCTAAAAATTTGCTCCAAAGTTAATACACTTCTCCTTATTTCTTCTTGATTTAATTCAGTGGTTTGTAGTTTTAATTCTAATATTTAGTACTATTTAATTACTGTTATATTATGTTTTTCTGACAGCTTGTGGGGATGCTTGTTGAAATTTTGTGATTTTTATTAGTATACTGTGTATTTTATTTATCTTGTTATAACTTGTTTGGTTTTTATTGTATTAAAACAAAATTGCCAATAAAAATTGTTTTTGAAAAAAAAAAAAGAACCAACGTTTGAAACTTCTCACGTTTAGGATTGAGGGCTCTTTCCCCGTAGAACCACCAAAAAAGGCCAGAACCTGACAGCTTTCGACTACTGCTGAGCCTTTTCTGGCTGACTCCCAACCTGTGGCCGCCATAGGCCTGGTTTCAGGATCAGGTTCTGGATCTGCCACTTAGGAGATTGCAGGTACCTCTAAGGATGCCACACCATCCATAGGTGAGAGCACGTCTGGTGATGCCAGGGGGAGACTAGCGTTTCATGTGAACTAGTCTGAGCCTTCCGACCCCTTGCAGTCACCGGTTTCCTGACAAAAGTCCGCTGCCCCTCTAAAAAAAGAAGGGAAAAGATAAAACATCTCACCCTCTTCAGAAAGCATACCCGATTGTCAGGCTTTCAGCCAGAGTCTTTTCAGTGCCTTCATAGCACTGAGGCCTACACCTACTTCTGCCTCCACCTCTCCTCTGCTAAACCCTAGGCCCCTGCCTACAGATCAAGTTCCCAGGGAGGAGGAGGTCCTTTCAGATTTCTCTGAGGAATCTCTTTCCTACAACTCCCAACTCTCTTCACCCCTTGGTATACAGATCCACAGAGGAAAAGTCACTGGACCCTGATTCTCCAGTGGAAGATTTGACCTTTAGTGAGAATTAGGATGAAGGAGCACTTTAAATGGGATTCCTCAAAAATGTCTGAGGTACAAAAGAGGTACTATGACCTCATTCAAATGGAAACCCCTACACTATCTGTTTCTCCCATTCCTACCTGCCTTCCAAGATGCCTTTTCTTCGGCATCTCTAAAGCCTGACTCTCAGCCTCCTACCCCACTCAGACAGGATAGGCTTTATGAAGTACCTGACACTGCTAAGCATCTGATAGTGCCCACCAGCTGACTCAGCCACTTCTTCTGTGGCCACTGACACAGCCACTAAACTCTTGCCTACTACCACCATTCTCCCAGCTGACAAGGACAGTAAGACAATGGAAAGATTAAGCAAAAAGATTTATACTTCCACTACCTTGGCTTTCAGAGCCACAAACTATCAGACGCATGTGGCCAAATACACTTTATCTCTCTCTCAATCTGCCACTAAACATTTGGCAGATATCCCAGACTCCCCTGCCAAAGCATCACTGTCCTGCCTCCTGGCTCTCACATCCCAGGTCAGACACTCCAAGTGCAGCTATGATGCTGCTGAATCCTCTGCCAGGTCAGTAGCATCAGTATCTGCCTTGCGCAGTTATTCCCGACTTCGCCTACAACCCTTGCCAGATGATTTCATGGCAAAGCTCACTGAAGCCCTCCTGGACAATGCTGTACTTTTTGGCTCGAAGGTTGCAGATTTCTTTAAATCCCTGCAACAGAAAGGGGATGCAGGACCTTAAAAATTTGCTGGTCTCACCATTCCCCATGTTTCACAGGAACTACCCTTCCAAAACAGTTTATTAGGAAGCACTCCCAGCCCGCTCCTCCATATAGACCTCATAATTCCACCAGAAAACAGCCTCCTCTGCCTAGAGCATCCACTGCCTCTAACAGAACTCTTTCAGGACAGGGCAGGTAGCATCTGACTACCTGCAAGTCTTGCTTTCCTCCCACCTCCTACTGTACCTCTGTCCACCTGACACTCTCTCTGTCTCCCTCTTTGGGCCCTCCTCACCAAAGACAAGTGGGTCCTGTCCATCCTCCGAAACGGTTACTTCATCTCATGGCTCTACCCTTCCATATGGTGGGGCATTCCTTGACCCCCTACACAGCAGCTGCACCTCTTACAACCAGTGCTGCAGACACTGTTAGACTAGGGTACTAATAAAGTCTGTTCCCTGCTCTGCAAAAGGAAGAGGTTTCTATTCAAGGCCCTTACTGGTCCCCAGAAAGAGGGACCATAGAGACCCATTCTAGATCTCTCCTACTTCAATCTCTTCCTAACAAGTACCTACATTCAAAATGCTTTCCCTACCAGCCCTTTTCTCTCTGATTATCCCACAGGGATTCATGGCTACATTAGACATAAGATGCTTATCTCCACATCCCAATCAGGCCCTCCCACAGAAAATACTTAAGTTTCTTGGTGGGATCCTCTCACTGGCAATTTTCTGCCTTGCCCTTTGGTCTTTACAACCCACCCGGAGTCTTTACCAAATGCTTAGCACCAGTAGAGGCTCACTGAAGGACAAAGGGAATACAGATATTCCCCTATCTGAACGACATGCTGATCCAGACTCACAGCTAACAAATACAGCAAGGACACATCCACTTTGTGGTGACCTTACTGCAGTCTCTGGGATTCCAGATAAATCTGCCAATATCCCATTTTCAACCACCTTGTGTTTCTAGGGTGCAAAATATGTTCAGACCTCATGGAGGCATACCTACCACCTCCAAAAGTGAGCTCCTTGTCAGAACATCCCCAGATACTTCACTCTATATAGAGTTAACTGCAAGGCAGTACCTCAAACTTCTGGACTACGTGGCAACCACTATACCCATGCTGCCTTTATCAAGGCTACACATGAGGAAGCTGCAGTGGTACCTACACTTCATCTGGAAGCAACACAACCAGCTTCTGGAGCACACTGTCCCCCTTCCACCCTGTCCAAAAAAGGAAATACTATGGTTGTTGGATCAGGTACATCGCAGCCGAGGCAGCCCTCTACAATCACCACAACCCACTCGGGTCATGCACATGGATGCCTCAGACCTGGGATGGGGCGCCATCCTCTGACAGGTGCAGGGCCTGTGGCCAAACTACCAAAAATCAGAACACAAATGTGTGAGAGATTAGGGCAATTCTTCTACCCTCCAGGCATTTCAACCTTTCATTCTACATGGGACTCTTCTGATGTACACAGACAACACAACGGTACTGTGGTGTATCAAACATGGGGGGGGGGGACCAAGTCCTACCTGCTCTGCAGGTTAGCCCTGTTGGTATGGGAATTGGCTACCTCACAGGGAATCTCCCTGCAGGTGACCTACATTCCATCTCTCCACAACAAACAGGCAGATTATTTGAGCAGAACCAGCACAAACGAATGGATGCTGCACAGAGATGTCCTCCTGGATCTGGTCCACAGGTGTGGTATACCTCAAATAGACTTGTGTTTGCCTCCACCATGAACAGGCACATTTTGCACCAGGGCACCCAAACCACAGGCACTGGCAACAGATGCCTTCTCAATCCCATAGAAGGGGAAATATCTATATGCATCCCCCCCCCTTCCCACTCATTCAGAAGGTTCTGCTCCAAATTTAGCAGGACGACCCGAAAAACTTGTTGGTGACCCCCTAATGGCCCAGACAGCACTGGTTCCCCTTAGTCCTACATTTGTCCAAGGGCAATCGCCACAAGTTACCCCATAGAGTGGACCTACTTCACAGCACAAGGGGTTACTAATCCATCTACAGTGGCAGATGCTGCACCTTACTCTGTGGCTGATAGGATTCTGATCCCATTTAGACACCTTTTTAATGAGGATGTGCTCAGTTTACCTGCAGGAGGCCAGGAAACCTAATACTAGAAAATCCTCTCTCTGAGTGGAAATGATTCACTATTTGGTGTCATAAGACAGCTGGAATCCACTTCTCAGTGATCCCCCTCTAGTGCTGTCCTGTGTGCTACTGCAGTCTGGACTGACTTGTTAATCCATCAAAGCCCACCTGTCTGCTATTTCTGCTTGCCTGCCTTTGGACTCCACATTAGCATCCAGAATCCCTTGGAAACGCTTCTTTAAATGGGTATTGCACCTTAGGCCTCCCAGGAAACCCATTCCCCCTCCTTGGGACCTCAACTATGTTGTAGAGAAGCCTGCGCTACCTCCCTTTGAGCCAGCTAGCAAATCCTCTTTAAAGCTCTGTACCTGGAAAACTCTCCTTTTAGTGGCTCTAACATCAGCCAGAAGAGTGTCTGAGCTCCAAGCCCTTATGGCTACCCCATCCTTTCTAGTTTTCCACAAAGATAGGGCTGCCTTTAGGACAAATCCATCTTTCAAGCCCAAGGTAGTCAACACCCTGTCCCTTAATCACGCCATTCAGCTACCTGTTTCCTCAAACCCACAAAGAGACCATGAGAGGGTGTTGCTTTCCCTGGATGCTTACAGGCAGATCAGATTCTACCTGCACACACCAAGTCTATCAGACAGACTGACCAACTTTTCATATCTTTTCACCCCAGAGCCCTGGGGAAAGGCCATCACCAAGCTGAATTTTTCTACTTTGATCTCAAAAGCCATTACCTTCTGCTACCAGTTTCATGATAAGACCCTGCAAGGGACAGTTAAAGCTTATTCCACAAGAGCAATGGCATCTTCTGGTGCCGCATTCAAAGGTTTGGATACCTCTTCTATCCTGGAAGCTGCTACTTGGTCCTCAGTCCACACCTTCACCAAGCACTATAAGATTGGCCTCATCTCCAGGTCCAGGGCTATCCTGCATGGATTCCTGGAATCTGCTTCTAGACCACAACCCCAACCTCAGTGAACTTTGGCATTCACCCATATGTAGAATACTGCAACATGGGAATAGAAGGACATGGAAAAGTTGTGTAAAATCTTACCATAACCTAGATGTCCTTCTCTTCCATGTTGCAGTATTCCTTCCCACCCTCTTTCCCTCTCATCAGCCAGTAGCTTCCCTTTCTGGATGTCAATGATATGGCATTATCCTTACAGGGCTGGCTCAGACTGGGGCTACTGTTCTGAGGGCTGGTGTTTGCCAACATCACCTTTTTATGGCCCACAAAATATTGTCCATGTCTGACACCACAGAAGGACTGAAATCTTTTGGATACTGGCCATACCTTCACGAGAATGAAGGGATAAACCCTTATGCAGAATACGGCAACATGGAAGAGAAGGACATCTATGATTATGGTAAGATTTTACGCAACTTTTCTTTCCCAGGAGGGAAGGGCAGTGGAGACATCCTAGACCTCTAACTCAACACTTTTATAAGCGTCTTCCTTCAAAATACTAAACTCTTCAGACCCTCTTCCCTCTGATTCCTCCTTCATACCTTCTTAGTGTCCCTAGACATCAGAGATGCTTGTCTCCATATCCCCATTCATCCCAAGTTCAGGAAATTTCTACGCTTCTCTGGTGGATCCTGGCATGTTCAATTCTCTGCTCTGCCTTTTGGTTTTTACAGCCCCAAGAGTCTTAACAAAATGCCTAGCGCCAGTGGTCACTTTCTACAGACCCCAAGGCATTCAGATCTTCCCTTACCAGGATGATCTGTTCCAAGCAAACACCCCGGAGGAACTGAGAACCTCCACTCAGCCATGGCTATTTTGCAGTGCCAGGGAATCACCATCATCTTCAACAAATCTAATCTCCCATCTCGAGATCATGTCTTTCTGGGATGCAGATTCCAAACTGACAAAATGATTGCCTGTCCCACCTCCAAAGACCCAGGAGATCTCTAATCTTTTTAGAATCCCCCCCCCCAAAACACTTGGCTGCAAGACAGTTTTCCAAATCCTAGGATTGATGGCCTCCACCATCCCTACACTACCCCTAGCAATGCTCCACATGAGGAAATTCCACTGGTTCCTGAAATCAGTGTGGTCTCAACATGCCCACCTACTGGAATTTCCAGTACCACTACTACCCTGTCTCAAGGAGAACCTCCTGTGGTGGATAAAACTGCCCATAAACCCAGGACTTCCCATTCGCCCTCTGACCCGAACTCAGGGCCTGTACACAGATGCTTCGGATATAGATTGGGGAGCAAATCCTGGCCCACACAAGTTCAAGGACAATGGGCACCCTCTCAGGGAAAAGACCATATAAATGTAAAGGAGATGAAGGCACTGATCCTAGTCTCTTTCCTGCCCCTCCTGAGGCTAGGATGGCTGCGAATCTACACACCGAGTATGACTTTTCTGTGGTATCCGTATCTAAACAAGCAGGGGAACAAGATCCTACCTCCTCTGTAGATTAGCATTACAGGCTTGGGAACTAGCACGCCAACTTAAATTACCTCTTCTGGTGGTCTACATCCCTTCATATCAAAATTCTGTGGCAGACACTAAGCAGATCCAGAACACAGGCCCACAAATGGATGTTTTACAGGTATATGTTCGCGGACATCCACCAGTGGGGGGTATTCCACAAGTAGACTTGTTTGCCTCCCCCTGAACAAACTTGCACAACGTTTTGTGCCAGAGAGAGAGATTCTTGGGCATGAAAAGTGGGCACCATCAGTTTCTTGAAGGGGAAGTTTCTTTTTCCATTCCTCACCTTCCCTACCACTCATTCCGAAGGTCCTGCTGAATATTTCATAGAACAGACCAAAAAATCTTCCTGGTGACTCCCTATTGGCTAAGACTGCATTGGTTCCCACTTCTGCACCTGGCCAAGGGCAATCACAAGTTACCTCACAGGGCAGACTTACACAAAACAAGGGCTGCCTCATCACCCACACCTGGTAACTCAACTAACCTTATGGGTGACACAGCCCTGATTCCCTTTAGACACCTTTATTCTGTGGATGTGCTTCAAGTCCTGCAAGCGGCCAAGAAACCCAATAAGAGGAAATATCAAACATTTTCTATTTTGTGCCTTGCTAGAAACCTAGACATCTTATGGTGGATCCCCATTTGGTTCTTTCATATCTCTGTGAATTGCTTAATGCTGGCTTAGCTTACTCCTCTATAAAAGCACAATTGTCAGTGCTCTCAACATGTCTGCCTCTTTCTTCTCCTCTAACTTCCAGATTTGAGGCCAAACAATTTCTTAAAGGCATCCTCCACATTAGACCTCCCAGGAGACTGTTAGCCTTCCCCGGGATCTTAACTTTGTGCAGAGAAACGGACTCTTGTGCCAGCCTCCTCTAGCTCCCTCAAACACTGTACCTGGAAAATTGTTCTGGTGGCTGTAACCTCCACTAGCTGGGTTTTGGAGCTTCAGGCCATGTTGGCTTCTCCACATTTCCTGATCTTCCACAAATACAGGGTTTCCCTTTACACCAACCTGTCTTTCATGACTAAAGTACTTCATGAATTGTCCTTAAATCAGGCCATTCATTTCCCTACCTTTTTACCCTTTCCACAAAACGGTGAGAATCCTATGTACACTTGATGTACACAGACAACTCAGGATGGTCCTATTCCCATGTTGCAGTATTCTGCATATGGGTTTACCCATCAGTCTCGCATATGTATGGCCAGTATGCAAAAGCTATCAGTTCCTCTGTGGTGTGTGAGATGTCTGACGTGGACGAGAGTTTGTGGGCCATAAAGGTGATATTAGCAAACACCAGCCCTTAGAACATTTCAGCTGCCAGTCGTACGCCAGGTGTTCTTGTTACCGTTGACGTCTGCAAGGGACAGTTAAAGCTTATTCCACAAGAGCAATGGCATCTTCTGGTGCCGCATTCAAAGGTTTGGATACCTCTTCTATCCTGGAAGCTGCTACTTGGTCCTCAGTCCACACCTTCACCAAGCACTATAAGATTGGCCTCATCTCCAGGTCCAGGGCTATCCTGCATGGATTCCTGGAATGGAAAGATGTTAAACATTTACTGATCTTACCAATTCCCAATTTCATAGAAACTATCCTTCCAAAACTCAGTTTATTAGGAAGCAATCCCAACCTACTCCTCCAAAGCCTCGTAAGCCCACAAGGAAACAACCTTATCTGCCTAGAGCAACTCCTCCCTCTAGCCAGAGGGCTCCCTATCAAGACAGGTCAGGTAGCATCTGAATACCTGCCAGTCTTGCCTCTACCCCCCCTCCTCCTGTACCTCTGTCTGCCCACCTCTATCACGGTCTCCCTCTTTGGACCCTTCTCACCTCAGACAAGTTGGTCCTGTCCATTCTTCAAAACTGTTGCTTCATGTTCTGGATCTCACCTCCCATACAGCAGGGCATACATTGACCATCTACTCAGCAGCTACACCTGTTCCAAGCAGTAATGCAGACACTGTTAGATCAGGGTACTGTAGAGACAGTCCCCTCCTCTACAGAAGGAAGAGATTTATATTCAAGGGTCTTCCTGGTCCCCAGGAAGGATGGATCATGGAGAACCATTCTAGACCTCTCCTATCTCGACCTCTTCCTAGAGGTACCTACCTTCAACATGCTAACCCTGCCAGCCCTTTTTCCTCTTATCACACAAGGATTCCTGGCTACATTAGATATAAAGGATGCTTATCTTCACATCCCAGTCAGGCCCTCCCACAGTAAATATTTAAGATTCTTGGTGGGCTGTTCTCACTTGCAATTCTCTGGGCGTGGTGGAGAGTACAAAGGGCAAGGCAGAGTCTTTACCAAATGCTTGGCATCTGTGGTGGCTTACTGCAGGACAGAGGGAATACAGATATTCTCCTACCTGGACGACATGCTGATCCAGGCTGCCACCTAAGAAATACTCCAAGGAAACATCCAGTTTGTGGTGACCCTACTATAGTCACTGGTATTTCAGATAAACCTACCAAAATCCCATGTTCAACCAACACAGGAGATTGTGTTCCTTGAGTGCAGGATCCGCACATATCTCATGGAGGCATAACTACTCCTCCAAAAGTGAGCTCCTTGACAGAACATCTTCTCCTGGTACTACACTCTACAGAGTTGACTGCAAGGCAGTGCTTCAAGCTTCTGGGCTACATGGCAGCCACCATACCCATGCTGCCTTTAGCAAGGCTACACATGAGGAAGCTACAGTGGTACCCTTTGCTCAATCTGGAGGCAACACAACCAGCCTCTGAAACACATTGTGCCCCTTCTACCCTGCCTAAAAAAGGAAATACGGTGGTTGGTCAGGTAATACGCAAGCCAGGCCTCCCTCTCCAACCACCGCAAATCACTCCGTCATACACACAGACGTCTCAGACCTGGAATGGGGAGCCACCCTCAGACACCAGCAGGTACAGGGCATGTGGCTAAATTACCACAAATCAGAACACATCCATGCCAGAGGTGAGAGCAATCCTAGCCCTCCAGGCATTTCAACCTTTCATACAACAGGTGACACTCCTGATATACATAGACAACCACTGTACTGTGGTATATCAACAAGAAGGAAGGGACCAAGTCCTACCTGCTCTGCAGGCTAGTCCTTTTGGTCTGAAAATTGGCCTCCTCACAGGGAATCTTCCTGGAGGCAACCTACAGTTCCTCTCTCCATAACAAACAGGCAGATTTGAGCAGAACCAGCACAAGCAACCATGACTGGATGCTGCACGGAGATGTCTTCCTGGATCTGGTCCATGGGTAGAATATACCTCAAATAGACCCGTTTGCCTCCACTATCAACAGGCAACTTCCTGGCTTTTGCACCAGGACACCAGAACCACAGGCACTAGCAACAGATGCCTTCTCAATTTCATGGAAAGGGAAATATCTTTATGCATTTACCCCTTCCCACTCATTCGGAAGGTCAGCAGGACAATCCAAAAATCCTGCTGATGACTCCCTACTGGCCCAGACAGCACTGCTTCTACCTTACTCCTACACTTGTCCAAGGGCAATCACCACACATTACCCCCCAGAGTGGACCTTCTCACACAGCCCAAGGGCCACTAATCCATCCACAGTGGCAGATTCTGCACCCTACCCCTGTGGCTGATAGGATTCTGATCCCATTTAGACAGCTTTACAATGAGGATGTGCTCAATGTCCTGCAGGAGGCCAGGAAAGCAAATACTAGAAAATCATCTCTCTCCAAGTGGAAACTGTTCACTATTTGATGTCATAAAAGATGGTTGGATCCACTTCTCAGTGAACAACCCTCGCTAGTGCTATCTTATTTGTGTGAGCTACTGCAGGCTGGACTGGCTTACTCATCCATCAAAGCCCATCTGTCTGCTGTTTCTGCTTGCCTGCCCCTGGATCCCCCAATAGCATCCAGACTCCCTTGCAAACTCTTCCTCAAAGTGGTACTGCACCTTAGGCCCCCCAAGAAACCCACCCCCCGCCTTGCGACCTCAACTACGTGCTCGAAGCTTACGCTACCTCCCTTTGAGCCAGCAGACAAAGCCTCATTAAAGCACTGTACTTGGAAAACTGTTCTATTAGTGGCCCTATCCTCAGCCAAGAGTGTCCAAACTTCAAGCCCTTATGGCTGCTCCTCCCTTCCTCGTTTTCCACAAGGACAGTGTTATCCTCAGTACAAACCCAATGTTCTTCATGTTTCACTGTTGCAGTCATCACATTTGGGTTATCTGTCTGCAGGTAGCCCTCAGCCAGCCTGAATACCAGAGTCTTCAGATTTCTGCATCAGATGCTCTCTCTTCTTACATGATGACAGGTCATCAGGGGTATAAAACATGCAGCCGATGCCATTACATCAGTCTTTCTTGCAGTGCCTGAAGCAGAAGCAAGTTCGCAAGTGCCAGTTGGCCGTCTCCTGAAATTTTCGCTTTCGAGTTTCAGACCCGAAGTCTTCAAAACAGATAAGTACCCCATTGGGGATCCTTTTTCTTGCTCTAACCGACGTCAGTAAAAGTTAACAATTGTCTTACCTGTGGAAAGCAAATACCTCATAGAGATTTTCATTCGTACTGCATCCCCTGTTTAGGCCCAGACAACGACGTCGCTCACTGTCAGTTTTGTGCCTTGTTCAATGCCCGAACTATTAGTCATCGGGCTATTTTTGCAGTGAATTACTTTCGTACTCTGTGTAGTCTGACATGGCTTCGTTAAGCCGTCTACAATCTTCTGAAAAAATGTAAGGATAAAGACAGAGACAGACCGCATAGGTCCAAAACTGCCAATGACACTTCCGTAAAGCTAGTCACCAGTCCACCAGTACTCAGTGAGGCGCTTTCGCAGCCCCCTGATACCCACTACTTCAGATTCGTTGGCCTCTACTGAGACTCATTCGGAGTCCGGTATGCCATGAGATGCTTCTTCGACTATGGAACCTGCGGATGTCTCTACCTTGGATGCGTCCGGAGCAGTTGTGCAGCCACCAGCTTCTGAGGATGTATTCAGGCCTACAGACATTCATATTAAACCGCCATTGATTTCATCCAGGCCAAAAAACTCGCACTACGCCTAGAAAACCAATTACCAAACCGCAGGTTAAGGTCCATATGCCTCAAAAACAAATGCTTAGAATGGCTGAAGACCTTATTACCTTAATTAGGGGAAGCCAGCCCCCCCCCCCCCAAGAGACCTAGAACCAATTTACTTTCTGATTCTTCTGATCAGGAATCTGATATTTCTGCTCCTTCTGATTACCAGGATTTGCCCTTATCTACTTATGAGGATTCTGATGCAGAGGATTCCATTCCCTCTGCTTCCCCTCCAGAAGATCATTCGGTGAAACCTTGCATACTCTTAGGGAGCATTTCCACTGGGAAAGCCAGGCTTACTCTGAGTCCAAAAACAGACTTGGGGAATTCTTACTCCTGCCTCAGCACAGGCCTTTAGCTATCTCTCCTGTTCTGGACATTGTAGATGATGCTTTCTTAGAATCTAGCCTTACCCCAGACACTTTACCTCCAGCTCCCAGAAAACCTGACAGAGGTACTACAGAGTACCTGACTCTCACAAGTTCCTCTTCAAGAATCCTTCTGTGGATCCACAGACCATTTCCTAAGGACCAAAAGGCATTAAGGCTACTGCTGCCAAAAATCCTACCCCTTCTGATAGAGATTCTAGAGCCTTAGACAGATGGTGTAAGAAGGTATACACTTCTGCTACTTTGGCTAGTAGGGCCTTAAATTGCAAGTTTCCTATGTTAAAGTATCAGCAGCATATTATGGGACTACTTAAACAGAAAATGATGATTCCTGACTGTGCTGAACACAAGGAATTGCAAGATTTAATGCATTCTGCAGAACAAGTTGGTAAACATACTTTGCAATGTGGTTTTCATGCTTTAGAAGCATCTTGCAGGGCTGCTGTCACTGGGTCTGTACTTAGAAGGCATTCTTGGCTTGACTTAAGGAACAAAACTTACCAGATCATGTTAAAGCTAAATTACTGGATGCTCCCTTAAACCACGACTGCCTTTTTGGCAACAAAGCACAAGTCGTCCTCAAAAGGATGGAGGAAAAAGCTAAATCTAT